>NC_142481.1:30270757-30573787 GCF_049115385.1 Moschus berezovskii | reverse complement strand
AATGACTATGCTTCTTTCCCAGATATATACCCTTTAGACCAACAAAGGACCCTGGGATCCTGGGGTCTTATTACTTTCTATTCCATTAAAGTTGTTCTAGCTAATGGCTCCCACCAAACACACACACACACACACACACACACACACACCTGTGTGTCACCTTCCCACCCTTCCCCACCCTGCTGCTAAGATGACCCACCAGGCCCTGTGACAGAGTTTTTGCACCTTGCTGCTGTTTCGCCCTCCAGGGGGTGAACTGAACCTTCAGCTGCTACGAAATTTAAATCTTTGTCTTCTGTCAGTATTTCACCAGCTTGCACATCCTCTTCAACAGATGGCCAATCTTCAGTGCTTGGGTAATACCTTCCCACTGAAGAGGAAAAGTTTAAGTGTTACACTGGATACATCCTGGTTTAACTATGTTTCCACAGAAAGAGGGAATCTGCTTTTCAGATTGTATCCAGATTGAAAAGTGACTCTTACCATAAAGTGAGCAGAGTAGTATAGGTTTCTTGAGGGTGAGGAGCGGATGGAGGTTTCACTATGAGAAAACCCAGAGTGGAATATCAGTGATATCTAAACCAAAAGCCAGGAAAAAAATATTTCCGGGGTCATAAGAAAAAGCAGGCAGACATTTTGTTGAACATACTTAAAAGAAGCCGTCTCCTTCAAATTGTTAGAAGTCACAGACTTGGCGCTGAGTTTGCACTTTGAGCAGATACATTTCTCCCCCTGCAAAGAGTAAGGAACACCTTAATACAAAGATGTGATTTCTCTTTTTTCCCCCAGTGAAACCATCTTGGAACAAGAAAGCGTGACAAAGAGGAGAAATTCAGATTACAGCAGAAGAGTGACAGTTATTTCACTTATGACTGGCTAAAGAATTTTAAATCAGTTCCTTAGTAAGCATGGAGAATTGGAGTTTATTTTAGAGACAACGAGACATCATGTATACTGGCTAAATGGATGGCTTCAGAGGAAATTGTTTCCCAATATGCTATTGTATGACTCTGGTTATCCTCAGTACAGTTCCTTTCTCAACATCTTGCATAACAGAAAACAGCATTTTTTAAAAGAGAGAACCTAGCCTCAATGGGCACACACCTGGCATGTGCAGTCAGGCTTGTGTGCTGAAATGACAAAACTATGTTGCAATTACCCTAGAGGAAACTGTTTTAATATGGCTCACTTCTACTGAGTTGGATTGTGTGTTGAAGCAACTCTTTGCTAAAACGGGGCAGATTTCTAGTTATAATCATCACAAACTTGCAAAAAGAAATGTGTGTCAGAGTAGAAAAATTTCCAGTTGCAATCATATGATTTAGGAATGAATACTGGTTTAGGACTCAGAAAACCTGCATATTTCCAACTTTGTCATGCTGATGTGAGGCCTATCAAATCATAATGGACAGGTAATTAAATTTAATGAAAAGTAGAGGAGCTCGGGGCTTCCCAGGTGGTGCTACTAGTTAAAAAAACAAAAACAAAAACACACACTTGCCAATGCAGAAGATATAAGGGATTCAGGTTGGATCCCTGGGTCAGAAAGGTCCCCTGGAGGAGGGCATGGCAATCCACTCCAGTATTCTTGCCTGGAGAATCCCATGGACAGAAGAGCCTGGTGGGCTACCATACATGGGTGGCAAAGAGTCAGACACAACTGAAGCAACTTAACACACACACACACACAAAGGAGCTAGACTTAGCAAATGAAAATACAGGACATCCAAATAAATTTGAGTTTTAAAGGAACAACAATTATTTTCAGTACAAGTTTGTGTTACACAATGTTGGGGGATATAATTATACTAAAACATATCTTTGTTGTTTATCTGGAATTCAAGTTTAACTGGAAGTCCAGTATTTTGTCTGACAAAGCTGAAACATTTATATAAATAAAGAACCAGACTCGGTAAACCAATCTTAAAGCTTCAAATTATTTGTATCCTTTTTTTTTCTCAATTTTATTAAAATACAAAGCACAATGCAAAAAACATTAGCAGTTAAAATTTCACCAAATGAAAAAATACTATAGAATACACAGTTGTAAAAAGCTTCATTAAGTTATTTTACAACTGCCTCAATCTGCAAAAAGAAAAAAATCCCAATGCCGTACCTAGGTTATCCCTCTCTCAAAATAATGCCATTTACATTATAAACCATGAGCACCCCATCAAAAGACGGGAACTGCTTTTGTTAATTCATATATGTATATATATGACTGTATCACTTTGCTATACACCTGAAACAAACACAACACTGTAAATAAAATATAGTACAATATAAAATAAAAATAAGTAACAGAACTTTGGGGCTTTACACTGAGTTAGAGTTCCTATCAGAGGGATAACAGCACCACAGCCGCACTGGATCCTCATGAAGGAGGTACACGAATGACTGGATTACAAGAGTTACAGGAATGAAAGCTGCTCACTTCCCAGAAACCACAGCTCACAGAAAGCCAACAAAGGCACGAGATACAGACCATTCACTTATGAATGTGTAAAACTCAAGAAAGTCCACATTATTCCTACAACATGTTGAAAGTGCTTCAGAATTCACACAATACTAATTTTCTTATGGTTCTGGTCAAATTATATATACCAGTTTTTTGTATATATACCAGATATTTGTATCCTAAATCCCCAAATCATCTTGTCTTCAAATACCTTTTCCGTGAACTCATTAGCTCCTGCCCACAGAAGCAACATCAGTGACCGGGCAGAAAAGACTGCATTTGGGGAAATGTTGACAGTTTGGGAACTTTTAACAACAGCGTAACTGAGGTCAGAGAAATCCAAAGCAGGAATTTAGATTTCCCCAGAGAAGATAGAATAGGCCGTCAGATATTGACAGGTGACCTACAATGTAGAAAGCCTAAGGATGAAAGGATTATCTATAGCGCTAATTGATTGAGGAATTAGGAATAATGTTCTCTTTCATCCTCTGACTTGACAACTGGCTCTGAGGAAACAAGCAATACCTAAGTCTGAGAGTCAGGATCATTTATAGTAGGAGCATGGACCATGCCAGATTAGCAGGCAACTTCCAAGGTCATTTTCAGAAGGCAGCATTCATGGATCTCTATTCTTTCACAAACACACACACACATTAGTAAAAATGAATTAGCCAAAAATGCCCTCAGCATGAACTGGGAACCCAGTGTTGAGTCAAGCGGAGGGAATAACAAGAGGATGTTGTCATGGTTCTCAAGTCACCAAGTGTCTAATGGTGGTGGTGGCAGACTGGGTAGCAGCCTAGAGAATTGGGAAATAGGATGTGGAAGGTGCTTTGCTGGGGAAATGAGAGAGAGGAGAGAGTTCATAGGAGACTCACATAAATGAGGGCATGAGGATGGGGTTGGGCAGGGAAGACTTCCTTGATAAAGCAGAATTAAGTCTTGAAATATATGAATGAATCAGATGTTCAGGGTTGGACCCACAGGAATAAACATCTATGGCATGAAATTAGATGCTGCCTTTGGGTAACAGCAGGAACAGTGAAAGCACAGTGTCTGCTCAAGAGGAGGAAGTGGGCGAGGCAGGAGAGGTGGGCACAAGGCAGACCACAAGCAAAAAAGACCAATAAGTACTATAATACTAATAGCATTTACTCTCTGACCAGTGCAGGTGAGGGACACGCTTGGCTTCATACCCATACTGCAGCAGTGCAAAGAGGGAAAGTCGGCAGCGAGTCAGTTGATTATGCAAAAATAGCCAAATGTTCAACGCTGTGGTTCTTCTCTGTCAAAGTAAATGGGTGTCTGCTTCAATTATTCATTTTCCATCTGGATGCATTAAGACCTGAGAACTCAGAAGCTGCAGAGTGCCTAACACTCAGATTTAAGGTGAGTGTGTTATGGCCATGGGGAGAAAAGAAAACCAAAAAAGCAACCAACTCTGCTCCACCCTTCAAGGATTGGTGGGTGGGGGAAGGGAAGGAGACCAAAGGAAAAGGTGAATAATATTGTATCCCTTGCCCACGAAGATATTAAACTTCGAGCTGGAAGCATGAATGATGCTTGGATTCCTTACAGTCTTGTGATGTAGGGCTAACTATTCCTACTTGACAGATGAAACGAAGAATCAGAGAACTTCAGTTTCCCAAGTTCTGTCACCAGATAAAACAGCATAACCTCCATTTCACCCCAACTACAGGAAATAAGCTCAAATACATGTGTCGAGAATTCTACCAATCCCCAACAAAATCAGCCAAAGAAAAGCGGCTCATGATATAACAGAGGTGGTGCTTGTGCAAAGAAGGAGATTCAGTTCATTCTGATTTTCCCTGATCTGCACTGTATGTACCAAATCAGAGCCCTCTTTGCAAAATTAAGGGCCTTAGTTATCTTTCCATTCAGTCAGAGTGGCATTATACTTGCACACAGACATTCCGAGCTAAGCGGAGGAATATCAAGTTTTTACGAAATCATTCATCAAGAGGTGAGACCTAACCCTGATTAGCGTTTCAATAAGAAGCCCAAGACTAAATAGAGACTAAGCAGACGATCACAACGGCAATTAGGCATCTTCTAGACAGCCAAGCTTTTCCTCAGACCAAAGGACTTGGAGAAAATGAGAATTTTTTTTCCCTCTCTCTCTCTCTCTTTTTTCCCCCTGCTGTGAAATGAACTGCCTTAAATAACTGATGAGGTGACAGCAAATCCGTTAAAGAAAACGTTTGCCCATTAAGTGAGGCTTAATTAAACAGAGCACAGGCTAATCGCTCTTCCATCTAATAAGCGGTACACTGTGGTTAAAATCATCCTATTTGCAGTGCTTGGTCTGGGAGGCCTGTGATGACACCCCACCAGTAACCTAGGGGAAAAACACACAGAGACTTTTAAGAAATCACTTGCCACGTTGCAAAGCAATGGATGAATTGGAGATGTCCATGTGCAAATGAAGTTAATCAAATATTAATATTTTTCTCTGGTTATTCTCTCTTTAGATTTTCTCAGAATAATGAAGCTTATCCCCAGGGCATGGGGGCTGCAGTGATGGAGGTGTCTTCTTGTTTAGTCAGTAAGTCATGGCCAACTCTTTGCGACGCCCTGGACTGCAGCCCACCAGGTTCATTTGTCCATGGGATCTCCCAGGCAAGAATACTGGAGTGGGTTGTCATTTCCTTTTCCAGGGGATCCTCCCAACCCAGTGATCGAACCTGCATCTCATGCGTTGCAGGCAGATTTTTGCCACTAACATTCACTTATCCTCTAAGATGAGCCATTTGGAATTATTGATAAAAGGGATTAGCTGTATTACTGTGAGTGTCTAGGACTGAAATTCTCTAAGAGTGCATCATCAATGCTCCATGACAGTGAGCGTCATATGTGTTTTGTTCATCATCCTGTCTCCAGTGGGTAGCTTGATATTGGGCACATGGGAAGCAGCAGTCAATGAACACTTGTTGACTGAGTCTGTGAGAAAAAGACTTACAGTGGACACATTTGTGTCTTAAGTGGTAATCCTAGAAATAAGCTTGGAGGTATTATAGCCCAAACTGTGTTTCCCTAACAAAGGCTTGACTCCCGACTCCCGACTCCCAGGACCTGTGAAGGAAAGGTGATCGTATTGCAAACAGGGTCTTTGCAGATGATCAAGTTAAGACAATGATAAAGTCATCAGGATAGTCTCTCAGAAGGACCATCTTCCTTATTAGAAGAGGGCATTCGGACTCTGGGAAACACCATCAATAAGCCCAAAACTGCCTGAGGCCACCAGAAGCTAGAAGAAAGGTGGGCACAGAGTCCCCCTGCCAGGCCTCAAGAAGTGCACTCTGCCAGCACGTTGATTTTGGACTTTGGGGCTCCCAAACTGTGAGGCAATAAATTTCTGTTGTTTAAGCCACCCAGCTTGTGCTGCAAGCCGCTAAGCTACCAGGGACATCCTGAGGGACTAAGTCCCACATTACTGCACTAGGTAATGTCCAGAGCTTTACGATCATTATCTTATTTACGCTTCACAGCCACTCATGAGGTAAGAATACTATCCATATTTTACATATGAGGGAAGTGAGGTTCAAGAGTGCCTTGGTGATTCTGGGCAAAGTCACAAAGCACAGCAGTGGCTGGTGTTCAGACCCAGTGGAATCACAGAGCTGCCCCCGCTAAACATTGTGCTCCACTGCTTGCTGGCATCTGAAGTGTCGCCCCTGCTAGAACGTCGCTGGCACTGAGCAGTTACTGACGGTTCAGCGGTACTGAAGACTGCAGTGTCAAATCCATCTGCCCATAGTTTATAGCCACACACTTAAAGAGGCATAAATGCCTTCTGAATAGCAGCGGTTCTCCTCCTTAATTTTCTGCATTGTTTATGAGATGCCTGGAGTAGAGCAATCACAATAATAATTCATACTTTAGAGCACTTTGTAACTTACAAAGGGCTTTCACACACATTAGCTCGTGTTACACATCATCCAACAAAAGTAAGGGTTATTATTATCCTCATTTTATTGATGGAGAGTGAAAGGATAAGTCAGACTCTTTAATGTGCAGAGATACCAGTGAAGGTGAAGGCTGCTATCTGTGAGTAGGACTCAGGCGGAGAATCCTGCTCGAAGAAATGAATGAATTTCCCTGAGGGTGAACAGAGTTTCCAAAATCAGCTCCCATTTGGCCTTCTTCTCATCCAGGACAGAGCTGATTAACAGCAGCCGGTGATGAAGGGGCTCACAATCCCGGGGTGCTTATTCCATGCTGAATATCGAGCCCAGCGCTCTGCGTGCATGCACACAGCCCTGTGGGTTTATGCTACTGTTCCCCATTTTATGGGTCTTCCCAGGTGGCTCAGACAGTAAAGAATTCACCTGCAATGCAATAGACCCACGTTTGATCCCTGGGTTGGGAATACCCCTTGGAGAAGGGAATGGCTACCCTTTCCAGTATTCTTGTCTGGAGCATTCCATGGACAGAGGAACCTGGAGAAGACCCTTGAGAGTCCTTGGACTCCCAGAAGATCAAATCAGTCAATCCTAAAGGAAATCAACCCTGGATATTCATTGGAAAGACTGATGCTGACACTGAAGCTCCAATACTCTGCCTACCTAATGTGAAGAGCCAATTCATTGGAAAAGACTCTGATGCCGGGAAAGATTAAGGACAGGAGGAGAAGGGAGTGGCAAAGGATGAGATTGTTGGATGGCATCATCGACTCAGTGGACATGAGGTTGAGCAAACTTTGAGAGATAATGAAGGACAGGGAAGACTGGCATGCTGCAGTCCGGGGGTCACAAAGAGTCAGACACAAGTTAGCAAAACAACCCCATTTTATAGGTGAAAGCATGGTACTCTGAAAGGTAAAATGACTCACCAAAAATCACATAACTAATACCACCCTGACCATCTGGTCTTAGAGGCCTGGCTTTTAACAATTCATCTTTAAGGATTGCTCAATTAGTATAGCCTTTCTTGTAGAGAAGAAAAAAAAGAAAAGCAAAACATAGGATCTGTTTTCTTTTTTACCCACCCCCAGAGCCTTCTGACTTTCACTGCACTTTGTACCAAGTCGGATTCAAGGCTAGATTTGTGTTTGATTCAAGTGTTGGCTTCATTCTGCTCAGGACTCTTGGAGGCACTGGGTCTGATACTGCACCCACTTGGAAGGTGCCTGCTGCATTCCTCCTCTGTACAGGCTGTGGTTTTCAATTAAAGACGTTAATTCTGTGTAAACACCTGAATGAAAGTGAAAGTTGCTCAGTCATGTCCAACGCTGTGTGACCCCATGGACTGTACAGTCCATGGAATTCTCCAGGCTGGAATACTGGAGTGGGTAGCCTTTCCTGTCTCCAGGGGATCTTCCCAACCCAGGGATCAAACCCAGGTCTCCCACATTGCAGGTGGATTCTTTACCATTCTTGAGCCACCAGTGAAGCCCAAGAATACTGGAATGGGTAGCCTTTTCTTTCTCCAGGGGATCTTCCTGACCCAGGAATCAAACTGGGGTATCCCGCATTGCTGGCAGATTATTTACCAACTGTGCTATATCAGGGAAGCCCAAACACCTGAATGCATGCATCCAAATGTCCTTAAGGAGATGGCTTCTGAGTCACAGAAGACACGCAGACCCACCTCATCAAAGTCACAAGTCACAGCTCACCACAACCCCCATTAAGTGGAAGGACCTCCTCACTGCTTGCACTCCTATTATCTCTGGATGACTCTGACAAACTTCCAGTACTCTCCCAAGACAGCTTCCAATGTGTGCGGGGAAGTGAGTTTTGAAGGCTACATGGGTCACTCGGATGTGGAGTCTCAACTTGTTTGCAAACTCCCATCACTCAACTTCACCTAAAATAACTTGGAAAAAAGGGATCTGAGGTAGGAAGACAGAAGGCTGAAAAGGAGACAACAGGGCAGACGGAGATGTTTTTCTCAAGGAGTTTGGATAAAAGGAAATGATGACGTGAAATATACCATGGCCTTGGCTTTCTGACCAAAGAGTGGAGACTACCAGGGGCTGGCCGAGTCACTTCACAGCGTGCGATGTGTATCCGGGAAAGTGGACCACCCGGGCTGAGGCAGGCTCCCTGCTACAGCTAAGAAGCCCTGTTTTTGGAATTTGAAGTATTAATTCAGTTTCCTTCTTCTCGAGTCATTTGCCAGCTGTGAGGCCTCAGGCAAATTAGTCAGTCTTTCTCAGACTCTGTTTCCTTATTTGAAAAATGAAGACAAAATGCTCCCCCTACCCAGGGCCAAGTGACGGGAATTCAGTGACACAAAGAGAGAGCACCCTTACGTGTCTGACACCCAGTAGGCATCTTCTTCTTTCTGCTTTTTTCCTCCTCAACACTGTATCCATGACTGATGTATCTTCTAAACAGAAGAATTCACCCCACCACCACCACCCCAACCTTAAGCGTGGAAGCCTGAGCTCAGATCCTCACTTGTCTGGGATCCACTCATTACAGAAAGTGCCCAGTGCCAGCTCCGGTCTACCCCATCATGTGGCCCAACCTAAGCCTGGAGCACCCTCAGTTAGGAACCCTCCTGAAGGCTCATAAAAGGCAGGAGAAGACAAGAGCTGTTTTTATTCCTGTTGTTTTGCAATGCGCTGTTTCCCCTGAAAAGCCAGCGAACATCCCTTAACATCAACCTGCATCTTTGGGGGTTCACATGTGACCATTTCTTATAGTCTATAGATTTTCAGCAGAAGACCGCTGAACCCCAGAGCTCCTGAGCCAAGCCCCTCCTCCTAATCTCAGTTTGCAAATAAGAAAGGGGACACTTAGAAAGAGGTGAAACTTGGCCAGGCTAACACTGTGGGAGGGAACATTGTTCAGATAGAACTGTCTCTGCAGACTGGCTTCCTTCCAGGGCTGAGATGAGTGCAAGCCTCCAGTCACTGCCAACCAAGGCCCCTGTCCCTGCCAGCATGCAGAGCAGGGCAGTTACAACTGTGGCAGTCCCTGGCTGTCTCTGGGAGGTATGCAAGCAAATGTCATTATCAGTGATTCTGAGCAGGAGAAGACACATTTAGTGAGTTATTACTATGAGCTGGGGATCGTGCTCATTTACACGCATTACCTCATTCAATCCTTGCAGTAGCCCTCTGAGTACAAACAATGCTCCGGTTTCACAAAAATGTCCACGTGCTAATTCTCAGAACCCATGAATGCATTGAGTTGTATAGAAAAGAGGACTCTGCAGAAGTGGTTAAAGTAAAGGTCTTGAGATGGGCATGGCCTCCTGGATTAGTCACTCAATGTAATCAAGAGTCTAATAAAAGAGAGGCAGAAAGGACAGAGACAGAGAATGGATTAGAGGAGCAGAGGACGAGGTGATGAACTCTGAAGACAGAAGAAGAGGCCAGGAGCCGAGGTATGCAAGAGGCCTCCCCAAATCTGATAAAGACAAGAAACGACATTCTCCCCTCGGATCTCCAGAAGGAATGCAGTCCTGTCGACAATTCGATTCCAGCCCGCAGGACCCATGCTGGGCTGCTGGTCTCCAAAACTGTAAGACAATGAAGTTGGGTTGTTTTAAGCCACTAGGTTTGTGGCAGTTTGTTATAGCAGCAACAGGAATCTACACCTTTAACAGATGAGAAAGTGGATGCTTTGTGGGGTTAAAACTCTTGACAGAAGTCACAGTAGTCAGTTCACAAGGGAGCTGAGATGATGCATGGATGGGGGAAGGGGGAGGCCGTCACTCCTGCTCCTCTTACTGAGCTGCATCTTGCTGGGGAAGGAGGAAGAACGTACAGTCTCACAATTTAATCATGCAAGTCCTTCTTCAACCCTGGAAGACAGTCTGTTTCGTTTCCATTAAAAACAGAAACAAAGAATCATGAGCACAGGGGAGAGTCACTGTTCTGTTCAAAGTCACAGTTAGAGGAATACCCGAAATTCCAACCCAGGTCACTTTAGTGACACCACCCCTACCCCCACAGCCCCTCCCACCCCTGACCCAGGCACTGCTGTCCTGTATTTTCTGGGACACTTTAATTGGCACTGCTGCTGCTGCTGCTGCTAAGTCACTTCAGAGTCGTGAGCGACTCTGTGCGACCCCATAGACGGCAGCCCGCCAGGCTACCCTGTCCCTGGGATTCTCCAGGCAAGAACACTGGAGTGGGTTGCCATTTCCTTCTCCAAAGCATGAAAGTGAAAAGTGAAAGTGAAGTCGCCCAGTCGTGTCCAACTCTTCGCCACCCCGTGGACTGCAGCCCACCCTTCTGCAAAGAGGAGCACCCCATCCATGGGAAAAAATATTGCAACCTTCACAGGCTAACAGGCCAGTTTGAGAGGGCGCCAGTCCTCCAGGGTAAGCCTGCTTGCAAATGCTATACAAACCTGACTATGATCTGGATTCCATCAACCACTGAAGATATCTGTCTACATGGACCCGGATCTGGAAATACCTGGATATTTGGAACTGTATAGACACAGATACTACCATCACCTCCACCCTGAGTCCTGTTGAGGAAGCCCTCTTCATGTGACAGGCATTGTTGTAGTGCTTTAGAGGTAATACCTCCACCCACTGTCACAAAATCCCTACAGAGTAGATGCTGATCATCTGGCGATTACAATAATCACCCCACTGTTGACCACAGTGGACAAATCAGTAAAGAGGCACCCAGAGCAGTCACCTTCCAGCATGAACCAAGATTAGAACCCGGGCATTCCCAGCCCTGAGTCAGGCTACCAGTCCAGACCCTTCAATGAGGGGAAAAAAGCAAACCCTCTGAAACAGACAGGGGTATATTTCAGGAAGTATTAATCTTTTATTTTTTTAAAATTCTTTTAACTTCTTTTAAAGCTAAGAAAACTAATAAAATTGGGAAAGAGGATTCTGCTGCTTGACAAAGACACCCGTTTCCTAAAGCTCAGCTCCTTTCTATTCTGCAAAGATCTTATTTTATTTACGCATCCTGAACGCAGCTGAACAGTGGGGACTGCCGAGATGTGGGCTCTGGCGGGAGATCGCAAACAGAGCTTTTGTTTTGATCTCACTGCTTAGGTTAATGCGTTGTGATTCCCCCACCAGCTGTTTCCCGGGATGCTGTTTATTCCAGTGTCTGCTGGGGGAGAAAATGTCCCCATGAAAGTAAATGCAGTGCAGCAGTATTTACAAATCCCGAGTCAGGTTTCCATCCTGTCCAACAGGATGAGAACGCAAGCCATTATTTACACTAGTAAGCTGAGAATGACATCAAAAGCTCTCTTATGAACTGCAGGGGAGATAATGATGTAAGTGACTTTAATCTAGACGTGCTTTACAATAGAAACGTGTATCCGCTCTTTCCAAAGAACAGCACTGACTTCTATATTACACTCACAGGACACCCAATTCCGGCCTTGTTTCTAAATATCTGTGGATCCCACATCTCTATGGTTTCACTTAGAAATTCTGCTTGCACTGGAGAAACGGGTTGCATATACATGTCCAGAGAGAGACAGAGCCCTAAGTGAAGGTGGAAGCACCCTGAATGCCTAGAGAAGAGAATCCAGTGTTCTTTATGCAGACTGGAAAGCAAATGTGATCTCCTTCTCCTTAGACACACCCCACCTCCACAGATGCAGGCACACCCATACCAATCACTCTCATAGGGATGCCATAAGATGAGAGAAAAGACAGGCGAGGGTGCTCTGCAGAGGGAAGCCACTGTTACTGTTGTCATTTGTGTTATTGTTACATTCCAGGAGCTGCTTATTTTCTGGGCACCAGCAGTGTGGTGGGGGAAGCATCTAAACACTGGAGCCAAGAAGGGTTAGAAGTGAAGTCGTGGCCTGACTATTTACTGTGGCTTCATGGGCAAAGGACAAACTGATTTGACTCTTCATTTGCTCATCTGAAAAATGGGTATGTGCTTCCTTCCTATCCATGCTAGTCTGTCTCATCCCTTCTTTCTTTCGAAACTATGTCCAACTCTCTCTGAACGTATACAAGATTTACTGAAATTTAACACTTAAAAAATAATAGCTTTCCTGAGATATAATTCACATAAAGTCTACCCTTTTAAAGAATATATAGTTCAGTGTTTTTTAGTAAATCTTCCAAGTTGTACATCAATCCAAACATATCTATTTCTAGAACATTTCATCAATTCCCAAAAACAAAATTATCGCCACTAGCAGCTATTATATTTAGAATAAAGTTTTCTATTTAACATCCTATTCCTCCTCAAGGTGTAAAAAATCTCCACCAACGTCCACAATGAATTACTCCTCAACTTACAGTCAGCACCAAGGTGTTAGGCATTTGATGTACACACCTCTGGTGCTTCCAGGTTGACAGCTGAAATCTGCCCAGCCTACCCAAATTGATGGTATGTTCTTGGAGTGCAAAGGCCGTGTTGCCTGCACTCTCTTTCCCCCAGCACCTCAGCTCAGGGATGAACACACACGTAGGTGTTCGGTAAATGCCTGGCTCCCAACCGACTGACCAATCGCCGCTTCTTCAGAAGACCAGCACGTTTGTCATCTGTCTGCTTCTCTGAATGCCAATGCCTCCACAAGCTGTCATGTTCCATGCTTATTCTCCCCAAAGCATGTGCTGTTAATTTTTCATCTTAATGAACTGTCCAGTCAAGTTTAGCAATGGGAATAGTGATAGAGGCACAATAAAAATGGCTTATGTCTTTGCTATTGTCAGAAACCTTCTCCCCACAACACCAGCACATAATTGAAATAAAAATATCTCAACAGCTACAAACATCATTTGTCAAGAATAAAGTGGGGTTTAAGTGCTATTTCAAAAATTCATACTACAGGCTTCATAAACATGGATTATTGGAACGTTCTTCCAATTGATATCCGCTCAAGCATTTAAGTGCATGGCTATTATTCTATGTTTGCTTGAGTGAAACCACTTTGGGTACCAAGCTACATGTCAGCCCCAATTTTCCAGAGTATTACAGATGCACATTCTTTCCTGGCGGGAGAAGGGTCGGGCAAGCCAGCGCAGGCCCGAAAGGCCTGTGTTAATGCACAGGTGCACATGCGGGAAAGCCATTATGCAGCTGTAGGCATCCTCAGAGTGGAGTGCTCTGGGAACCGGTGTCACTCAAACCTGAATGACGGCCCAGGAGGAACCCAGAGCGGGAGAGAGAGAGATTATGAGGAATAGAGGAGAGAGGCTTGAAGATTCTGCACAAGCCAGCGATATGGAGAGACCCACACTCCAGCCCTCGGCCCCACACGATTTTCTAAGGCCGGCAACCCACCACCATCTTCCTGCCGACCCATAAAGAGGAACGTTCAAGAATTAGGTATCGGCTGAAGTCATTCAGTCAGGAACTATTTACTGAGCTGCAATTAGCCTGGACCACACTGCTCTTGATGTTGAGGATATAGGGGTGGGCAAGGCAGACCACATCTCTGAACCTCAGGGGGCTTAGACTCTCACGGGGGAAACAGACAATAAACAAGTAAACCTTGAAGGGAAATAGACATGATATTCACACATTATGATGACTGCTGGGAGGGATAAGACAGCACGATGAAATAACGAACAACGCAGTGGGTGTGGCTTTACAGGTGGTGATGTCAGGAAAGACCCTAAAGAAGGAAGAATCAGGCATGTGGAGAGACTGAGGGAAGAGAAAGGGCCAAGCCCCCCAGGCTCCTCCATTAGACGGAGCGCCTGGAGCCCACGATGTTTCTAGGGGCTCACAGCAATGTTTCAGTTTCTTTTCAAGTCAGAAGGAAAATTGATCTTTGAGGGTAAAGATTATATTCATCTTCATACCGAGGCAGTCATAAACATAGTATTTAAGTTTTTTTTGTTTTTTTACAGAAAAAAAAAGAGCTCATAAAGGCAAAGATGCCCCGGGCCCGTGAAGACATATCAAGACCCCTAAGGAACCAGGGACTCCGGTCTAGAACCCCACCTGGAAGATAAGGTCTTTCTCAACCTCTTCAGACAAATGGAGCCTGAGAAGGGGAACCAGCCCAAGAGTATTGGAGGGTTAAGCATCACGATATGCGGGACTCCCAGTAACATGGTACGGATGGAGAGTTAACTGGGAGGAGGGAACGAGATGGGAGGGGGTGGGGGACTGGATCAAGTCAGTCTTAGGAGCCAGGCAGAGGACCCTGCAGTTTATCCTGCTAAGGGCCACAAACTTCTGAAGCTTGGGGCTTTTCACTGAAAGGAACTCAATACAATTCAGACTTTAGAAAAACCCATCCTTCTGAAGCTCGGCAGAGAAGGACTGGGGAAGAGGTCAGGGAGCTGGATGTGCTCCCATGAAGCCAGTCACAGCTACCCTGGCCCTTCCCGTGTAAGCACAGGCTGCTCCCTGCCACTGTGGGGTCCAGCACAAGCCCTGGACAGGAGTGCGGCCATGCAAGCATGCAAGGCCTTTTCTTTGCCCAAAGCATGATGTAAATGGTTTAGGGGCAATGAATAACAATTCTCCTGAGTCCATTTCTCAAGTGGAAATTCTGAAGAGCGTTTGGGAGTGTCAAGAGGTCCAAAATAGCATCTGTTATGGACAGAAATGTGATCCTTAAGGAAACTTGCTAGACATTCCTTTAGAGAGGTTCCTTCTCACTAGTCCTTGCAACTGTGTGGTCAAACTTTTAAACATCCGTTTTCGTTCAACGAAAATGGTTGCTATGGCAACCTAACATCATTTCCAATGGTGCTTAGAGTCTAAAATTCAGAGTCTCCTGAGAAGATGAACTCACTGGCCCCTCCATGGTTTTTCTGAAGCTTCCACACAGAGGTGTCTGCCAGGTGTCCAGTTGCAGCCTTCTAGATCCTCAGCAGACACAATTAGTTGGTGGCAGATTTTATCCTGTTACCCTTCCTTCTCTGCTATCTCAAACTGCCTTGAGCTCTGAGTCCCCCACAGGGCACAGGGTAATTTGGGTTAGTAGCCTCCAGAGGAAACGATGAGTCTCTGGCTTAGAAAGCACGTGGAGCTGGGAGGGCTGTCGGGCAGTGGCCTGATTTTTGTCCTGAAACGTTCTAGGAGCAGCTGAACCTTCCTAATGGACCCAACTGAAGGAAACAGGTAGACACAGAAGGGGGTCAGGGGAGCCCATCACTGGCACATGGTTCCATGAGAACAGGAAGTGCAGTGAGTCACAGATGCATATATAGATCTAGCACAGGGCTTCCCAGGTGGCTCAGCGGTAAAGATTCCACCTGGCAATGCAGGAGACGCAGGTTCAATCCCTGGGTCAGGAAGATCTCCTGAAGGAGGAAATGGCTACCCACTCTAGTATTCTTGCCTGGAAAATCCCATGGACAGAGGAGCCTGGCAGGCTACAGTCCGTGGGGTCACAAAAGAGTTGGACATGACTGAGCGACTGAGCAACAAGCAGTCAGTAAACGTGTCTGATGTATGAATGAATCTGTTGCTCAGTGGCCAGGAAGTCATTCCCTGGAGATTTCACCCCACCCCTCTCAGATTCACCTGTTTTCTTCAGGCCAGATTCATCTATCACCCCATAGAGAATGAGCACCCAGCCTGCACAGAGCATGCCTGGGTCTTGGCACAAAGCATGAAAGAATGTCACGGTGTCTTTCAAGAATTATTTGATGAGTGAATGAATGAATACCTGAAAACAATCCCCCTGGGCCCAGAGCACTTGACAAAACCATATATCACTCTGTCTTCTTGGATTACTTACCGTCTGTCACAGTATTGAAAGTCCCTCTCACATGGAGTACAAACTATTTCTTGCCATGAAATGCACAGAGGAAATGCACAGATAAACCTGAGCAGCTCAAGCGCTTTGATCTTTAAAAGGAGGGAATCCTACACGAGCCTTTGAGATGCCGTGTTGACTCCAACAAGCAGAAAAGAAAAGGCACACTACCTAAATGACTGGTTGTCGGAAATGAAGTGATTAGATTTCAATGGGACTGTCTGCTCCCACCCTGGATCCCTGGGTCCTGAAGGCAAGTGTGTAGAGAGTGCAATCACCTGGCCAAGACTCCAGTGCTCAGTGAGATGGGAACGGAACCTTTCCCAAAGATGAGCATCAGATGGGCAGTCCATGGCCAAAAGAAGGGCCCTTCCTGCTGTCTCCATCCTGAGGGTGCATTTGCTGTTTCTGGAATCTCAGGGAAAATGACCCAGACAGGAACGTGTTCTTGGTTTCAAGTACATCTTGTTTATCTTACTAAATAAGTGCTGGGGGGAGATAGGAAGCGTCTGGGCAACTGATATCCAAGCTGTATCTCGGTCAGGCATTAAATTCATACAGTTGTTGTGTGGAACGTGAGTAATATGATTTTTTTAAAAAATTAATGACTCTAGATGAAAGGCTTATAGGAAATAATAGTACTATCAATATGTTTGCAGCTTTTCTATAGGTTTGAAATGTTTTAAAACTTAAAGAAAGTTTAAAATCAGAGAACAAGCAACAAAAACAAGGGGGACTATTGAAAGTTCTCTTTTTTAATTAAAATATAAAGTGCAGAACAGTGTACATACTAGTGCTTACAGCTGGGCGCTGCCGGTGCAGACAGACGAGCAGGAAACAAGCGCATGGGTGTGCGTGGTTGTAGCTTCATGACGACTTGGAAACTCTCTGAAAGGTCACATAGAAAACTGAAACTAGTAGTTGCCTCCACAAAAGGAGGGAGGGACTAGAAGATAGGATTGAAGGATACTTAATATTCTGTAGACCTTGTAACTGTCTTGTCTATTATATATATATATATATTTATATATCTTTGTATATATGTATCTTTGAGTGTATATATATATATATAGGCATGTGTATATACACACATTTGGGCTTCCCTGATAGCTCAGTTGGTAAAGAATCCACCTGCAATGCAGGAGACCCCTGGGTTTGATTCCTGGGTCGGGACATCTGCTGGAGAAGGGATAGGCTATCCACTCCAGTATTTTGGCCTGGAGAATCCCATGGACTGCATAGCTCAGGGGGTTGCAAAGAGCTGGACATGACTGAGCGACTTCCACTTTCACTGTATATATAAGCAAACCACCTAGTCATGAAAATTTTGGCTCAAGAACCTCTGCACTGTTCTCTTTGTTTAAAAAATCCTTCGTGACTGTCTCCAGGTGAATTCTGACTTATGCTTCATATCTCAATCCACAAGTCACCTCTTCCCTGAAGACTTTCCTGATTTCCTCTATCAGAGTCAGTCCCTCTGTGCTCCTACAAACCCATGGAGCTACCTCCAAAAGACTCTACATCATGGTTATTGACTGCTGGCCTGTCTCCATCAGAAGAAGGGGTGCTCTTTAAAGACATGGCTTCGATACAACTGTTGTGTAGATACACATGCATCAGGTTCATTTGTTGTAGCTGTACCTAGTCCACGGCCTAAAACAGGAATGCTTTCCAAGAGAGGATTTGTGAATGAACACATTCGGGATTCTTTTTACCTCTCCCCATGGGTATCTCTCACCTAGCACACACATTCGGCAGCACACTGCTGTATTAGCCGGAAGTGCTTGGCCCACATGGAGACTTAGGACGTGACCACCAAAAGAACTGTAATATAACCCCACCGTCCAACGTGGTCAAGATCAGAAAGCACGAGACCAAAGAATCAGAAGAGACACTCTGGGGGCACTACGTACTGCACTGGGGCGTGGAGGCCCCAACTCTACACGTTCACTGTATGGCCCTCGACAAGTTCACTAACCTCTCCGAACCTCAGCATCCTCATCATGAAAGAAGCAGGACGATGGCACATGCCAAAGCATTGGTGATGTCATACAAGACAATGAGCGCAAACCACATAGCCCAGTGTCTGCACACGGGCATCTCATTAAATCAGCTCTCACTGTTCTGATCAGGAGCGTCTCTGCATTGTGTTCACCAGTCCTAAAATAAAGCAAGATCAGAGAACCACAACTTCGGTTGAAGTTTGTCCTTTTAGTACTGATTCTGGCACAGGTAGGACATTTCCACTGCCTGGCACAGGGGAGCTTCCTAACTCTTGGTTGATCACATTAGTGACAGTCACACGGTACACGCTGAAGATCTGCAAAGGAGTCAGCAAGTGAACTGACTGTCTGTTTATGATTCTCATGGCACCAGCTACAGACAGAAACTTGGCCTCTTTCTCCACAGTGGCCTACATCCCAAAATAGGAAATGCCTTCACAGACAGACCCAGCAGGCAGAGGGGGTTAGGAGGCAGGCTGCCAACATTTCAAACTGTCAGGAACAGTACAGAGCCTGGGGGATGCTCCAGCACAGGTGAGTTGTGCCGCCCGCCCCCACCCCAAGCAGCTTTTCAGGATTGATTTTTATGCAAATTAAAGATAATCAGTGACCTGTGACAGAGCAGCCCCTGCTGAGTAATCAGTCAGGAGGGTCTCAATGTGTGTACACTTTTCATGAGTCTAAGAGCAAATATTTTCCCCTTTAAGACATTCAATCTGTACCGCACTGCCCTACTAAAAGTTCAGGAGGTAGCACGGCTGGGAAGCTCTGTCCTGTAGCTGCTTAGGTCACCCCTCCCCTGCTCTGGGAAGATGCCTAAGTCAGTCAGATATACCAAGAATAGAAGTTCAAGTGGATTTCCCTAGAAGTCAGCTGGAGAGCTGATCCTGCATGTCCAAACCACTTCACCACCATTGGTAAAACGTGTTTCTCCCTGTCTATGCAACCCCCATATCCCTCTTTTCCCTTCCTATTAGGATTCTGGGTACTTTATACAGAGCTCCTTGACTGTAAGCTCCTTGAAGAAAGTGAAAGCTACTTTATCCCTGCCTGCGTCCCAGTACATCATAGGCACCTGTTTAAGAAATGCTGGCATCATGAACAGATTGAGGATCAAGAATCTGAGTCTTGAGCCAAAGTTGTAGGTTAGTTTCATTTTGTTCTTCTAAAACCTTATAGTATGATCATGAATAAATCCTTTCCTCTCTCTAGGAGAAAAAAAAAATCCTCTGTCTAAAACAAGAAGATTGTTCTGAAAGATCAAAGGACTGTTAAGGACTGTTCCATCTGTACTATGCTGTGTTTTTTAAGGATGCTGCAAACATCAGAATAGTTTACCTTCCTCTCCTTGGAAAAAAAGTGATGCAGAACTCTTCAACACAGGCTGTTCTTAATTTCAAAGTGGAAGAGAAAAAACCTGAACAATTTCCTAGAAGAGAAATTAAATTGAAGTACTTTCTATTTATCTTCTGACCCTGTTTCACTGATACCGCATGCTAATTGTCAGTATTATCGAGAAAAATAGGAAATGTCAGTCGCACGTCCTGTTGAGAAATTCGAAGGGCCACTGAAATGAAGAGACCTATTTGGCTTGGCAGAAATGAGATGATCGTCATTCACAGGCATTTCCACAGGAGGGATGCGTTTCCTCTGCTGAGCCAGGCTTCAGAGCAAAATATGCTAATGTGAGAGGAGCCAGCCACATAATTTCCAAATCATATCGGTACATTTGCAGGGAAGTATGGCCCTGCTTCCACTAAGAGTGTTTTCATTCAGTGGTTTACTCCCATGACAAATGTTGACCAGAGCATGAGAGAAGGAGATGGGGGAGGGCTCCCCAAATTGAAATTTTGTCCCCAAACAAACCCACATTAAAACATGAGTGAAAAACTTCTGGAAAATCACCAAAGATTTATGTGTCCCAGTCACAGGGGCTGACCATCTAAGTAAAAATAGTTTGCATGGGCTGCAGAAAAAGTCTTCAGCCTGCCACAGAGGACGTGTCTTTTGTCCATAATGGACCAGATTCACTCACGGGGAAAACAAAAGAGAGGAGTGCTCAATGATAAAAGCTCTGGCTAAAGTCAAATTTCCAAAGATAAAAATATGGCAATATGGCCATAGGCAAGTTACTTATCTTTTTGAAAATTCAGTGTTCTCATTTATAAAATCTTAGATATTAATACTACCTATCACAATAGGTTTTTGCAAAGATTAAGGGAAGTGATACCTTTAAAGACCTTATGTTCCTGACATAGCATAAGCACTCAATACCTGTTAGCTGCCAGTGTTGTGACTTTTCTCTCTGTGGTAACATCAGGCCCCCTTTCTTATCTTAAAGTGTCTATTCATATGTTTAGTAAATATTTACTGAGAACCTACTTGGGGCCAGAATAGTGCTTACAACCAGGAACCTGGTGGTCCCAAAATAAAGCCAATCCTCAAGAACCTCCAGGTCTAGCTAGGAAGACAGACATCTAAACAGACAATTATAACCCATGTGGGGATCACAGTAAATGGTATAATCTTGATGACTAAAGCCCAGGAGACACCCATAGCTCAGTCTTCAGCAATCAGAAAGAAATCTTGAGAGGCAGTGAGGTCCAAGCGAAGGTATAAAATGAGTAAAAGGTGGCTTGTGAGGAAAGGGAGATCACTGGGCTCTGTGCAATAAAGGTGGTGCCTTATAGTAGACCTGGAGTGGATGAGTACAGTGAAGGCTAGGTGTGCAGAGACGTGGGGGTCTAAACAGCAGAACAGTGGGCGCATTACTAGAGGGTCCTGAAAGCTTGAGAAGGAATTCAGATGCCTCAAAGTGAAAGGATTAGTAGCAAAGTAACATAATATCTGGATTTAGGGACACTCTTCAGGATATGTATGAAAGATGGATCATGCTGGAGTTGACAGAGGGAAAAGTAACCCTGGAGGCATAAAGATCTGTTAGGTGGCAACTGCAGCAAAATCTTGGAGAAAGGGATTCTGGCTTGCATTTGATGGTGGCAGTGTGGGTAGAGAGAATAAAGTGTTTCAGAGATAATCAGAGAGTAAACCAACTGGAATCAATTACTCTTGGAGATAAGAGGCTGGGAGGTATACAGGAGGCACTCATGTTTCAGATTCAGTGCATTTTGATGCTGGCACTGCGATGTGGCACACAGGACAAGGTAAAGGTTTAGGGGGGAAGATCATGACTTGCATTTGGCCTCTGCATCTAAGTCCCTTGGTGGACGCTCACGGCGAGATGAGCCAGTGACACATGCAAGGGTGAGTCTCAGACGGCACCGTGTGGAAAGCCACGCTGCCAGAATTAATAAAGTTTTATCTGAATATTTCAACATCCTATAAAAATAGCTTCTGTTACTAGTGAGCTGATAAAGGAGGTAAATGTATTCATAGAATCCTAAAACTTATGGACCATTAGTTACTCTGGACCCAACCGCCTTTGTGGCCCAGAGAAGAGTTGGTTAACCTAGGGGCACAGAGACAGTGAACCACAGAGGCAGGTTTGGAGCTGAAGTCTGTCTCCCACCTTAGGCTCTAGTGCTCTGTCTTTTGAGATCTAAAAGATTCAGCCTCCTAGCAATCTCTTTTCCTTGTGGGATGTGAGCCACCTTGTACACATTTAAAGGATTCTTTTCAAAAGAAGAAAGGGGGATAAAGAACAACATGGTAATCGTGTGAGTCTCTCCAGCCACGTTTTTGCTATGGAATTATATAACCCCTTTAGTTCCTTCTATCTCCTATGATAGAGATATCTTCTATCTTCTATGGTCCAAAAAGAAAAAAAAAAAAACCACCCAAAACAAAAAACTATTATCATCTTTGTACAAGCACATAATAGGTGCTCCATAAAGATAACCCAATAGTAACAGGAAGAATCACATTCCTCAAAGCTCAGGATTACTGCCCTGTCAAATTCTACTTGGGATCTGTGAGGGTAGGCACATTTGTGGGATGGGCCTGGAAACCATCATTTCTGTCCCCGCAAATAGAGTAACATTTGATACACTCAGTAACGCTGGGCCATCTTACCTTCTTCACCCATTGGACACTTGCTGCCAGTTTCTGTAACACAAAACTCCACCCATCTGATTGGTCATTCAACAGATGGCAACCGGAAGGATCGTCAGGAGACCTCTGAGCCGAATATTCAGTGATTTCTGCAAAGAGTGAAAGGATCCTTAGTAACCTGGAGGTGACATGAATCAACAGAATGATACACCCCTAAACACTGGGGGTACACAGCTGCACAGGACACACTTTTCTCTTTGACAGTAAGGGTCCTTGTATAAAATGAGAGATGTAAACAAATGATCACAAAGTGTGCAAGGTGGGAAAAAACGTGTCATGAATTTAGAGGTACCACAGGATGGTTCGATGAATGATATGCATTTGGTTCTCTGATAACAAAGAAAACAGCAGTCATACATCCAGTGTCTTGGACTGTGCTACATATTTTACACATATTTGCTCTAGCACTAACAACAAACCTGTGGGAGAGATAGGAAATCGTACAGTCAATTGCTGATAGAATCCACATTTTACTGGCCTACAGTTTCCTACCTTCTAAAGAGAGAAGCACCATCCTGGTGCTGTCAAATCCTGGTGGAGTGACAGACTCAAGGGCAAAGAGTGACAGTGGTGGCGGTCGTGATAGGAGATGTCATCCCCATGCTGGCAGAGCAGAGCACTGGGCTGACAGAGCTGCAATTCTTTATCAGGACTACATTCCTCTGTGTTCCCCCTCCTGCTCCACATCACATTCTGGAGTTTCTGTGTGTGGGGGCTGTGTTCTGCCTCGATGCTGGTCTGATTCATCTTCATATCTCCCGAAGTGTCTACCACTTTTCCTAGCCCAGAGCAGCTGTTCAATGTATATTTGCTGAATGAATGAAGAGAGGAATATGGAGTGTCTGAACAGCTGCCGTCTTCAAAAAACCAAGGCACTGAACCAAGGAAGGTGCCGCTGGCATAACTTCCCGAACACGACAGCAGAAAGGAGTTCTTGAATGTCTTTCCTCTCTAGAACTTCTACTTTCGAGGATCAACTCAGGCTGCCCTAAGGGCTTAAACAGCTTCTTACTTTGACTTTGTGTTCGTCCCACAGTCGTGTCTGACTTTTTTGCAACCCCATAAACTGCAGACCGCCAGGCTCCTCTTTCCATGGGGATTCTCCAGGCAAGAATACTGGAGTGGGTTGCCATGTCCTTCTCCAGGGAATCTTCCCGACCCAGGGATCGAATCTGGGGTCTCCTGCATTGCAGGTGGTTTCTTTACTATCTGAGCCATCAGGGATGCCCACTTTGACTTTATTATCCTTCATTTTCCCAGACCCACTTTTCCTTGTTTCACCTTGGCTCCACCTATCAACTCTTAACATACAATGCCTTCTCCAAAACAACAGGGACAACAGCAACATGGGAAAACCCATCTGCACAGGGCTGAGGATGGACTGTACATCTACTGAAGTCTTCATTTTACGGCACCTTAATTTGGTGACTGTAGCACAAACAGTAAAACTGTCCTGTGCATGCGTGCTCAGTCCGTCAGGCTCTGCAACCCCATGGACTGGAGCCCACCAGGTTCTGTTCATGGACTTATCCAGGCAAGAATACCAGAGTGGGTTGCCATGCCCTCCTCCAGGGGATGTTCCCAACCCAGGGATAGAACCCGCATCTCCTGTGGCTCCTGCCATGTGTGCTGTTTCCAGGATGTCAAGGATGGAGCAGGGCTGGGGTTATTCTCAGATGTACATGGAGTCATGGAGAAAAAGCCACAGGGGAAGGATCTGTTCATAACCCCAGAGGAAGGAACCAACTCGCAGCCATGTCATAGCCACTCTTCAACAGCCCTCCCTGGATGAATCACATGCCCAAAGAACCATATCCTTCTGTGGTCCCCTTCCATGTGACTCTGAATTGCCCTGGGGTAATCAATGAAATATCAATAACCTCAGATATGCAGATGACACCACACTTATGGCAGAAAGCGAAGAAAAACTAGAGTCTCTTGATGAAAGTGAAAGAGGAGAGTGAAAAAGTTGGCTTAAAACTCAACATTCAGAAAACTAAGATCATGGCATCTGGTCCCATCACTTCATGGCAAATAGATGGGGAAACAGTGACAGACTTTTTTTTTTTTTTGGTCTCCAAAATCACTGCAGATGGTGACTGCAGTCATGAAATTAAAAGACACTTGCTCCTTGGAAGGAAAGTTATGACCAACCTAGACAGCATATTAAAAAGCAGAGACATTACTTTGCCAACAAAGGTCTATCTAGTCAAGGCTATGGTTTTTCCAGTAGTCATGTATGGATGTGAGAGTTGGACTATAAAGAAAGCTGAACACCGAAGAATTGATGCATTTGAACTGTGGTGTTGGAGAAGATTCTTGAGAGTCCTTTGGACAGCAAGGAGATCCAACCAGTCCATCCTAAAGGAAGTAAGTCCTGAATATTCACTGGAGGGATGATGCTGAAACTCCAATACTCTGGCCACCTGATGGGAAGAACTGACTCATTTGAAAAGACCTGATGCTGGGAAAGATTGAAGGCAGGAGAAGGGCTTGGACAGAGGATGAGATGGTTGGAGGGCATCACTGACTCAACAGACATGAGTTTGAGTAAGCTCTGGCAGTTGGTGATGGACAGGGAGGCCTTGTGTGCTGCAGTCCATGGGGTCGCAAAGAGTCAGACATGACTGAACTGAACTGAGCCAATGAAACACAGCAAAAGAGATACTATTAATATATGATTTCAGAAGTTGAGTCCTAAAAACCTGGTAACCTGTCTTATGTTCTTAGAAAGGTTGCTCTGGGAGGAGTCAGCTGCCATGTCTGGAGTCTGAATGCTCTAGATTCCCATGCTGACAGGAAGCTCTAGCTAGCCATGTGGAGAAGCTACCCAGATAGTGAGAGAGATGCCCAGCCATCCCCAGCTGCTGCGGGCATCTAAGCTGAAGAGTCAGGTGGTGAGTGAAGAAGCTGTCTTAGACATCAAACCCACCTGGACCTTCACGTGACTCCAGCCATCTGACTTTACACCATGAGACCCCAAGTAACAACTGCCCAGATGAGTTCACTCAGTTGCAAGAGGTAAGTTGTTATAAGACACTAAATTTGGGGAGGGTATGTTATCCAGAAATGGATAAATAGAACACCATGAACAGAGATGAAACAGGCATTTGGTACAGTCCTTACCAATGTATTCTCTTTAAATGCGTATATCCACTCTGGGTAGCATGAACCCATTGGGGTATCTCACCCCAGCCCCTAAAAAGATCAAACTTTTGCCCGGGGCATCCAGCCCATAACACCCACGGTGGGATCAGAATCCAGCAGGGCTGACTCAGAGCCAGTGTTTCCTCTGTTTTACTTCTGCTGTCTCCAATCAGTTCATGACACATATCTGTGGCCAGTGTGTTTTTAAAACTTTAGTTGTCAAATCTATAAAAACGAATTGAACTCCCACTTTGCCTTACATTCTCTAGTTAGTCGCTCAGTCATGTCTGACTCTTTGTGACCCCATGGACTGTAGCCCACCAGGCTCCTCTATGAGATTCTGCAGGCAAGAATATTGGAGTGGGTTGCCATTTCCTTCTCCAGGGGCTCGTTCCTGTAAAGTATCTCTTATAAAACTCCTCTCACCAAAAGCCTGCACTGATTATTAAGAGCTTTGGAAGGAAAGTAAAAATAAATGTGTAAGTTGTCTATGAATTCTGATTACTGCAAACTTTTGAGAAAGAGGGGCTTTAGGTTCTATGGACAATGTTGGTATATAATTACACGTGTTTCTTAGAATGAAAAAACAGACAGACAAACAGAAAAAAAATCTAAGTTGTTTTTGTGCTTTTTCACAGAGTTGATAGGGAAAAAAAAAAGAGTTCACCGGGTCTGAGAGAGCTGGGCAGTGTACTACAGACGTTCTCTTTCTGCAGTGTTGGTGTCCTGGGTTGGAATGTTCATTTCCCTGCCTGCCCCCAACATCTAATGACTCCCCAAGACCTGGACTCATGTGTTCCTTTTTGTGACAGGGAAATACAACCCAGCGCTACAGCACCCACTCCTACCTACTCTCGGGGCACCGTCCTTTAGTCTCCCCAAGCCCTGTGTACCATCATGGGCCCTCTTCACCTACTGCCCTGCCTGCTACCAGCCCCTCCCACTGCTGTGCTTGGCCACCCACGCTACTGAGCCTCTTAGAATCAGACTCTCCATGCCATCTACTAGTTCAGAGAGACTGAGAAACAGGAAAAAGAAATCCACGAAGCCAAGGGTGTAAAGTGGGATGGAGAACATACTTGGCAAGGGTATCAAAATAGAGGAGGAAACTCAGCGGCAGATTTCTTTCACTGCACTCTGACCGTATGGAAGGCTTGGTACACACAGGGCTACATCCTCCCCTCGGACCCCTGAGTCAAACTGCCATCCCTCTCTTTGGGTTTCTGCTCCAGATCAAATGCCCCGGCTCCTAGCTCTCCATGTGTGGGTCTTCTTCTAGAATGTGGGCTCAGCCAGGCCAGGTGTATGCCTGGATCATTGTCAACAGCACCCCACCAACACCCACACCAATATATAGTGCTGGGGGAGGGTAAGCGCTGAAAGTACACGCGAGTTAGATTAAAGCAGTCTCCACCCCACAGACTCCATCAGCGCCTGCTTCAGGATCCTCACGTCACTTACTGTGTGTATAAGTATGCCCCAGCAGTATGGGTGTAAACGGGAAAGAACTGCCACTAAGTTGGGGAGGGTTGCCCAAGGAGAAAGTGGCAGCTCCATTTTACAGGTGGAAAAACTGAGGCTGAGTGGTAAACACCCAAACATATAGTGCAATGAAACAGCAGATCAAATCACTAAAAAAAGTCCACTCCTTTCCCGCCGGCTTTAAGAATCCATGAGAAGACCTACTTGCCAGGGTAAATGATGCCTGTTCCTCTGAAAGGTGATCGCTCATTTCTACTGTTTGGTATAACAACACAACAGGGAATCTGAGATATTTTGGGAACTGAGTAATACGAACTATGATTAAATATATTATTATTGAATAAATAAAATATCAGCTTTTTGAAACTTTTATTGGGCAAAGAATTCAAGCAAAAGCCATATCCTTTCCTGTTGGTCTAGGAATACCAAGCTGTGCTGCTGATGCTGCTGTGTGTTCTTGCTCTTCACGCAGGAGAAGGGGCAGAGGAAGCTGAGACTGGGGGTCTGTAGATGGGGGCTACTTCCTTGTACGGGGGTCACATGTTCCTGACATTGTGGAAGGGATGAATAAACCAAAGCAATACTCAGCACTGGGTGTTTTTCTTTCCTGTTATCACCCAAGTTCCAAAGCCACATGATGAAGTGTATTTTGTAAGATAGACAGGTTTGCAGATTATGATTTAAAAAAAAAACAATGAGGGAAGAAGTAAGTTATTAAATGTGAAGGGACAGGACTTAAAATCCAGGCTTTGCCTCTTCCAAGCTAATTTGACTTTGGCAAGAACTCTGTGAGCCTCAGTTTCTTCATTATAAAATGGGGATATCAGTAACTTTTGTGGGATTATTGATTATTGTAAAGAATAGTGAGACTAAATACCTCACTTAGAATAGACACTTGATAATTACTAGCTGCAATTACACGAACACATGGGTTATGCTTTTTCAATTGTGTATGATTAAATCGCTTTACCTTTTATTGTTTATTTGCTATTTACAGAGCTCTATGGTAGGTGGATAACTTTCATATATTTGTTGCTGCTGTCCAGTTGCTAAATTATGTATGACTCTTTGCAACCCCATGGACTGTAGCACACCAGGCTTCCCTATCCTTCACTATCTCCTGGAGTATGCCCAAACTTAAGTCCATTGAGTCGGTGATGCCATCAAACCATCTCATTCTCTGTTGCCCCCTTTTCCTCCTGCCTTCAAACTTTGCCAGCATCAGGGTTTTTCCCCCACTGTGTCTGTTCTTCAAATCAGGTGGCCAATGTCTTGGAGCTTTGATTTAAGCATCAGTCCTTCCAATGAATATCCAGGGTTGATTTCCTTTAGGATTGACTGGTTTGATCTTGCTGTCCAAGGGACTCTAAAGAGTCTTGTCCAGCACCATAATTCAAACACATCACTTCTCCGGCACTCAGCCTTCTTTATGGTCCAACTCTCACATCTGTATGGGACTATATTTGCATATATTAATACATACTAATGGAATATATAATTAATATTAATCCATAAGCATTTTCCACCCCATTCCTTTTCAAATGAGGAAACTGAGTTATCAGAGTTCAAAGGCTCAGCTTAGACCTCTGATCCCATAAGACGTTAAGGGCTGCCAGCTGCCCACTGCTCAGGGCTCCGGGCAAGCTCGCCATGGCCGGCTACTTGCTGCTTGTGCAGGATGATGCCCACTGTCTGGCTGTAATTACAAGGAAACATCCATAAAGAGTTCCTGGGCTCCGAATGGATTTGACACAGTGGCCCTTTAAATCAAACTCTTAACACGATTATCTTGATTTCTCTTTGGTAGTTTTTCTAAGTAAGCCATGCCTTTAGAGGCACCTAATACAAAGTGACAACCTTTGCCGTTTTCCAAAGCACCGATGGACTGGCGTAGAGAGGGCCCATTGTCACCATGGTAATTACCGCACAATACCTGACGGCCAATGGACAGTCAGGAGGCGCAGGCAGCAGCTGAATCCGGCATTGTCCGGGCCCGATAAAAAGATTAGAAGCCCTGAAAAGCCGGGGAGCAGGATCTCACAGCTCTTTCGCTGGGCCCTGAAAGGCCCATTGTGCTGTCACCATAAATTCTGGGTTCCCCGGGCACTTGACAACTGAAGCCAGGGACAATAGAATTCTTGTGTCCAACAAAACACTCCTTGTCCAGCGTCAGTCTTATCAGCCGCATTTACAAATGTCTTTCGTTGTACCCAAATAATTCCCTATTAGAAGGGCTATTGGGAGCAGAACTAAATAAATATTCACAGCCTTTGTAATATCTTTGGGAAATGAATAAACAAACAGTCTCCTAGCATATGAGCAAACCTCCTGCTACTCTACATTTTATCCCTATTTCTTGCCCAAATGATGGAGTTTCTCTTTCTACCCTTCACCATATTAACAATTGCAATATAGGATGCTCCAGTTTTACTTGCACCCACTACATAGCCCCAATATATATAGCCTTGGTGCCTCTATATGCATTTTTCTTTTAATTAATCTTCCTGACAGTACTGGGCAGGGTTTGTTTTATTCTGCCCCTACCTCCTAAAAGAGAAAGGAATCAAACCTCAGAGAAGTTAAATAACTTGCTCAAGATGACAAAGCTAATTAGCAGTAGAATAAGAATTCAAATCCACATTTCCCATGCTCCCAAGTATCTGCCTTCCCACTTCGCCATGATGATTTCTCTACTGAATAAAAAAGGAATACAACATCAGAGACAGAGGAAAAGCTTAACACATCCACTACAAAAGTCACATACATACATGAGTCTATTGTTATGGAACCTGGTAGCACTGAGAAAGAAAATGAAAAGCCTTTCTCCAAGAGAGTATATACATGTATATTTTGCCCTAAAATAGCAGCAATTTTACTTTTTAAGTTTTGGGGGCCATGGTAAAGAAGAGATAGAAAGCAAATAAAAACAAATGTAATCCAGCTTCAGGAGAATTTTGGGGATGTCCATCAGATCAACTGGAAAAGTTGTAGAAAGAATTGCTGGGGTAAACAAAGCAAGCAGGGCACACATGATCACGCCTGTTCCAGAACAATATTTGATCCTTCTTCTGAAGTTTATTTAGCTTGTCTCCTTGTCGTGAATGAACAAATATCTCAACATTTGACAGCAATGCACATGACAAAACAGAAACTTCCTTGGACAGCAATCTTAATATTTTATTTTTGGTTGCACTGGTTCTTCATTGCTGCTTGAAGGGCTTTCTCTAGTTGTGGTTCATAGGCTTCTCGTCGTGCAGTGCAGGCTCTAGGGCAGGTGTGCTTCATTAACTGTGGTTCGCAGGCTCTAAGCATGGCCTTAATAGTTGTGGTGCACAAGTTTACTTGTGTTAAGGCATGGGGATCTTCCCGGACCGGGGATTGAACCCGTGTCCCCTGCATTGGCAGGTGGATTCTTACCCACTGAACCACTAGGGAAGCCTGAACAGCAATCTTTACATAATGATTTTGGGAATATTTAAACTGTAAATGGTTCCCTACTAGGTAAAGAAACATCCACACTGCTCAACACAGCTAACACAATTCTCCCTGGTCTATTCCAGCTTCACCTCCTGCCCAGGTAAGGCCTGCTGTTCCCGGCAGGCTGTGCACCTCCATTCCTCCCACACATACTGTTCCCTCAGCTGAATTCCCCTCCCATTCATTGCTGGTATAACTGTGGTGGAACTTTCCCTGCTCCCTGTCATGGACTTGGGCGTCCAGATTCCCTCAGTATACCCTATTACCTCTTGATTTCTCCCACGGGTAGAGTTCTTTGTTATTATGGCTGTCTGCCCCTTCCAACATTGCATCCAAGAAAGTTTTGAAATCCTAGAAGACAGAAATCAAGTCTTATGCTCATTTTCTATCTGGTCTGGGTCAGCCTGCTAACCCACTAAAGGGTTTGGCCTACGGGAGAAATGCAGAAATGGTAGAGGTAAAAGTCATGCTCAAAATTCTCCAAGCCAGGCTTCAGCAGTATGTAAACCGTGAACTCCCAGATGTTCAAGCAGGTTTTAGAAAAGGCAGAGGCACCAGAGATCAAATTGCCAACATCCGCTGGATCATGGAGAAAGCAAGAGAGTTTCAGAAAAACATCTATTTCTGCTTCATTGACTATGCCAAAGCCTTTGACTGTGTGGATCACAATAAACTGTGGAACATTCTGAAAGAGATGGGAATCCCAGACCACCTGACCTGCCTCTTGAGAAACCTGTATGCAGGTCAGGAAGCAACAGTTAGAACCGGTCATGGAACAACAGACTGGTTCCAAATAGGAAAAGGTGTACGTCAAGGTTGTATATTGTCACCTTGCTTATTTAACTTATATGCAGAGTACATCATGAGGAACGCTGGGCTGGAAGAAGCACAAGCTGGAATCAAGATTGCTGGGAGAAATATCAATAACCTCAGATATGCAGATGACACTACCCTTATGGCAGAAAGTGAAGAGGAACTCAAAAGCCTCTTGATGAAAGTGAAAGAGGAGAGTGAAAAGGTTGGCTTGAAGCTCAACCTTCAGAAAACAAAGATCATGGCATCTGGTCCCATCACTTCATGGGAAATAGATGGAAAAACAGTGGAAACAGTGTCAGACTTTGTTTTTTTGGGCTCCAAAATCACTGCAGATGCTGATTGCAGCCATGAAATTAAAAGACGCTTGCTCCTTGGAAGGAAAGTTATGACCAACCTTGATAGTATATTAAAAAGCAGAGACATTACTTTGCCGACCAAGGTCCGTCTAGTCAAGGCAATGGTTTTTCCCGTGGTCATGTATGGATGTGAGAGTTGGACTGTGAAGAAAGCTGATCGCCGAAGAATCGATGCTTTTGAACTGTGGTGTTGGAGAAGACTCTTGAGAGTCCCTTATACTGCAAGGAGATCCAACCAGTCCATTCTAAAGGAGATCAATCCTGGATGTTCATTGGAGGGACTGATGCTAAAGCTGAAACTCCAATACTTTGGCCACCTCATGCGACGAGTTGACTCATTGGAAAAGACTCTGATGCTGGGAAAGGTTGGGGGCGGGAGGAGAAGGGGACGACGGAGAATGAGATGGCTGGATGGCATCACCGACTCTGTGGACATGAGTTTGAGTGTACTCCGGGAGTTGGTGATGGACAGGGAGGCCTGGCGTGCTGTGATTCATGGGGTCGCGGAGAGTCGGACACGACTGAGCGACTGAACTGAACTGAACTGAAAATAGAGAACCACCATAAAAATGTATTTTTTAAGTTTTAGACCACTGAAAACCTATTGCTTTTTAATCTACTTGATATCAAATGACAGGTAAAGTTCATAATTTTTTAAGGACTGTAATAAGATACTCCCTTGGCCCAAATTACTCAGCCTTGATAAAAGCTATGTGGAGCTGTTCAGTTTGTTTTCTAAAATAGTTAAGATCAGTAAAATGGAAGCAATTGGCTATTAACAAGACTGGGTAACCAGTAGGTACTTCCTTAGTGATTGACAGTAAATCCATGTGTTTGTACAAGTACTGAGTTTGAAAAAGTGTGATCAATACTTCCCAAATACTTCAGATGCCAAGTGAAGCATTTAATCGTCTCTGAGGACTCGAGGGTATGGTTACAGTCACGAACACATGATGCTAACTCTTTCAGCTCTCCCACACCCCCTGCAGCTGGGTGGCACACAGACATACCTTAATCCAAACAGCTAAGATGATTTCTAACATTTACTGAGAGTTCACAATGTGCCAGGTCCTGGGCTAAGCACTTCCCTATCATGCAGAATTTAATCCCTTAACCATCCTATATAACAGGTGCTATTTTATTTCATAACCAGGAATCGAGGCACAGAAAGGCTGAATAAAGTTGCCCCTTATTCAAAAAGTCACGAAACAACAAAGCCATGATTTGGACACAAGCAGTTTGAACCTATGGCAATCCATCCAACCAGGACATTCAACTATTTTCTTCAGACATAAATTAGGGCACTAATTTAGGGAAATAATGCAGTGATTAAAAAAAAATGATCAAGGACTACTACACCACCTTACTACTGAAGTATCCAGAGAGAGGCGGGGGGTGGGGACAGACATTGATGAAGCACCACCCCCCAAATGAAATGATGAACAGCAAAGACCTCTGCCCATGACCCAAGGCCTGAAACAGTAGTTTCATCAAGTTTCATCAAATCTGAGCAGCCTCCATGCAGCCAAGAAAGCCACTCGTTTGCAAATGTCTATATTTACAAAGATAGTCTTTACACACACACACACACACGCACGCCCACACACACTCTCTGAGAGTTTTTGCTATGTGCTAGAAGCAGTCACAGTCTCAGACTTCTCATAGGAAGAAAAGCAAACTGCACTGGCCATATAGTTGACTGATACATGATATAGTAGGAGAGGGTTCTCTCTTGAGATCATTTGTTTCTTTAACAAAAGAAGGTTTCTCAAAAGTAAATAGGACTGTCCTTCTGCAATGTAAAATTAAGTTAAAAAAAGAAAATGCCATTTTGTTATTTATCTCTTCTTAGACACTTACTCTGAAGATACATGCTGTACAAATTCAGTGTCTACAAGCTCCACAAGGTCAGGAAGCATGAATGGTTTCTTCTTTGTTGTAAACCAGGTGGACAGAGGCACAAACTAATGCTCCCAAATAACTTCTGAACAAACGATCAAAAATAAATAAAGAAGTGAGTCCTTAACACCAAAGTCCCACTTGTCCACAGGTGCAAAGAAGGCCCACTGTGGGTGGTGACCTGCAGTTTTTCTTCAGGAATAAATATGAATTTGGCCACAGAGAAGCTATGCGAGTCAGCAAGTGAGTCTAGTGGGCACTCTGCATCCTTACCACACCTCACTAAGTATGCTGGATTCATTCAGGGTAGGCAGGGGAAGAGGGCCATTAAAAGGTTTCAGCTATACTTTGCTGCACTTTATTGGTAGAATAATATTCTCCGCTGTGTGCGCCAATTTTGAGATTCTTAAAGAATGGCATGCCAATATCAAGAATCTAATATCCTCATAAGAAGCATTTTGTAGGCTGTTCCCCCTGGACTCCCCTCCAGGCAGAAGTACACACACACACACACATACACACACACACCATCACCCATTTCTTTCTTTTCATCTTTAAAAAAATTCTTCAAATAACAAGTGAAGTCCACTTTTACCAATTTCAATGATAAGAAATGAAACTGAAGACAAAATGGCATTGATCACAGTTGCGTAGAGTTGGGTCATCTTATTAGACTGAACTTAGATCATTAATGTGGAAGTGATAGGCAAATGGCTTTTCTGTACTCAAATCAGAGGCTCTGTGAGGTCTTCCACTGTGCTGGGTGCGTGCTAAGTCACTTCCGTTGTGTCTGAGTCTTTGTGATCCCATGGAACATAATCTGTCAGGCTCCTCTGTCCACGGGATTCTGCAAGCAAGAATACTGGAGTAGATGGCCATGCCCTCCTCCAGGGGATCTTTCCAACCCAGGGATCAAACCCACATCTCTTGTGTCTCTGGCATTGGCAGGTTAGTTTTTTATCACTGTCGCCACCTGGGAAGCCCCTTCCACTGTAATGTTCACTTGCTGAATCACTATCTTAAGGTTACAGCCGAGAAAATCAGGCTGAATTTTGAAACAGGGTTTCTTTATACTTTCTGGGCTTTGATATCTTCAGTTATCTGATACTGTAAGTGTGTGCATTACACACACACACACACACACACTATGAACATGCTGATTTCTTACTTCTTCAAATATTTAAACCCCATTCCATATCCAGCAACTTATACAATAAATTTTGACCTGGGGCACTGGACTGGACTTGATGGTCAGTAAGGTTCTTTCTTGTTCTGAGTCTACAAAATTCTGCAATTGAAGCAATCAGTTCCCCAGCTAAAAGCAGCCCAGCTCCTTTCAGCAGAGTTCTGACCACAGTTGGGAAAATACTGAGCTAGAAGATCTCTAGGCTCTTTCCCTCCCTGATAGTCACTGTGAGTCTGTGATTTCATGGGGCAAACCTGATACCAGGGATGAAGCCATCTTTAAGAGGACACTGTATATGCAGGAGACCATGAGGGCAAACAAAGTCTTCCTTTAGCTCTTGGGGAGACAAGTAAACACAGCCAGATATCACAGCCCCTGACAAGAAGGTCTGGTTACCTCAGGGAGAGCCAGGAACCAGACCAAGTGGGCGTGTCACCCAGTAAGCAGCCAGAGGGCAGGGGGGCCATGCTGTGGATTAGACAGACCCTGGCAGGAAGGAAATACCCTGCTGGGGTAGGAAATAGCTGTCCTGCTTGTTCCCATTTGGGACTTGACTCCTCACCAGCTCCATGACTCAGGACTGTTTCCTTATCTGTAAAACAGGCATCACAACACCTTTCAGAACGTCTGGTGGTGAGGACTGCTGCTGCTCAGTCACTTCAGTTGTGTCCAACTCTGTGTGACCCCATAGACAGAAGCCCACCAGGCTCCCCCGTCCCTGGGATTCTCCAGGCAAGAACACTGGAGTGGGTTGCCATTTCCTTCTCCAATGCGTGAAAGTGAAAAGTGAAAGTGAAGTCGCTCAGTCATGTCCGACTCGTAGCGACCCCATGGACTGCAGCCCACCAGCTCCTCCGTCCATGGGATTTTCCAGGCAAGAGTACTGGAGTGGGGGCAAATAAGTTAATACACGCAAAGTACACTATTATTTCCTGGCACAAATTAATTGTTCACTAAATGTTAGTCCACCTCATCATGATCAAAAATCTATCACATTTCTGTTACACTGACTCTATGTAAAGATGAACAATTAGTGCAATGCTTGACACAATGGGGGCCCAACAAATTACTGTTATTATTATTGCCATTAAATGACAATGAATCAGGAAGTGGAGAAGTACCTTTTCAATTACCTTTCAGTCCTGATCTCAGCGAATGCAATGTCTCCACTTGCGGTGATCCCTGAACAAAACTCTCTTTTAACTGAGGAGGTAGTCTCAGGTTCAGAGTAGACTTGACTATATTGTTTCCTTTTTATTTTATTTATTTGAGGGCTACCTTCTATTTAGGACTTCCCAGGTGGTGATCATGGTAAAGAACTGCCTGCCAGCGCAGGAGACAAGAGACATGGGTTCAGTCCCTGGGTTGGGAAGATCCCCTGGAGGAGAGCATGGCAACCCACTCCAGTATTCTTGCCTGGAGAATCCCATGGACAGAGGAGCCTGGCAGGCTACAGTCCATAGGGTTGAAAAGAACTGAACATGAATGAAGCAACCTAGCACTCAGCATTTTTATTTAGGATGGAGGCTTCCCTGGTGGAAAGAATATGCAATGCAGGGGACCCAGGTTTAATCACTGGGTCAGAAAGATCCCCTGGAGAAGGGCATAGCAACCCACTGCAGTACTTTTGCTGGAGAATCCTATGGACAGAAGAGCCTGGTGGGCTATAGTCCACGGGATCCCAAAGAGTGGGACAGGACTGAGCAACTAACCCTTTCTATTCATGAAGAGGTACTAGTTTGCCATTGATGATAAATGATATAATTTTCTTTAAAAATGTTGAAGAAAAGCAGAATGAGCCAAAAAAAAATATGAAGTAAATAACACTGAGGGTGGTATTCAGATATTGTGAAGACCAGCGTAAATGACTGACTGACAGTAGTGGGGGGCCCAAGAAGGAGAGACCGAGGCCCCGAGTGGGAGGTGGTAAGGTGCAGGGCCCACACAGACCCTGCCCCCGGCATCCCACGGTTTCTCTGCAGGAGCCTCAGGGTGACCAGGTGTCAGATCCTGTGCATGAAGGGACTGCAAGGAATGACCGTGGCTCCCTTCCAAGGGTGGAGATAGAATGACAAGGAAGAGACAAACCTCAGTCCCTACCTGGTGGTGGAGGCAAGAGCCAGAGTCCAGAAATCTCCAGGAATGCAAGTCTTCCTGGAGAAGAAACTAGGTGGTAAACTCATTGGATACAGAATCTACCCTGCCTCTCTCTAGAATTCATGTCACACATCTTATGCACACCCTATTTTATCCCAAAGGGGATCTAAGGCTGCCTGCAAGGAGGCCTACAGCACAGAAAACAGTATTGCTTTACATAATAAAAGCGAGAAGAGGAGAAATGGCAGCATAGAATAGTCTGAACGAAGGTTCACAGGCAGAGCTCTGGCTAAGAAGTCATGCACTCGCCCAGGCTGCACCACACATGGGGACGGAAAACACGCCCAGGTGCAGGGCCACGTGCCCACAAAAGGAGAGCCGGTCCCCAGATCACAGTCATTCCAGATACTGAGGCCAGACAGTTATCTATCCCACTGGTTCTCACATGGATGACCCTGCCTCAGGCAACAAGCAATATCCTGCGAGTAAACAGAATGGAACGGGAATTATTTGGCAGCTTACAGCGGCGCGGGTGTGCGGAGAACACGCAGAGCCTCTGGCAGGTGAGGGAAGGCAGGGGTTGTGGGAGGATGCCGGCAGCATCCCTCTCCCTGGAGGATGTGAGGGCCGGTCCATCCTCCACAGGCCGGTACACACCTACTCTGCACTGTGAGTCAGCTTGTGCTGCTCCTGGTTTCAAAGAAGGGAAGTCCTCCTTGGGTTGGCCTCTTCTGGTTTTAGCAAGCAAGATGGCTTTCTTCTAGGGCCTGTGCTTACATGGATCACCACGTGAATTAGAAAATGGAGAAATGTACCACAGAGAGGCTGAGTTAATGCACCCCAGCCCCCTAACTGACAGGGCTTCAAACCCTGGCAATCTGACTTTCATTCTCACCCGACCCTGACCCCCACGGAATGCCCTTCATGAGCGAGCTCAGCCAACTTTCAGCCTCACCAGGGGCAGCTCCTTCCAGGAACTGATCGTTTTTGGCTCCACCTACCACATGATCTCACTCTTCTCTACCTTCAATCCCATTTTTGTCTCGCACAGAATGCATTAAACTCTTTTCATCTGTTTAAACTTCTCCTTGTCCTCCAAGGCCCTAACAAAATGATGTCCTCACGATAATTCACCTTCCTTTCCCACCTTTATACACACTCATACACACCAGCTCCTTAGGGCATCATCACTACCAACCATTCAACCCAACCCCCAGTGCTTCTTGAGCATCTACTATGTGTCAGATCCTGCTCAGGACACTAGAGTCCAAACATCAGGGCTGCTATCTCTGCAGAGCTTACATCCAGTGGCAGAGTTAGGAAGCGAGAAGAAAACAGCAAACAATTAATGATGAGTGACACAGAAAATTTTAAATGATTAATGAAACAGAATGGATCACGTCTTTTTCTTGGGACCCCTTTAAATCAACTGTGATGCTCAACCAGAATCTGATGGAATGAGAGGCAATACTGAGGGCTTCTCAGGTGCCACTAGAGGTAAAGGACCCGCTTGCCAATGCAGAAGACATAAGAGATGCGGGTTTGATCCTTGGGTTGGGAAGATTCCCTGCAGGAGGGCATGACAACCCACTCCAGTATTCTTGCCTGGAGAATCCCATGGACAGAGAATCCTGGTGGGCTACAGTCCATTAGGTTACAAAGAGTCTGAAATGACTGAAATGACTTAGCATGCACACACGAGGCAATATCTACTGCTCACAATCTTTCTCAGCCATTCTGGCCTTACGCCCTAAGGTACCTTGTTGTTTTAGGGAACCATTACATTTACCTGCCACCCCCCATCCCTGTGAACTTACAGAGAGCAGAAACTCTGCATCATTTATAGCTCCTGTAGCATCCACTATATAATCATCTGCATTTGTTACAAACTTAAAGTACAGAGATGAAGACTTGAAGGTTGAAGGTCATCACAAATCTCAGGATGTGACAGCCAACTGGAAACTCAGTGGTGATCTAATCCAGCAGTTCTACTAACTGTGTTTAGCAGAGACTAGGAAATTCCCAGATTCCCCAGAGGCTACTACAGGGGCTGCGGTGGGTGAGGGCAGCGTGGGTGGGTGGGGTTCTGGGATCCCCACACCTTCCTCTTCTCTGTTTAACCCACAGGAGCTCTGTTTTGTCCATTTTATACATAGTGGGGGTGAGAGTAAGGTTTTTTAAAATTAATGTATTTATTTTAATTGGAGGCTAATTACTTTACAATATTGTGGTTGTTTTTGCCATCCCTTGATGTGAATCAGCTATGGGTGTACAAGAGAGCATGGTTTTATTCACAAAAGTCTGCAGGAAAGTCACAGAATCACAAGGGGAAAAATAGAAAATTATTTCTATTTGTATGCTCATTAGAGCATACAACAGACAGATGACTAGGCAGTCGGAGAGAACATACATGTGAACAGGTTAACTATCACATAGGTCGCAGGGGGAACACGCAGGAAGTGGAAAGAGGGGGGTACCACGACAGTAACGGGTGTGCATTCAAGGGAGGCAGACGTCGTCCGAGCCCCACGGTTCCCTCACTGCAGGGCTTTCTTCTCTACAGCTCCCACCACTCATTCTTTCTCTCACTTATTCAACAATAACGTGTCGAGTAGTTCTACGTGCCAGTCCTTCTGCAGAGATAAACACACAGAACTGAGGACCAAGTTAAGGTGGAAGAGAAAGGAACGGGGAGGGAGGGAGGGCGGAAGGAAGGAAGGGAGGAAGGAAGGTGGATGGAGATGATAACTGCAAGGTGAGTGGGGGTCCTGACATTTCCTGCCCTCCCTCCCATCCCCAGCACACAGGCACCCACGGCTTATCCAAAGCAAACGCCGAGTTACAGAGGAGGCGGGCGGGCGAGAAGGAGGAGAGCTCCCAAAATAAGATAGGATGGAAAGAAAGGAGAAATGGCAGCTTACTTGGATCTACTAGACTGTTGAGTTTTACTGGCCTAAAGAAGATCCCCTCCACGACCCCGCTGGATTACGATGCAAACAGAATTAGCGAAGCTCTCCCGACCTTCTCTTCCAGGTCAGCTCATCACCAGGTCACTTCTGCAGCCACATCCCCTCAAACCCCATAACCTCCTACAAGGACGAAACCTAACACATTTGACCTGAACGTGAGTGGATGGATTTATTTCAGCCATTTTCTGCCTTTCTAATTGTTTCTCCTGAAGAAGTTTGAAGACCAGGTTGGCTTTCCTAAGTACTCAGCTTTCACAGTTTATTGCTTTGGTCGTTTTGCCCGCCAGTTAAATGCTAGCCATTTTCAGAAATGAGGAAAATGCTTCTGGCAATTAGGAAGGATGCTTGCTTCTAATGGCATCTTAACATTCTAAATTATTAAAAACAGAGAAAAGGACCAAAAAAATCTGATATAGGCCAGATCTCGGCGTCCCTGTGCATGTTTCAAGTGTTCCTTTTTTCATTAAGGAAACAGAGCACTTGAGCTTTAACAAGCTGACTGATATGGAATAACTGACTTGATGCATAGGACCTTTGAGGTATGGCAAATCTTTTCTAATCCTATTCTATTTCACCCAGATTCTCAATAATAACTTATATCTTTCTGTTCACCTAAAGCCAAAATTGCCTTGTTGTAATAGGACAATTTTAAAGTAAGACACAGTACACACCCTGCATGAAATTGCAGTCCTTCCCCAAACTGAAATTATGCGAATTGTAAAGCAATGTGGAAGAACATGTTGGAATATTTCAACGTGGTTCATTATGAAACAAAATCTTCACTCCAATTACGATGATGTAAAAATATTCTTGAGTACTGGAAAGGAGGAGAAAAATAAGGACAATTTATGAGTCACAGTGGAGGAACTGTGGGTGGTTTTTCCCCTCTCTTCTTCCTCACTTCTTATATAATGTAAAAAAAAAAAAGATATTATCTGTCTTAGACATAAATTTGTAATTGTATAAAGTCTCATTGGGCAACTGGCAGCATCCCTCTTGCACGGAAGATCATGAGGTGGCCACACCCAAAGGGAACCAGGAGTCTGATACTGAGATCCCTCCATCAATTTCCTGTAGAGCCAAAAAAAAAAAAAAAAAATTCTGCATAGAGATACCAAAAGAACCAGCCAATTTATTCCAAAATAGAAACAGGAAAATAGTTTACGATGCTAAATGACTGAATCATCAAAGTGTCCAATTAAATATTGATACCATCAATTTGATTCTAAAGTACCCTTTGTTGTGGGAGGATCCAAGAAGGGAGTTCTACAAAAAAAAAGGTAGCACAATTGGATTAGAGGATTATCCCTGGAGGCCCCCCTTCATTGTATCCAGTTCCTTCATCCAACATACACTTACTGACCACCTAGATGGACGTGGGACTGTGTTGGAGACTGGGGACAGAGGGGCGGAAAAACTTAAACCCCACACTTAATGAGCCAATGTCATCCTCTAATGCTGGCTACTCTTACCTCCAGCCTGGAGAGAATTACCCAGAAGACCTCTTGAGAGAACAGATGAGCCAGTAACGAGAAAATGTGCTGTGATCAACACATCAGGGGTGCTGAGTACATGTCCAGACTCTGAGGCTGTGTGACCATGGGCAAACCCCTCTGCTACGCCGTTTCCTCATCTAAACAGGAGGCAAGTAAGCTGAATGCCTTAGGAAGCCTGAAACTCCATTTATTCTATGAGGCCACAGACTCATCTGTACTTAGGGTTTTCAGAGACCTCAAACTTAACTACAAACAGAGACTGCAAACAATCGTGTATTATATATTTGAAAGTTGCCAAGAGAGTAGATCTTAAAAGTTCTCATCACAAGAACATAATATGTAACTATCTGAAGCGATCCATGTTAACTGAGTATGGGGATCATTTTGCAGTGTATCCATATATCAAATCATTATATGGTGCACCTCAGGCTAGGACAGCGTTATATTCCAATTATATCTCAGAAAAAGGGGGAGGGAGAACCCTAAACCAGAAACACTAGAACATGGAGGAAACATCGGGCACTCTCGTGCCCACGAAAGCAAACACCTACCCAGTAGGGAAGAGAAGGAAGGACTTCAGGGAGTTAGTGATTGTGATATCCATGGAAAAAATTTAGAGTATTGCAATCCTGAGTTCAAATCCTCTACTTTGTAATTAAATGTGACTTGGAGTGAATGACTCAACTCTGTAACTGTGTCAGTTCCCTGATGTGAAAAGTGGTGTGTCTAATGCCTACCTCATCGACTTCTCTGAGCAGGAAACAGTGTGATATACTCAAGGAACCTGGTGCCACTATGGACACAGAGGGAGCTCAATCAACTTTACCCCAAGTTAAAATGATGAGTTAACAAGAATAGAATATACTGGAAACTCCCACTAAGACTGATTCTTGTTCCCTTTTCTATTCCAAGCACCTGGCACAGGTCAGTCACAGAGAAGGTGCTGGGTGAGTAAATAAATGTTAAGGCTGATTAACTCATACTGATTGGAAACTCTGATTGGCAATTATGTATACATGATTAATTGAAAATGAGAACACAGATCAGTTATTACTTTATAACTGCAGTTTGTTGGGGGGAGGAGTATCTTTCAAAATGTGAGCTAAAACGGTGCTGAAAAGGTCACAGACCCCAGGATGCACCAACAAAACCGACCTCCCACGTGGCTTCTGAGATCAGCAGAGGCAGATGCTAAAGGCATGAGTCACGGCCCAGCGATGAGGCAACCGGACCCGCTGGAAGCGTGTGCTGTCCCAGTAACCGTCCCAAATGAGCTCTTCATTCATTGAACACACAGTTCAAAAAGTCCTTTGAGCAACGCCATGGTGCCCTTTGGCAGAAGAGAGGCAAACAGAGCTGACACCAAGAGCAGAAAATGTGAGCACCCTTGCTCACAAGAAAGTGCTCCAAGTAGAAAATGAAAGGAGATGGATGCAGGGAAAACAGCAAGCCTGTTAACAATCCCAATACAAAGCACAGGACTGCTGTCCATTAGCAAAGTACCAGCACAGCAACGAGGAACATGCCAGCCTTCATTCAGGTAGCTGCACAATACACACACACACACACACAGACACACACAGACATACATGAATCCACATACATTCATCACACATGTATCCACATGCACAAATACACACCCCAGGAAGTAGAAAGGATTCTAAAATGAGTCCACTTTGAATCACAGTGAACCAGCCTTTATGATCCATTTACTACGATGAGCAAGGGCGAATGTAGTGGCTCCCTGTAAGTAGGTCAGGCACCAATTGGTAGTCAACTCCACAGACCCAGGAAGATTTAATGAGCAGGAGACCAGACAGAGACAAAGATGGAAAGGCTGCCCCAAGTGCATGTCCCCAGGCACCACAGTCTGGCAGCGGGTCCCAGCTCAAGCCAGCTCTCTCACCGATGGGCCAGAACAAACTTTCCTAAACTCCTAAAATAGGATCAACAGTTCAGGCTGAGCCTCGGGCCCTGGCTCTGGCAGCAGGAGCGCCCAAGCCTGAATTAAAAACCAGCCTCAAATCAGCTGGAGGTCGGGACTCGTGTAGCAGGTACAGAAAAAGCGCACATCGTACAGAGCGGTCCGGAGGGGACAGCTGCGAGAGCCCGGGCGGGGCGTAAAGAAAACCCGCACTAAGCTTGTGTCCGCCGGAGCCTGTGCCCTTTGCCGGGATCCCTGTGCCATCATCCCCGTCCCTCGTCCGGGCCGGCCACTGCAGCCGGCACCTGCACGCCGGCTGGCTGATGGAGAGGCCGGGTGCGTTCAGTTCAGTGCCTACTCACTGCACCATCACAGAGGTCACCGCGCGGGCGCTGGCCGCCTAGAGTCTTCCTTGAGAGGCAGGAGCCGGCCGCGACAGTGCCATCTCCAAGGTACCTTCCCTGCTTGATCCCAGGGCACCTCCCAAAGGGACTCCAGAGGCTGCAGGGCCGTGAGAGGGTGCGGCCCAGCTCTGTCCTGGACAGTGGGGAGCGGCGGCCGGCCCAGGCAGCCAAAGAGGCGGCCCTGATCCCTGGCACCGCCGGCAGCCTTGTGAATGAACCACTGTGGCGAGACACACACCCACTGCTAATGAGTCCCACAGGGACGCCAGCCAGGGAGGCAGGAGCAAGCAAACACAGGGCAGGGCAGGGCCACCGGGGCCCACCTGGGCTCACAGGTGCTCCCAGCATAGCCGGGGAAACTGAAACGTGTCCTCTCCTCCAAGGAAAAGCATCTTTGCCCCGCCCCGTTCCTGGCCTAATTAAAAAGAAAATGGCAGCCAAAATTTTAGGGACATTTTTGAAAGGCAACTACTATCGTCTAGTGCTGTCATTTCATTGTTTTTAAAGAGCGTTTTAACATAAAAAATGTAAAAAGGGACAGATTTTGTAGGATAAAAAGACACTTGGCAACCTAATACTTGAACACTGAAGGAAAAGAAGTGTGCATAAATTTGCTTTAGAACTTTGAATACCATGTAAATTCATCACCTCCCCACCCCCCACTATTTTCTTTGTAGATTTGTTAAGTAGTAAGGAGAGCAAGAAAAGGTTGGCTTGAAGCTCAACATGCAGAAAACAAAGATCATGTCATCTGTTCCCATCACTTCATGGGAAATAGATGAGGTAGCAGTGGAAACAGTGTCAGACTTTATTTTTTTGGGCTCCAAAATCACTGCAGATGCTGATTGCAGCCATGAAATTTAAAGATGCTTACTCCTTGGAAGGAAAGTTATGACCAACCTAGATAGCATATTAAAAAGCAGAGACATTACTCTGCCAACAAAGGTCCGTCTAGTCAAGGCTATGGTTTTTCCCGTGGTCATGTATGGATGTGAGAATTGGACTGTGAAGAAAGCTGATCGCCGAAGAATTGATGCTTTTGAACTGTGGTGTTGGAGAAGACTCTTGAGAGTTCCTTGGACTGCAAGGAGATCCAACCAGTCCATTCTAAAGGAGATCAATCCTGGGTGTTCATTGGAAGGACTGATGCTAAAGCTGAAACTGCAATACTTTGGCCACCTCATGCGACGAGCTGACTCGCTGGAAAAGACTCTGAAGATGGGAGTGATTGGGGGCGGGAGGAGACGGGGACGACAGAGAATGAGATGTCTGGATGGCATCACCAACTCGACGGAGGTGAGTTTGAGTGAACTCCGGGAGTTGGTGATGGACAGGGAGGCCTGGCGTGCTGTGATTCATGGGGTCACAAAGAGTCGGATATGACAGAGTGACTGAACTGACCTGAACTGAACTGAAGGAGAGCAAGCTCTGGTGCAAGTTGTCTGGATCTGAATTCAACCCCTGCTAGTTACTACTAACTGGACAACCTCAGACAAGCTGCCTTAACCTCTGTACCCCTCCATCTCTTCAACTCTAAAGTGGAAATAAAAATGGAACCTCTCTCATAGGGTTCCTGTATAGATGAAATAAGTTCATTTTGTAATGCATTTCAGTTCAGTTCAGTCGCTCAGTCGTGTCCGACTCTCCGCGACCCCATGAATCACAGCACGCCAGGCCTCCCTGTCCATCACCAACTCCCGGAGTACACTCAAACTCATGTCCACAGAGTCGGTGATGCCATCCAGCCATCTCATTCTCCGTCGTCCCCTTCTCCTCCCTCCCCCAACCTTTCCCAGCATCAGAGTCTTTTCCAGTGAGTCAACTCGTCGCATGAGGTGGCCAAAGTATTGCAGTTTCAGTAACGCATTTAGCATACTGCAAACCCTAGATGAAACTTACCTACTTACTTTGATCGTTATCAGCATCATTAGTATGATCTAGGTTCAGGAGTCAAACTGAACTTGGAGTTTAAATGTTTGGGTTATAATAGTCCACTGTTTGTGTATAATCACAATTATGGGAAATCCAATAATATAGAGGTATGCAGACCAAAATAGAAAGAACTCAATGCAATTTCACAAGAAATCAAAACTCTCAGACTTTCTCTAGCCTTTTCTCCCACCTTCTCTCCCAAGGATCCATAAAAGAGAAGACTGAGGATGTCCAGGTACATTTAATTTAAATATATATATATATATTTAAAATATTGTATTAAATATTGCTCACATTGATCACTGCATTTGGAGCAAACTTTAGACCCTGCTGAGTGACTCACTCACTTCATCCTGGCTCTGGTCTTGGCTGGGAGGTACTGGGCAAGTCACATTAATTATGAGAACAAGGGACATTATTAAAATGCAGATTCTGCTCCAGCAGGTGTGGGGAGAGGGCTGAGGCCTCCCAAGGCTGCTGAGCTTGGGACATGGGGAAGAGGAAGTAAACACCTGAGCTTCATTTCGGTGTCTCTCTTTGATGTCATGGTTGTTTTCAGACAACTTGGAAATTCTTTCATTATTCATAGGAACCACTGTTGTAAAATCTGAAGCTAAGTCCTCGGACCCAGAGGCAGGGAACACTCGTTGTTTTGTTCTAAATCAAACAAACAGAATAAAGCAAATACGCACTGACTCCCGGTGACTGCCCTTTGGGGCGTTCATTTAACTTTCTCTTCCCCTCGCTCCTCTGCCTGGATGTGGAAGCAGGGACAAGAATGTCACAGAGGACAGGACAGGGCTGTGCATCAGCACTGCAAAAACACCCAGGCTCCAAGGGATTAAGTTGTGATGAGCGTAATAAAACAGCGCTTGTTCAACATACCCAAATTAACTGTCTTTCAATGCACTTCAGTAAAACTCCAGGGAGGGACAAGAATACAGCTGCTTTGGACTTAGCGACCTGAGGTTCAGGGAAGCCTGGCGTGCTGCAGTCCATGGGGTTGCAAAGAGTTGGACGCGGCTGAGCTCCTGAATGAACCACCTCCTGGGGTTCGGTTGAGGATCCCTTCACATGTTAGCTGTGTGACCTCAGGCATGTGACTTCACCTCTCTGAACCTTCTTTTTTATTTGGAATGTGATCCTAATGGTGTCTACCTTAGAGGATTGTTGCAGTGACATAATTCATATAGATTTATGCATGATACATGAAAAATAACATTACCTTTCCTAAAGTCCAAAAAAAGCACCCAAGCACTTGAACATTAGTAAGACGCTCCCATGGACATACCCTTGTAATTTTCACCTCTCTTTCCAAGCCCAAGCCTTCCTCAGAGTGCGTGTATTCCAAATAATATTCTTCCTAACTGTTATACAAAATAATGCAGAACTTACTGTGGTGATATTAAAGTGTCTTCCATCATGGGGTGGAAGAAATGGTTAATATTCTTTATTAAAATGCTTGTGTCTAGGAATATCCCTTCAAAAGGAAGAAAGCACCCCTAACCACACATACACACACGTTTACCATTCCCCTCCCTCACATCCCACACCCTCTAGCACAAAGCACTGTGTCCTACACATGGTGGATCCTGGCAAACATGAGCAGACTGATTCCACAGAAGGATAAGCTTGCCTGCCTGGTGGTCTGCTCCTCTCTCCACCATTTGGGGGGTGTGTACTGCCAGACTGGTCTGCCAGCCTGACTTTACTAAAGGGATGCAGGAGAGAAGACCGGAAGAAATGGCTGTCAGCCATGCCTTCAGTTTTCACCGAGGTCTGGAACAGAATATCAGACAAGCTTGCTTGTCTCTGAATGAGACGTAGCAACCCAGGATGGGGATTATAAGAAGCCACATATGACAGTGGCCACTCAGACAACACTGTCCAAAAGCCCTCACCCGCTCTCCGTGTCGGGGGAGGGGGACTCTTCATCAAATCCTACTTATGGGACCATCTGTGTCCCTGCCCATGTAAACAAGCCCCTCAGCTCTCATTCAAGCGTGGCTGCAAATTTCCCTCTTCTGGACACTATTGCTCCAGGCTGTGGGCCACTGCAAAGAACCTTTCTTCCTTCAGGGATTTCTGTGTCTAAACAGGATTTATGATGATCCTTTGGCAAGGATCTTTGAATCACTGGCTTTCACAGTATAGCCAAAAGGGTATTTGAGGAGAATCTACCTCTAACAAGAAATGTAGCCCTACAGATTTATCTCTTTTGATGGAACAGGCACAGCCCTATCCTCCCATGATACTGTCCCTGGAAAAGCCAGTGAAACCACATGGCATCGAATGGAAGAGTTTGTCCCAAATAGCTGTGTGACCCTGAGGCAGCCACTGAACCTCTCTCAACAAGCGGTCTCGTCTATAAAATGGAAATGATTAGGTCTTCTTCACAGAGCTGTCACCAAGGTTAAATTGTGGCAGTGAGATAATTCATAAACACATACTTTAATATGACACATGAACAATAACATTATCTTTCCCAAAGCCCCCCCCAAAAGCACCCAAGAAGTGGAACATGAATAAGAAACTCCCTGGATATACACCTATTTGTCATTTTCTCCTGGTGTAATTGAGCACTTGGTTTATCCCACACCTGGTTCATAGTGGGGTGCGGGGAGGGGGCTATGTGTGTGTATATGTGTGTTTGTGCTCAGTTCTGACTCATTGAGACCCTACTGACTGTAACCTGCAAGGCGCCTCTGTCCATGGGGTTTTCCAGGCAAGAATATTGGAGAGGGTTGCCATTTCCTCCTCCCCGGGATCTTCCTGACCCAGGGATTGAACCCTGAATCTCCTGCATTGGCAGGTGGATTCTTTACCACTGAGTCACCAGGGAAGCCTGGTGGGGCTCAATACACAGTACCTAATATTTTCGGTAAAGGAGACATGCCAAGAAAGAAGGGGCATTGACTGACTGCCTAGAGCTCTGCCTTTGAGAAAGGCTGTGAGTCTCAGGTCCCCAGCAGGATGAGATTAGTGCTCCTGTGCCTCCAAGCATTTGCCAACAAGATGCCTTCCCCTGGAGGTGCAGTAAATTGTCTTTCAGATAGAGGAGCACAAATCCTGCCTCACCACTCCAGCACTTATTAAGCTCAAATTTCGTTTGTACCAATTCTAGACAATTTTCTTTGATTTATCTCCTACAAACCCCTCTTCCAACTCCTGCATCCCAGCTTGAAAGGCATGGCTGTCTTCACTTGTTCTTTTCTCTTTTTACTGGGTGATGCAAACAGACCGAAAAAGAAAACTGTCCTTCTCTGGGGCTCACTGAGCTGTTTTTCCACCTGCAGAAGCCATCAGTTACCTCCATCAGTGGCTCACAGCCTGAAAAATTGAAGGATGGGTGGAGAAAAAAAAAAAATGGAAATAAGACTAGCTCCCTGTGATCCAGCCCATCCTGGGAGAGCCTGGTATTTCTAATCCTGCAGACACTTGGGAAGAGAAGTCTGGTCAACCCTATTTCTTAAGGGGCAACTAAGCCTCAAGAGAGTCTAATAGGGTATCAGGAGGATAAATGTGACGCAGACCTGTCTGACTGCACATTCAATACACTTTCCATAATTCCACGTTATTTCTAAGTGGAAAAAAAATATCCCCAAGGTTCTTATTCCTCAGCAAACACCCTATGCAAAGGTCATGATGAAGCCCAGACACCGGCAGGTGTAACTTCTGACTCTACCATCCCAACATATGAAAACCTGAATATCACTTAATCTCTTTAAATGTCAGTTTAGGAAAAAATGGGTATAAGCATCTTTATTGATGGTTACGCAGGGGTAAAATGAGGTGATGGGGCAAAGAGCCTGGCACGATATAGAAGCTCATTACATGTGTGTACTTTCTTCCTTGGCTCCAGAAAAAAAAAAAAATTGTTACCATAAGGTGCCTATGGAAGAAACGTGAAAATTTAATGTAAAAAGGATAATTAATAGCAATGCAACTGACACTATCACGTAGGCTAATTATACACGTGGTACTGAAATACAGAAACACAATGCCAACGGAGAAAAGAAAGGGAAAATAAAATGAGCAAATGCTCCATCTCACGCCCAACATATCCTAACAAGTTTCTCGCAGTCAAGACAATGGAAAAGTGAATCATGAGGTACCAGAAAACGAACCGTACAGGTTTTTGCAATCAACACAGTGTGCTTAAAGGGGGAAATCCTTTTAAATATTAAGTCATTGCACAGCTATAAAACTCAGTAATATCAAGTTTCCCAAGCATTTGATGGGATCGATTGATAAAACGGCTTTAACATTATATCGTTCACTATTCTATTCATCTTCAAGACTCTGCAGCATCTTATGTCTTCGTATCAAGGATAAAGCCGACTCTTTTCAAACATTTTTGCTTCAATTCATGTTAGCCAGAAATGCATCTGTACTCTGTGTGCTTAACACCCGCATTCACACCACTCACAGACATGGAGACACAGAGACATTTAGTTCAAGTGCTTCTGAAGCAGAAGGTGGCAATCATGTTGATCTCTGATTCTCGGACTAAGATCACTGGCTTGAGAAAACCCCACCCCTCCCCCAGGAGATACATCATCACCGAAGGCAAAATTATGGCATCGTCTGTTCATTCTTCTGGAAATCTCGTCCGTATCTATACCTAGATATAAATACAGATATATATTCTGACAAAATATAAAGTCAAAGAAATGTCCCCAACACCGAGAGTGAAATCAAGACAGCTAAACTGTGTGACGGTGTTTGTCTACAAGATTTTACAGTTTCTTGCCCTCACTCTGCTGTTTCCATGTGTAGAAAAACAGTTCACAGATCCCTACTAGGGAGTAAATATGCATGTATTTATTGAGCTCAAAACCTCTGCCTTCTGCTTGAGACATGTGACACATGAGCATTCCTGATGAGGGCAGGAGCATTTACTATAGCAGTGGGACGGCATGTGAAAGAAAGTGAAAGTGAAGTCGCTCAGTTGTGTCTGACTCTTTGCAACCCCATGGACTGTAGCCCACCAGGCTCCTCTGCCCATGGAATTTTCCAGGCAAGAGTACTGGAGTGGGTTGCCAATGCCTTCTCCGATTCCCCCAGCCAACAGGTACCAAAATCCATGCATACTCCAGTTCCTTACATAAAATGGTGCAATCTTGACATATAATCCACAAACATCCTTCTCTATACTTTAAATCATCTCTAGATTACTTATAATACATAATATAATGTAAATACTATGTAAATAGTGGCTCAGTTCAGTTCAGTCACTCAGTCGTGTCCGACTCTTTGCGACCCCATGAATCACAGCACGCCAAGCCTCCCTGTCCATCACCAACTCCCAGAGTTCACTCAAACTCCTGTCCACAGAGTCGGTGATGCCATCCAGCCATCTCATTCTCTGTCGTCCCTAATCCCTCCCAGCATCAGAGTCTTTTCCAGTGAGTCAGCTCATTGCATGAGGTGGCCAAAGTATTGGAGTTTCAGCTTTAGCATCAGTCCTTCCAATGAACACCCAGGATCGATCTCCTTTAGAATGGACTGGTTGGATCTCCTTGCAGTCCAAGGGACTCTCAAGAGTCTTCTCCAGCACCACAGTTCAAAAGCATCAATTCTTCAGTGATCAGCTTTCTTCACAGTCCAACTCTCACATCCATACATGACCACGGGAAAAACCATAGCCTTGACTAGATGAACCTTGGTTGGCAAAGTAATGTCTCTGCTTTTTAATATACTATCAAGGTAGGTCATAACTTTCCTTCCAAGGAGCAAGCGTCTTTTAATTTCATGGCTGCAATCAGCATCCACAGTGATTTTGGAGCCCCAAAAAATAAAGTCTGACACTGTTTCCACTGTTTCCCCATCTATTTCTGGCATGCAGCAAATTCAAGTTTTGCTTTTTGGAAGTTTCTGGAATTTTTCTCCAAGTATTTTTGATCTGCAGTTGTTTGGATCCATGGATGCAGAACCTGTGGATACAGAGGGCTAACTGTATTTCATATTATGCTATAACTGTAATAAAGGCATTGAGAGTCCCCAAAGGAAACCATGGACTCTCCGATTAAAATACAGTTGTAAAAAAGCCCCTGTCACACTAGAAGAAATGGATATTTTCTTCCAGAACTTCCCCAAAACTTTACAGGATGGCGTTATCAATCTGAAAATGTACAGAATTGTAGTTTAATAGTCCTTTTGATGACCAACCCATGAGGCATTTATCAGGTGCTACTTCCTCCAGGACTTTGCACTGGTGATCATGAGGCAGGTAACACTGGAAGCTTCTGTGATGGGATCCAGAAATCAGTCACTCAGAAGGCGTTCAGAGCCTCTTAGCACAGGGCAGAAAACTGAAGGAAACTAACTAACTAACTAACATTTGGGGAATCTGTGGCAACTGACCGCCTGACCTCAAACAATGTTTTATCCAGCCATTTTTTGTCTCCAAGTTGAACAACAGTTTCAAGACGAACACCCACGTGTGTGTTAAAAGTGATATTACTCCAGCTCAATATGCCCACATTATTCCTAAACTAGGAGTGGTCTGAGTCATGCGAAGTTACAACAGTAGGCCACTGCGTGAATTCTGACGGAGCCTTTCACTTGCAGAGGGATGGTGACTTCATTCAGGTAGACACTACGGCCGAGCATGATTTATTTACCAGGTGCTGGGGGTACCGAGGCATATACAATAGGTCTCTTCCCTGTCTGCACAGAGTCTAGAGTCTATTAATAATTAGTGATCATTAATAGATAACCAGGAGGAAGGAACTGCTGCTATAGGAACAGCTGGTCAGGAATAGCCTCCCCAACATATTTATTAAAGACGAGGAAGCCTTGAAGGACGGGAAGAGTTAACCGTGGTGGTGGTGGGGGAATAGTATTTTTAAGTATGGTAATTTTTTGAACTATCATTGTTTTTTTGAATTTTATCATAGAGAAAACACTAATTTTTTTTTTAGTCCTGCCCAAGATGTTTTCTGAAAAGTATTTGTACATGCTTTTACTTTGTGTTATGAAATTTATCTTACTCTGTGTGTGAATGCGTGTCTTCCCTGATCAGCATTCAGCTCCAAGTCTTCCAGACTCGGTGATTACGTTCTGATGCTTAAACTCCTTTGCATAGTCTGAAAGTGGAAAGCCTTTCACAGCCTGGCATCTCTCACCTTTCTTGATTCAACTGAGTCCTGTGCCCTGCAGAGTGCGTGGTCCAGTCATACCAGATCAACTCCATCTCTTTAACCTGCCAGGTGTGTTTATGCTTCTGTCATTTGCACAACACGCACTCCTTCCTGAAGGTCCTGAAATGACCTTTCCCTTTTCCGTGGGGCAAATTATGTCTCAGTCTTTAAAATCTACCTCTTTTCTCCAGCTTTCTCTGCCCGACTCATCAAGTGGAATTAATTTATCAATCTCCTGTAACCCTCTCTTTCCTTTGTATAATTCTCTACTCACATTGCATTATGATTATCAATTCATTTCTTAGGTTTGTTTATTGATATTTTTGTAATTACCAAATAATGCGTGCCTGTGAAGTCACTTCAGTCATGTCCAACTCTTGGTGACGCTCTGGACTGTAGCCCACCAGGCTTCTCTGTCCATGGAATTCTCCAGGCAAGAATACTGGAGTGGGTTGCCATGCCCTCCTCCAGGGGATCTTCCCAGCCCGGGGATCAAACCCGTATCTCTTATGTCTCCTGCATTGGCAAGGTTCATTACCACTAGCACCACCTGGGAAACCCACCAGAAAATGCATATTTAGTGTCAAAACTTTGAGAAATAAAATGTACAAATGAGAAAAGGAACATTTCCTTCCACTATTGCCCCCTTATTAAACACAAGTGAGAGCTTTCTTCTACTGCACCTGACCTCAGCACTTCTAAAGATACTTCAGGAACTCTGCTATTAAATGTAGTACCATTGCCAGTTAGGATGTACAACAAACTATATAACCATTCAACATCCTACGCGTGGACTATTCAGTAGTTTTAATTTTTTCTTATTATAAATAACAATGCAGCAAACAATTGTCCATTAATCTCTGTCTATATACCTGTGTATTCTATTAGAAGAAATGCTTACAAGTAAAATTGCTGGTACAAAAGAGGTAATATTTTAAAACTCTGTGTACATACTGTGGATTATTCTCCAGAAAAGATGTTTCAATTAACACAGCACAAATAGGGTGGAAATGTCCATTATACTCCCCTGTCCCTTCATGGTAGCAACTGCTCCACCCATATATTTTTTCAAAAGGTGCAAATGCATTGTTGCTTGAGTTTCTCTTTCTTTAAATAGCAAACACAGTTTAATTTTTCATGTGAGTGTTTGTGTGTATGTGCGTATGTCCCATCACACGTACAATTCTGGGAGTTGTATGATTAGGGGGTGATGGTATTTTTTTCTTTTCCCTTTGCAAGAGTTCTTCATTCAAATATTAAAATACTTCTTTCAGTTCAGTTCAGTTCAGTCACTCAGTCGTATCCGACTTTTTGCAACCCCATGAATCACAGCATGCCAGGCCTCCCTGTCCATCACCAACTCCCGGAGTTCACTCAAACTCACGTCCATCAAGTCAGTGATGCCATCCAGCCATCTCATTCTCTGTCATACCCTTCTCCTCCCGCCCCCAATCCCTCCCAGCATCAGACTCTTTTCCAGTGAGTCAGCTCATCGCATGAGGTGGCCAAAGTATTGGAGTTTCAGCTTTAGCATCAGTCCTTCCAATGAACACCCAGGATTGATCTCCTTTAGAATGGACTGGTTGGATCTCCTTGCAGTCCAAGGGACTCTCAAGAGTCTTCTCCAGCACCACAGTTCAAAAGCATCAATTCTTCAGCAATCAGCTTTCTTCACATTCCAACTCTCACATCCATACATGACCATGAGAAAACCATAGCCTTGACTAGATGGACCTTGGTTGGTTAGATCATATCGATTTTGAGTATTTCCCAGATTTGCCCTTGGGTCATAATTTTGCTTGTGATATCTTTGATGTACAAAAGTTGGCAGTTTAATCTGTCCATTCTTTACCCTGTGATTTTTTCCTTTATGACTGTTTCTTCACATGCCTTGCTCCCTGATGTACCATGACCTCCACTAGGACAGGTGTTCTACTTTATTCATCTCTCTGTCTCCAGCGTTTTATGGAATGACAGAGCCCAGGACATAATCATCCCGTAAATTGCAGCCAGATAGAGTTTCATTTTCTTAGTAAAACTCATCCCTTAAATGATTCACTATTATATATGAAAGTGCACAATTTATATATACTGAATATATTTCATATTGGATAATATTGCATATATCTGTGCCTCTCTATATTCACTATTCTATTATTTCTCTTAAATACTTAAATTGATCCTAAAATTGGTATGAAAATTTAATGGCATTGCAAGGATGAGCACTCAGCATAACGGTAGCACTAGGATGGTTCACACAAGATAGGGAGGGCAAGTACCCGCCATCGATTGCAATATAATAGAGCGATCTAAATCGTGGATGACGTTGTCTATCAGAGTAGACTGGTGTTTGCCAGATAAAACCCCAGAACCTCCCCAGAGGGAGCCTGGGCATGTATTTTGGATTCTCCAAATCATACAATCTTATTACTCAAAAATCTTCACCCTGAATATATTCGTAATTAAAACCTAAAATCAATTCGTGTTGAAAACGTAGATGTGACTTGTACTGTGAACACAAAATGAGTTCAAAGCGATGTCACACAAAGTCTACGTAGCATTCCCGAGAGTGAGGGGCGCAAAGGAGAGAGTGGTGCTGGCGACCCACTCTGGTCCACGCACCACACCCAGGGCTTCCTCAGGGCTGCTGCTCCTCATTTCAGTCTGAGTTCAGCTCCCAGACTACCCCCTTCCCACCTGGGTGGCATTCCACTCAGAGGCTGTGGACAGGAGGTCCCCACCCCCTGCAGGGAACCACAGGGCTGCTTGTCCACCCACATCCTTTTCAAGAAGATTCAGCTTCCTGGGCTGTGCCAGCTTACATTCCTCCCAGTGGCATCCAGACATCTGGCCAGGTTCCCAGCCCCACTGAGCTCTGGGTGACAGCTAGGAAACTCACCCTTTAATAGGTAATAGTTGTGTAGACAGGAAGAGGCAGGGACACCGGCCTCTCCCAGAGTGCTCTGCTGCCAGTAGGATGGTGCAGACCAGTGAGGCCCTCATCATAAAAGGGGGAGCAGCTAGAAACAAGTGCCAGGCAGTGTCTGAGCAGAGGTGAGGAGCATGCAGACTGCAGCACTAGACAGTCACAGAGCCATACTGGCTTCCCCTTTCCCCCAACATCCACATCCAAAACCCACTGTTTTTTCTTGTGTGTGTGCATGCCGGTTGCTCAGTCATGTCCGACTCTTTCAGACCCCATGAACTGCAACCTGCTAGGCTCCTCTGTCCGTGGAATTCTCCAGGCAAGAATACTGCAGTGGATAGCCATCCTCTTTTCCAGGGGATCTTCCAGACCCAGGGATGGAACTAGATCTTCTGTATTGCAGCTGGATTCTTTACTCCCTGAGCCACCAGAGAAGCCCCCTGCTTTTTCTTGCCTCAATCCAAATGTGAAATAAAAAGTCCAGATTCAACTAAATTCCAGGAAAAACAGGCCCTCTAGGAGGAAAGAACCATTTGATAATAAACTTCTAGCATCATCTTTTTATAACCATTCATTTAGTCAATCATTTATCCATTCATTCATTCAAAACTTAAGCACCCAATTCAAAGCAGGCTGTACAGGGGATATTAGAATCAGGAAAGCCTGAGTTTAGTCGAGAGTCAACCCATGTTGGCTTGAAGGTTTGGACAGGCCACTTAACTGCTTTGAACCTCATTTTCTTCCCTGCCACACGGGACAGGAGCACTGCAGGGTGTCAACTGAGAGGGCACACAAGGGCACATGTAGTAAGCATGGCCCAGAACGACTGCTCCCTAAACATAAGATACCTTTTTAAAATGTTTTCTTTTTTTTTTTTTTTACATTTTTTTGGCCGCACCATGAGGCCTGTGGGATCTTAGTTCCCCGACCAGGGATCAAATCTGTGCCCCCTGCCTTAGAAGTCTTAACCACTGGAGTGCTAGAGAAGTCCCTAGAAGATCCTCTTTTAACAGGAAAGAACACCATAGACGTGTATTGAGCGTATCTCTCATGAGCACTGTTCCAAATGACTTGATCCTTCAAAACAGGTCCCTGAGAGCTTACTGTTTCTATTTTGACAAGTAAGACACCGAAGCCTCTGAACTTTGAGGCTCTCACTTGAATCACCCAGCAGCAACTTTCCATAACTGGAGTTTGGGTCCAGGTTTGTCTCACTGACAAGCCTGTGCTCTTTCCAAGGTACCTGACTTCGTGGTCCAAATCTTGGCAGCGAGAGAGTGAGACAAGACATAGGGACCAGTTGTGACCAGTGATCATGCCCAACACTGTATGCGTGACACTGGGCCCAAGCAGCACAGTGGCACCAGCTTATTTCACAGGTGAAGCCAGGAGTCACTCTAGGTCCTGACTTATTTGATAAGCTGGGCCTTAAAAGCTGAGTCGGTGGCATCACCAACTCAATGAACATGAGTTTGAGCAAGCTCCGGGAGTTGGAGATGGACAGGGAAGCCTGGCGTACTGCAGTCCATGGGGTCAAAAGAGTCAGACACAACTGAGGGACTGAACTGAACGGAACTGAAAAGCTGAGAAGAGTATGTCTAAATGGTAAGAATGATAAAGGCTGGCTAATGGTGAAAGACAACCCAGGACAATGGAAAACCCGTATCACACTTTTCCCATGCAAGCCATAATGGCAACTGAATTGTAGCTGAGGCAGGCTTCTCTTCATACAAAGATTACCATAAATCAAAGGCAAGGCGATGACAGAACTGGAATATCAACACCCTCAGCACCTTATGAAGGATCTAGGCACTGCCTGCTAGTGGTCTCTAGCATCATGAAAAGAAATTACAGACACCGTGTGCCTCCGGGGGGGAAGTTACTCACCTAGAAAGTAATCTTAGCAATGAATAAAATAAACACAAAAATTGAATCTGGGTCTGATTCAGGCTCTCATCCAGGATCCAGTTTTCAGAAGATTAAGAGGACAGAGCCAAACTCCAGAGCAATGGTTCTCAATTGGTGGCAGTTTTAGCCCCAAGGGACACTGAGCAGTATCTAGAGACATTTTTGGTTTAACTGGCAAGGGGCTGCTATGGGCTTCTAATGAGTAGAGGGAAGCTGCTAAACATCCTAGAATGCATAGGACAACACCCCCAAGAAAAAAATGATCCTTCTCAACATATCAATAATGCTGAGGCTGAGAAACCCTCTATTATAGGAGAGATGATTCCATTTCTTCAGTGACAGGGAATGATGGACGCACTTACAGACTGAAATAAACGGAGAAGGACTATCTAAAGATGAAACAAGGAAAACAGGCAAAACTAACTTGCAGTGTCTGGGGATGAGACGGCGATCACCATCCAAGTCAGAAAAGCGGTCACACTTCTGCAGGGGGATTGCCGGGTAAGTTTCTCCCTCCCTGCGGGAAGTGGTGGTTTAGAGGTCCTCTCCTTGGAACAGAAAACTCAACTGCACAACTGTCTTTGTGTTTTCTCTATTGTAGCTAACAGGAACAGAGTTTAAAATTATATTAACAACAAAATTAAAAAGTTTTTCTTTTCTCACTTTGGCTAGGAGGAGTTAATTGGCTTATAGCTACAGAATTTTTTTTTAAAGCATCACTTATTCATCCAAATGCATCATTTCTTTCTCCATTTCTTTCTCTTCAGTTTCCCATGGGTACTGAAAACATTATTTCTAACCTTGTCCACCCCTGTAGCTTATTTCAAGAGAACACCAAAGTCGCACAGAGTGCTAAAGCAGCAAGTAGAATAATTAAGCATAGGTGCCCTGAGGTCCGGAGAAGGCAATGGCACCCTACTCCAGTACTCTAGCTGGAAAATCCCATGGGCAGAGGAGCCTGGTAGGCTGCAGTCCGTGGGGTCGCTAAGAGTTGGATACGACTAAGCGACTTCACTTTCACTTTTCATGCATTGGAGAAGGAAATGGCAACCCACTCCAGTATTCTTGCCTGGAGAATTCAAGGGACGGGGGAGCCTGGTGGGCTGCCGTCTATGGGGTCACACAGAGTCGGACACGACTGAAGCGACTTAGCAGCAGCAGCAGCAGCCTTGAGATCAGATAACCCAAACTTTCACTCCATTCCACCATAGTTTACCCAAGCTCTCTGACTTGGGTTCCTTCTCTGTAAAATGACGTAAGTAATCTACCTTCCTCATGGGGTTGTTGGGAGCATCAGAGGAAGGATTTTGTTCATGAAAATAAGCATACTTACCATAAACAATATTATCATAAACATTATTATCATAGACAAAATAAGATGTCTAGATTATCTTAAGAATACAGTATATAACTAGATTCTGAAAATATTTAGCTCCTCTTTAAAAACTGAGCCCTTGATTAATCGCACACATGTCTATTCAGTGAGTGCTGAACATGTGCTGAAACCCTCTGAGGCTGGGAACACAGACAGGTCCACTCTCTGCCCTTCATCTTTTATAGGAAGACCTGAGACTTCATTGCTGCAAAGATTCACTCAGTTCCGTTTTATTACTGACACTCACCACTTTTAGGCCCTACAATTACGTCCAATTTAAAATGAGGGAAGAAAAGGTCAGAAAACTGCAATGCATATCCATGGTTACAGGTCTTCTAACATTCTTTGGGCTCTTGCTGATTACCGGGCCCTCAGCAAAGCCCTTTTCACTCACTGCCTGAGCTAATGCTCAGAATCACCATGTGAAAGAAAGGAACTCTCATTATATCTTTTTCAGATATGAAAAAGTAAGGCTGCCAGATAATCTTGAGTGTTCCCAAGAGCTGCACAGCTGGTACCTGTCAATACCCAGATTCAGCTGAACCAGCTTCAATTTAGGAGCCCCCTTTTAATTTCAAACCCAGTGGGTCTTGTCAGACGAGCTGGAGGCTACTTTTAGAAGACCAAACTATTCCCTTCTTGGTAGGACCATTCTCTGTTTTAAAGGCATCATTTGCCTAGGACATTGATTCTAAAATCTCTTCTGGATCTTTAAGTCTGTGAGCTTCTCTAAAAGGAATTGTGTTTTGAAGGAAAGCCTTGTCTCATGCTTTACAAAAACCACAAAGGTGAACACTTTCCATAGTTGAAAGCATGCAGCTAGTGCAAGGAACCTGGGAATCATACTCTAGATCAGTGGTTCTCAAACTTTATGAATCTTCAGAATCAACCCCCACCCCACATGTGTTCCTGACTCACAAAGTCCCCGAGTGGACCATCCTAAATGCATTTCTAATACCACCCCAAGTGGTATGGATGCTGCACATTTTCTTTCTTTCTTAAATTTTTGAGCTGCACTGTGTAGTATATGGGATCTTAGTTCCCCAACCAGGGATTGAGCCCATGCCTCCTGCAGTGGAGGAGTAGTCTTAACCACAGGATCACTAAGAAAGTCCCCCAGGGAGTACATTTTGAAAGTCAAGTCTTAGACTCATTCCTGATGGTTTGGGAATATTAGAATGCTTATTCTCCCTTTCTGAGTATCCATGTGCCTCTGTCAAGATAGCCTTTAGAAGTAAAGAATGAGATAGTGGGGGTGGGTGCTCTCTAAAAATGGACAAGCGCTAATGCAGGTCTTCTCAAACTTTCTAGAGCTTCACCATCATCTGGAGACTTATTAAAAATAGAGCTTCTCAGAGCCTACACCCCATCCAGCCACACAAGGCCTGGCTTAGGGCCCTAGAAACTTCTTTTGAAACAAGGTCCCCAGGAACGTAGAAGGAGAGGGTGTGCAAACCCTTGTAAAACAGTCAAGTCCCAGGGCTTTTAAGGAAATAGGTCCTTAGAACCTTCACTCTGAAGGCCAGGGTTTGGCATCCCACAGAACTATATGCTGTTAGATATTCCACCACAGAGAGAAAGAGAAAGTCCGTTTAATTTGTATGTGTGTGTGTGAAAACTTCTAAGTCAAATATTTGACTTTAGGACCTTCACAGTGAATTTTGAATGAGAAAAAAAATGATATCATTTGAGATGAAAGGAAGCTCTAGACCAGCACAGTCTGGAATCTTTTGATTGAGAGCAGGCTTCGGAGTTAGGTGTGAATTGGAAATGTCCCAGAAGATAGGTATGGGGTAATCAGAGCTATTACATTTTGCACCTGACACAGGATTGCTTCCTCCAACAATGACAGCAGTGCAGCCCAAGCAATTTCAACGTCTTAATCACTTTCCCTTTCTTTCAGAATCCAGGGAATTTAGTGTAATTCTTCATGCCTTCCCTTAGGAATTATGAAGTGTCAGCTACCATAGAGACTCTGTAAGTGGCTTTGTATAAGAAATGTTTGCAGCAATTCAGAGGACTGTGTAATTGAGTTAACAAGTTGCAAGAAACACATTTACATCCTGGACTGGAACCGATGGCCTGACCAGGAGAAGGTATCAAGCAGCACGGGCTGGCTTATTAATGCCAATCATTCACCACATGCTGCTGTAGTGAGCAAATTCTGAATTCCAGGCTCTTAACACTTTTGATTACAATTGATACAAAGGATGGAAATTAAAAACCCCACTGTTGGCTAAAGGTAAAAGGATTTATGTAAATTGATTGCATTCAGTGAATTGATTGTGATATAACATGTCCCAAGTGATATCTCAGGGATGATACACTATTACAATGACTGAGAAAGTAAAATGATAATGGATTTTGCCAATCCTGTTTAACTGGGTCCTCCTCACAGGTAAGGACTATCTTTGGACCACAGCTGAATCCACTCTAAAGTACGCCACACATGTATTCTTTGATAGCACCAAGATGCCTCTGTGTGAGGCCAACTCACTTTGATCTTTTCAAACCATCCTTTTCCTAATTTTTAACAGTAATGCATTTTCATGGGAGGACATTTTTAAAATGCAGAGGTTTAAAGCAAATTCAAGGTGACTGAATAAACAAACAAATGACTGAAAAATGAACTACTGATAATTTTATCACCCAATGATAATCATTATTACTTTCATTCAGTTTATTATTGATACCTCCTAATTATTTTAGCCATGCTTTTTAAAATTTAGTTTTCAAAGTAGAGATTGCAGTTTGCATACAATTTTTATTACTCATCCTCTGATAAAACTGTATCACATTTCCATAGTATTTTTCCATATTATTAAAAATATCTTCATATATGTAACAAATGACTTCTCAAATCTAAATTGTATGAACTGTTACTATTTAAAGATTTCCTCCTAGGGCTAGTCATTTAGCATGTTTTCACTTTTGACTCCAATAAAAAAAATGTACTGAGCAATTTTTAACAGCATTGAGGTATGATTTACAGACCTTAAGAAATCATCCGGAAGAACCTTTCTGTGTGACTCAATCTTTGTGTTTCAGTGTTTCATAAGGCTAGATATCCAGAAGTAAAACAATTAAGACAAAGGATCAGTACATGTTTAAGCTCAAGAAACACTGCCAAATGCCCTCCAGTATTGACTGATACTCTCATCAGCAAATTATTAGAGTGCTCATCTTATTCTACACTGGTCAGCATGAGCAGTAGTAGTAGTATTTAAGGTCCTGTCACTTTTAATGAAAAAGTCAAGATGTCATCCTATAGTTCAAAAATGGAAAATGCATTTAGGAATTTTCATTTTCACTTTCGATATACTTTGCTTTTGTCCTAGTCTGTTTAGTTTTTGGTTTTTTTATTAATTTTCTTGGGAAGTATAGTTGCTTTACAATGTTGTGTTAGTTTCTGCTGTACAGTGAAGTAAATCCGTTATACGTGTGTGTGCTCAGTTGTTTCCGTTGAGTCCGGCTCTTTGCAACCCTATGAACTGTAGCCCGTCTGTCCATGGGATTGTCCAGGCAAGAATACTGGAGTGGGTTGCCATGCCCTCCTCCAGGGGATCTTTCTGACCTAGGATTGAACCCACGTCTCCTGTATTTCCTGCACTGTAGGCAGATTCTTTACCCACTGAGCCACCTGGGAAGTATATATCCCCTGTTTTATAGATTTTCTTCCCATTTAGTTCCCCACAGAACACAAAGTAGAGTTTCCTGTCCTATACAGTAGGTTCTCTTTAGCTATCCTTTAGTTAGTTTTATGTAACATGGTATTCACATGGGCTTCCCTTACTGAACTTCTTGGTAATAATTAAGGCTGAGTGACAATAAGAGTAAGTTGTAAGCAACCCAGGTAACAATCTTACCTAAGCAAAGAGACATCAACTCCATCTCTGGGTTCCCAGTCATGAGCTGTATGACCCTCACTAAGGATTTAACTTCTCAGTACCATTTTCCTTACCACTAGAAAAAGAGTTTAAACAGAAGATGATCAAACAAAGCTTGCAGACACTTAACCAGACAACTAAAACATCTCCCGGTCATTGCCCGAGACAAGGAGTCTCATTTTTAAGAAGATATGTTACATTTATTCAATATATACCTAGAATCAAATTCTTTATAAAAGTCATAGGTTGCTTTCAAAAAGTGTCTGCCTGGGCATGCCAAACAATTTAATAATACTCTGTGTCTGAAGAATACAAAATGATTTCTGAACGTTCTTCCAGCCCTGCTAAAAATTTGTTCTTAAAACTATCAAAGAATGGCAAAATAACTAATTATTCCTGAATTACTCTCATGACTTATTCCATTCTCTTGAGGCATGCTGTGATTAAAGAAAATGAAGAATTTGTAACTGTTAGTTATCAGCACTTCATATAACTTTTGATTCAAGTAACAAATAGCATTTCAGCTCTGTGTATTCATTATGCCACTAAATTGCAAAGGAAAGAAGCCAATTCTAATGAATTGTAACCATAGTTTCCTTTGCGTATTACATATTAGAAGTGGGTAGCACTTTAAATTATGGTACACAAAACAGCATATAATTAATTCTGAATAAAAGATAATGTATTCTTGCTAAATACAAGTTATTTTAAAATCTCTTAATGAAGAACTAAGCATATGCTGTGCTGCACTGTGAAAATGTTTAGCATATGTCGTTACAGCCAACATTTTGCATTTATTATTATATTTATTTTCAATAATAATATATTATTTTAAGTGAACACACACAAAAAAAACGTAATCACCAACATTCCAAATGTGGAAAATATATGCAAATTACAGGAAACTTTTTGGCTCCCCATAAGTTGTCACTAAATAACTTTTTGATGGCATGGTGCGATTGCAATTTGCAATAGAATAAGAAAAATGGAAGACACTGTTACTTTTAAATCACAGAACATATGCACAATGAATTTTAAAACTCAGATATGGAGATAAACATTTCTATTCTGAAAATTGACATGTTCCGAGTTTTCATGGAACAGCAATGCTTAAATCTAGACCGTAAGTTCCATCTGATTTAGTATTGAGTTTATAAATCCCTTTGTGACATTGTGCTTCTGGTTTTAAAAGGAAGTATCCTGAAGTTACTCTCTTATGTACACTGAGCTTCTAATTGAGCATGACTATCATTACAAACACCACCACCATCAGCACCAAAACAACACTCAATCCTGGGCCATATCCTTTCTGAGTTCCTCTCCCCACTTGTACCATGATGATGTCTAATGACCCTATAAACCAGCCACATGACCACAGACAAACCAGCCCTCCTAACTAAGCCTCAGCGCCCTCAGCTCTAAAATGGCTATGCTGAGGTCCTCTTTATTTCCAATAGATCTGCCCTTTTCCTCAGCTCTTCCTGAGTGCCAACAGAAACACATAATAAAACCAGATTTTCTAAACTCCTGTGCTTTCTACTCTCACTTCATTTAAATTTGGAGGGGGGGAATGTGGACAGTAGAAATGAACTGTGTCATGGCAAAAGCTTAGAATGAAAAACGAAATGTAAAGCTTATTTTTAAATTCAAGGTTCAGCTTCTGTTCCAGAGGAATAATGACTAATTCATCAGAAACAGACTGAACTTGAAGGAACCACTCTTCATCCTTCTCCAAACACCCCAGGTTTGGAGTTACTTTCAATGTGTTTCTTTCTCAGGGACTAATGTACAGTAATGAAAAACTGAAAATGGCAAAACTTTAAAAGAAAATAAAATAATTCATCCCACCCTCCCTATATAATTGCCACTGGCATTTCAGGATGATACCTTTCCATCCTCCAGTGTGTGCATGTAGGAAGTTGAAATCACACTGAGCCGATAATTCAACGGCATACATTTGATTCTAAGCATATGTCCATGTAGTTACATATTCTCTGTGAACACTTCCAGTGACAATTACAGCCCACCATAAAAATACACCATAATTTTACAGATCGCCTCTTGTGTAGATATTTAAGCATTGTTTTCCTTTTTTTTTGCTGTTGTTGCTATGATGAATATTTTGCACATCTAACTGTTAGCACTTTAAGCTACTTTAGTATTAATTTCCCAAAATGTGAAATGAATATTGTAAAAATTTCAGCAGAAATATCATTACTCCAAAATAACTGTGGCAGCTTATTTTTCACTTAAACACTCCTCCTTAGCATTTTCTGTGATCTGTTTGATCCTATCTCAGATAACCAGCACTGTTACCAATGTCCTAATTGTCCCATATCCCTTCCCTCTACCAATGTTACAGTGGAAGAGAGATTTTTTTTCTATATAACTCCTCCTCCTCTAGACTAAGACCTTCTGCAGGAAGATTCTAGATGGTTAGGCATCCTAGCCCCAGACCCTTGCTTAAAGTCAGGCACATAGTAGTTGTCCAATAAACATTCACTAAATTAATGCACCTTGAAAATTACTTATGGAGTCCCATCCTTGTCCCACAGCTATCAAAGCATCTCTTGCCCAAGATGTAAAGATCTTTTTCTACTTATTTTTTCCTTTATTTATATCCTGGCACATTCCACAGAGAATTTAGGGCAGGAGACCTCTCTCTAAATCAGTTCTGTCAGCAGTCCATGGGGTCGCTATGGGTCGGACACGACTGAGTGACTTCACTTTCACTTTTCACTTTCACACATTGGAGAAGGAAATGGCAACCCACTCCAGTGTTCTTGCCTGGAGAATCCCAGGGATGGGGGAGCCTGGTGGGCTTCCGTCTATGGGGTCACACAGAGTCGGACACGACTGAAGTGACTTAGCAGCAGCAGCATCTTATGCTACTGCTGAGATGAATTTGCAAAGGACAATGCTATTCTTTCAAATGTCATTTTAACTGTTTAGTTTGCAAGGAGGAAGAGGAATATCAGAACATGTCACTTCCTCAGAGATGTCTTCCTCACTGTATATGTGTGAGTATGTGTGTGTGTGTACAGCTGTATCTATATGTAAATACATATGTGCTGTGCATGCAGTTTTCTGTTTGTGCTTGGGCTTCCTGTTGTACTGTTAAAGGCACTGGTCTCTTTATAGGGCTCTTTGAAAGAAATTCTACTGGCAACAATACCATACTTCATAAATTACAGTGTGTTTCTCAGTGAAGTTCCCTGCTCCACCTTATAACCTTACTTTTGCTTCCCCTCATCCTAATTTCTTTTAAACTTTATTTTTTTTTTGAAATTTTATTGCAGAGCTGGTATTTATGAAGGCCATTTCAACTTGTCTTAAGAACAGGAACAGCCATAAATAAATGGAAAAAGTAAATAAACCATACCGCCTGAGCTCTTCACCTGACCAACCTCCGGGAATCCGATCACCTTTCTCCTGGCTGCCTGCCCAGAGCTTTAAACCCTAACACACAGTAATTCCTTATGAAAGCAGAGTTGGTCCTCATGGTCATCCAAGGAGCATATACTCAAAGAACAGACTTCTAGCTAATTAATATTGCTTTCAGTTACTCAACATTTAGAGGACCTTTTTATGGTTCTCAATGTGTTGCATTATAGCATGTAGAGAACACACTGAAATTACCAATTTGATGACAGCTTCCTCCTCCAGACTACTAGAACTTTGATGTGAGACTAGGATGGTTTTACCTCGGTGTGCCTAGTACTGAGCACTGTGGTTATTAACTTTTCTGTGTATAAATGGATGCTTGTTAAAATAGCTTATGTGTGCACGTGTCTGTACACACACATGCACAGTTCCCTGCATGTGTGTATCTGAATTGCCTTCCACTGCACAAGCCTCTCTCAAGCTAATCTCACCAGAACCTACAAGGCAGTGTGTTCTTACCTCTTGTGCAGTTAAGTCACAGAGGCGCTCACATGGCTCTTATACAGCACAGGCAGGCTTTGAGTCCAGGCTGGCCTCACTCCTGGCTCTGACAGTCTGCTGCATTGCCTCTCCGTGTGACATCATCATAAGTGAGTTTAAAGACGGAATCACAACTAGTGTGTTGTATACAAAGATATCTCCAAACATGCAAGACTGATGAGCTCTAGATAGCTGGGCATTGCCAACCATACTCTCATGCTGTTAGGAAAAATACTGTATTTTACATTCCTTCACACTCATTATGCATTTTTATAACTAGACTGCACCAGCTAAAATATAGGTTTTAGAAAAATGTATATGTAGTTACTACACGTGATGGTCAGTTTTATGTGTCAGCTTGGCTAGGTGATAGTCTCCAAATATGTGTCAAACACTAATTGAGGTATTGCTGTAAAGGTATTTTGGTTTGTTTTTTTCAAACTTTAAGCTTTTTATTTTGTATTGGGATGCAGCCAATTAATAATCTGGTAATTTCAGGGAAAAGCAAAGGGACTCACCATACATATACACGTATCCATTCTCCCTCAAACACCCCTCCCATCCAGGCTGTCACATAACATTGAGTAGAATCCCATGTGCTATACAGGAGGTCCCTGTTGGTTATCCATTTTGAATATAGCAGCGTGTACATGACCTTCCGCAACTCCCTAACTATCCCTTCCCTCTGGGAACCATAAGTTCATTTTCTAAGTCTGTGAGTCTCCATTTTGTAAGTAAGTTCATTTGCATCATTTATTTTCAGATCTCACATATCATGGATGCTTACGATATTTTTCCTTCTCTGACTTACTTCACTCGGTATGACACTCTCTCTGTCCATCTGTGCTGCTGCCAATGGCATTGTTCCATTCTTTTTAATGGCTGAGCAATATTCCTTTGTGTATATGTGTACCACATCTTCTTTATCTGTTCCTCTGTCCACGGACATTTAGGTTGCTTCCGTATCTTGGCTACTGTAGACAGAGCTGTAGTGAACATTGGGGTGCATGCATATTTTCGGATCACGTTTTTCTCCAGATAAAAGCCCAGGAGTGGGATTGCAGGGTCACATGGTAGCTCTACTTTTTTAGTTTCTTAAGGAACCTCATAACTGTTCCCCATAGTGGCTATACGGCATTTAGTTGATGTAATTAAAGTCTAGAATTAATTTTCTATAAGGAAGATGATCCTAGATAATCTGGATGGGCTTGATTCAACCAGTTGAAAGTCCTTAAGAGGAGGATGGAAGCTTCCTAATGAAGAGAAATGCAGTGTCTGCTCACACCCTACAGCACCTGTCTGCCCTTCCTGCCCACCTGCCCTGTGGGTTTCAGACACGCTTCGCCAACCCTCACAATAGCTTAAGTCAATTCCTCTCAATAAATCTCTTAATATATGTATATCCTATTGATTCTGTTCCCCTCATAGAATCCTGGCTGAGGCTTTAAGTGTACATCAATATTTACAGATAGGAAACTACAGAAGATTTCAGATTCAAAGAAATGGAGAGGGTTATGCAATCTCCCAACAACAGCCAAGGACACATTTTAACTCCACCAAAAAACAGCTGTTGCCTTACCTGTATTCAAAGGCAAAATTTCAGAATCCTTAAGAAAACCTAAGAGACAGTGAATTTAAGGAAGCTGGATTAAAGGAGCAACTAGGGTGTCTCCTCCAGAACGGCATTTATTGGTGAGAGCCAAGATGGGTAGACAACGCCCAACGTTCTGTGTTCAATGCCCTTTGAGTGAACAATCCCCAGTACTTCCACTAAGAGTTAACCCCTCTTATGAAGGCGGAAGTTCAAATTTAATGTAAATGTATTCTGGTGACATGGATATTTAGTTGCTTTTTTTATATTGTCAGCAGTGAAAATCTAATAACTTTCTCCCTCAAAGCAATCCTGCAAATGTGCGTGGGCTATATTCCTCCAGGCATCATCTCAAAGCTTCTTTCCATTACTCAGAGGAACTATATTCTAATAAATGTATCCATTTCAACCATTTACTTGAGCTAACTTGCTCTACCCGTTCATCCACCTCTCAGAACCTCAATGAGATGTGTACCACCCTCCCAACACATCACTCCTAAGACAGACCATCCCGGGCATGAAAACCAGGGAGAAGATGCAGAGATGAGAAGAGGCAGGCATGAATTCATGTGCTGTGACAAAGAGCCCCAGCGTCCACTCCTGGCTGAGCCCTGACCTCACCTGTGTTGCTGATCAAGTTCCCTTCTCTCTCTGGGGCTCTCCTTCAACATGAAGGGGACCCAACTCTCAGGACAAATGTCGGGATTCCCAGTAACCATTCATGAAACATTTCAGCCATGACACTGATGTCTTGTCCTCCTCTTCTCCCTCCCCTCCTTTCCACTTTTCTTCTTTTATCTGTTTTCCTTCTTCCCTTCTACTCATTGCTTTGCAGGCCTCCAATAATGGTAACCAAGCTCGCAATCATCTTCCTCATTTTCATCAGCTGCAGTCCTCAGCCAGGATGGGCAGAGAGAGTGGCTGTCATTCTTAAACATCAGTCACTTCTTAACCCATCCCATAGACATGTTTTCTGATGGCACTCATCACTACTGAGAATACTTTGTTTACGTGTTTATATTTTCCTGTCTTTTCCCTCAAACTAAAATATAAGGTCCATTAGAGTAGAAATTATGTCTGTTTTGTCCATCCTTTCATCTCCAGCCTGACTGATTATCAGTGTATCATGAATACTTGCTAAATGTATGGAATTGATGGGTGACACATCTTTAATCTAATGTATTTTGCTTTTACTCACAGGTAGCCCACAGTGCAAGGTCTGAAGCATGCATCAGCGTTAGCTCGCTTGTACTTCAGGAAGCCATGATTACCTCTGGTTGGAGGCAAGAATGGCTCTGTCTTGGCCAGCCCCTTTCTATGGATACCTCTGTTAGACCCAGCTCTGGGGTGGAAACTTGGGAGAGCTACAGTGGAGGCAGGAATTGTAAAAGAAGGGGTCTCAGGAAGCTGTGGTTCAAAAGGTGCCAAGACAGACACGTGGCCATGAGCCCATCTCCTGGGCCTCTCTTGTCTCCCTCTGCCTTGGTCTTGCACAAGCATGTTCACATATGTGTGCACCCACGTGGCTCAAGCGTCACACTGCATCTCCCTGGAGTTCATACTTTATATGAAACCCTCTCTAACCCTCACATGAACGTGATTTCCTGGATAAACTTGGCATTGGAAGCAACTGGGTTCCCTGAGTTATCACATCTTCTGGGTTAGTTTGGACCTTTCTATCTGCAACCTGCTCAGGGCTTATTTAGGATGTAAATACTTATTTTAATGGACTGTGTATCAAAGTGAATAAACACAACCTTAAGTGAAAGTTATAAATTCACCAGTACCAGGGGTTAACAGGATCATTATGCTGATATTATTAACGTTTCACCATCATATCATCACCATCACGTGGTTACAGCATTGAAGGAAGAACCTTGGAGAAGGAGACAAAATCTGTGAAGTCTAAATTCAAGTTCTGCATCTTGCCAGCTGTGCAATGATAAGCATGTTATGTAATCTCAGCCTTTAGTCTCTTTGCCTGAAAATAAGGGTGAAAGCACAAGGTTTTAAGAATAAAATTAGATAACATAATAACATATCTTACAGAGTACCTCCCTCACCCACAGTTGTTTAAAATTTTTTGTTGTATACATTATCCTTTGAAAAATTAATACCTGTTCTATCTACACAGTATCCATTAGCTACAAGTGGCTACTGAGCTCTTAAAATGTGTCTAGTTCCAACTGAGATGTGTTTTATGTATATAATACTCAGGGTGTTTCAAAGATTCAGTATGAAAAAAAGAATGAGAAATATCACATCAGACATTTTATATTAATTACACATCATAATATTTTGGCTACATTGGCTTAAATAAAAAGCATTATTAAAATGGCCACATATTTCCTTTTTACCGTTTTAATTGGACTTCTAGAAGATTTTTTATTTCCTCTGTGGCTTACACTGGTGGCCTGTGTTACTCGTCTACTGAAGAACATGGGCATGGATAGAGCCATCATTCCTGAAATTTCAATGATAAACATACAAAAGCTCAAAAACAAAGGATTTCCACGAGAAAATTGAGTTCTTAACATCCTCAGAGCTATGCAAATATGATTCATACTAAGAAAGAGAACATTATGTCAATTTTTTTTAAGAAAGTGCAGCATGAAACCTTCAGAGACAATGGAAAACTAGTTCCCATCAAATTCAGATTAGAGTTTGGTGCAGAAGAGAGAAACAACAGCTTAGCGAACTTCAGTAGAAGGAATGGAAAGGAACAAATGGATTTTAAGTACTTCAACTTGGATACAAATTCCACAGTGTCACTCACTTGCCATATAACCCAAGGCAAGAGTGTATAAACTCGCAGTGCCTCTGCTGCCTCTCTGCAGAATGGAACTAATAATGCACCTCTCATTCATAGGCTTATTAGCTACCACAGACTAAATACTCGTTTGGATCTTTGTAGAGACTCTGGTCAATGCAATGGTGCAGATGAGGAAACCGACAAATACACAAATTCATAAGTTATATACCCATGGCCAGACAGCTAAAAAAAAAAGTAGCAGAGAAATCTCAACGTTCTTGGTCTGAGCCCCCTTCACATGTGAGCTTTTAGTCACTCCTCTAAACCCAGATCAGACTTTCACTGTTGTCATGAGAACTGACGTAGACGGTGGACTTACACTATCAAGACCACCAAGGAAGGGTGCATATCTTCATTGTTGCTGTGAAGGCATGACGGAGCACTGAGAGGATATCGAATTTCAATCACTCTGTGCCCATTAGCTCAAAGATATATATATATATATATATATATATACACACACACTGAAGTGGGCCATTTCATTCAGTATACTTATATATACTGAAGTGCCATTTCATTCTCCAGGGGCTCTTCCTGACCCCGGGATCGAACCCAAAAGAGAGACCCAAAAAGAGGAGGAACCTACGTTGACTGTAGAAACTCTGAAGTATTAGCAGTGTCCTGGATGGTGCAAAAATTATTGAGTGCTTTGGAGAAATAACATTCAGAAGTTAACCTATGAAATAGGAAGCCAGAAGATTTGTGGCCCCACAGATAAAAGATTTAAAACCTGTCTCTACATGTTCAATGCAATGAGTGACAGAAGTCTTCCCAGTTCTTTCCCAAACTGCACTGCACCCCCAGGCTCACCTTTGTACGCACAGCATCCCATCACAGTGTCTTTATTCAAGGTGAAGCCATAGGGATTGCAAGAGCTGCACACGACTTAGCAACTAAACCACCACCATGAATGTCACAGAGGTTGAACTATTTACATCAAGGGTTGTTTTGTTTTGTCTTGTTTTTTGTAAGAGACCCACCAGGGCACTGGGCATAACGCTGAGGGGGAGCCAAGTATAGTGGGAGATGAGGGAATGCTCCTAGCTGGAGTGAGCCACTGCCAGGAAGGGTCCTGAGGAGGTCCCCCGAGGGTGTAGCTGGCTCCAGCACACTGGAAGACCTCCATCTACACGCCCACCTGACACACATGTCACCGCTCAGACAGACAAGCAGAAATGGTCACAACTCAGTAACTAGCCAACCTGGCACCTCTGCAAGAGTCATGATTATTTCCGACAAACTCATTTCTTGTTCAATTTGATATGAAAATTAAAGCCGTATTAGCACAATTTCTCACATTTGAGAGCATGTGAACAGCATTCTCAATGCTCTCCTGTAGCAAGCCCAACAGAGCCCTGAAAGGAGGCATGCACAACAAAGCAGCTAACGTTACTGTTTCCAAAACAGCTCTCTTTTCCATCCAAATAGGCCCCTCATGGGGAGGTGTGATCAGTGGACCAAGCCAATATGATCAATGCAACTTTCTCAGAGAAGGAAAACCATCTTCAGAAGAAATATCCATTGAATCATTTTCCATGCAAATGTAAAAACAGGGGAAACAATACCAGAGGTAGTATCAATATTTTCAACATTAAGCAAAGCCAGGCAATCTTTGAAAAGGGATGCTATTTCCATGAAATCAATTCATATTCTTGCCCATAAAGTTTTTACTTCATTTTTTTTAAGAAGCATTGCTTTTAAATGAGTCAGAAGACAGGTTTTGGAGGCTTTTTGCCAGAGCTGAGAACTAAGTTCTGAGTCCCCAAGAGCCAACCACCCATTTGATATTAATTGTCCCAATGAAAATCTTAAGTCCAGGAGCTGGGTTCAGAGGAGGAAAATACAAGTATTCTCTGGGTCACGTAGAGTGACTTTTTTTTTTTTTTTTTTACTTTTTAAACAGATCTCAGGGGCTCTCCCAGATCCCTCCTGTGTGGGAGGCAGTTTTCCATTGGAACCTTCCTACTCTACATTAAAGAGGAAACAAATCCAGACAAAGGAAGTGCATTCCCTCTTGTCGAAAGGTGAGTTGATTAGGGATGAGAAAAAAAGAGGGGTCAAGGGGAATACAGATGAGAATGCTCCAAGGATATGAGAGCAGATAAAGAAATACAGAAGACAGAGACCCTGTGGACTTCGTCTCTTTGAACAAGATTTTGCCAGGTTGGTGTTTGCAATTGCATTTGTTTTCCTGTCCTAGCTTGGAGTGGCAAATTTCATGCCTCTTCGAGTCCTCTTCAAATCCTGTGTAGATGATTCTTTTATCTCTCAGAAACCTGGGTCCTCATTAATATGCATGATGGCAGCTGCAATTTGACTTTGCTATCTTCTCCCACCTTTGCTATCAGAAAGCGGAGCGGGCCCATTGATGGGCTCACACGTCTTCTCTCATCCTAGAAACACACTGTGAACCCTGAGTGTCAAACAAATGTTCTGATGTGACACTCTCAGTGGCATCTTCCCTTCAGCTATGCCAGGGCTGGATGGGAACCAAAATATCAAGAGAGAATATGGATCGTGGAATCACAGCTTCTTTCCTGCCTAACACATCTTTTAAAATATCTAAGTCATGAGCACATGACATTAGACATAATATTCGGTGTCACCTTTAAACATCCTGGGTGGAGAGAAAGCCAAGGACCCGGCAATTTAGGGTACATTAGAAAAGTCTCAGGGCTTCCCTGATGGCTCAGATGGTAAAGAACCTGCCTGCAATGTGGGAGACCTGATTTCAATCTCTGGGTTGGGAAGATCCCCTGGAGAAGGGCATGGCAACCCACTCCAATATTCTTGCCTGAAAAATTCTATGGACATAGGAGCCTGGTAGGCTACAGTCCATGGGGCCACAAAGAGTCAGACACGACTGAGCAACTAAACACACAGAAAAGTCTCAGGAAAAGCTTTCTGGTTCTTTCATGTCCTGAGTTCAAATGCTTTGCAACTGCCTATCGGTGTGAGGTTGGGGCTTCTATTCATGGAGTTTATTGGGAAGATGCAATGAGATAATCTCCAGAAGGCACTCGGTAAGCACTTCACAGAGCATCCACCCCCACTCCTCACTGACAGCCAGTAGCAAGTTTCATGAACCTATCCTGGAAGCCTCTTAAGTCTGTCCTGTGATAACAGAGCAGTGAAGAATGCAAATTCTTCCTGTTCGAATCCCCAATTGTCCCCTTACCAGATGTATGACGCTGGGGAAAGTTGTTTGACTACCCTGAGTCTTGGTGTCCATGTTTTATAAATGGGGATAATTATAGCTTCCAAGGTTGTAGAGAGGATGGATTGAGATAATTTATAGGAAAGGCTGAGCACTGTGTGTGCACACAGTAAAGACTCAGTACATATCTGCGATTCTATTAATAAAAATGCTGCCCCCTAGTCCTGGCTTCCTGCCAATTTCCCTGTTTAGAGTCTCTGCCCCTTGCTACTATCAGTTCTTCTCAATGCTGGTCCAGAAATCATTTAATAAAGTATCGAACACAGCCTCCCCACCACCATCGCTCTAAACTGGCAAAGGCTCCTTGGGACCTGGGGAATGAAGTCCAAAGTCCTAAATTTGATATGCAACATACTTCACAGAGTCCCAAACTCACCACCCTGCGTGTGCACTCTGCTCACACAAATCAACCTGTGCGTTTCCATCCTGGCATTTTTGTCTACATGGAGGGGCACCTTTTTCAGAATGCTGAGATGCAATGGTCAGAAGGCACCATGCCAGGTGATTTGTGGAAGAAGGTTTGAGAGCCAGACCATTTTAGAGCTGGAAAGGACCCAACAGGCCACTTTACAGATGAGGAAACTGAGGTTAAGTGGCTTGCCCAAGGCCACACAGCTATTTATCAGAATGCCAGGGTTTCACCAGGCTGCTCTGCCTGGAAGGAGGGAACCACAGGACAGCCTATTAGGGAAAAATCTGTCAGCAATTGGCCGCAGGCTTGCTGACAGGTGATCTTTCTCCATTCATGAGAAATGAGACAGAAGTTAAGCGCCCAATAAGAAAAGCACACAAGGTATGCCTCTGTCTAAGTGAAAACCAGGTCCCTCCCTGGCTTGCGATGCGGCAGGAGGGGGTTGATGGGATGAGGGCAGCTGAAAGGATTCGACAGGCTCCATCCCTCACTTCAAAGACAAGTTCTCTCAGGCTGTATTAGTCTCCTGACTAATGCACCCAAACGCACCGTGGAGATTTGCTGAAGCTGAAGATTCTCTGAGGTTTGCAAGGAGGAATGGTGATGAATAAAACACAAGAATCACCAATGTATTACTTCGAAGGCAAGTGTGCCCAGTTCTAACTGCTAAATTGCAATTTCCACTCTAAGATAATAATACTAATAGTGACACTTCATTTATACAGTGCTTCTTAAGTTCCTGAGAATAATAATGAAAATGAAAACTACACCTTATACTACAGCTGTGTCTATATATGAAACATATACTGGAGTGAGGCAGTTCAAGAGCCAACTCCCTTCCCTATTGGGTTATTTTAGGACAAAGTGTTGTGGGCTGGAAGTGTTTGCATAAGGTACTCCTAATTTTCAATTTGGATTTGGAATTTAAACCCAGTTTTGCTGCTATTGTCAAAGAAGTATTGTTTTAAAAACCTTTAAATATGTCGTCAAATATTTAAAACCTTTAAACATTCATGCTTCCATAAGTTAGACACTGGAAAGATGCTAACTACTGATATAGCTGCCCAACCAGCCTCACCTGTATTTGGTTAGTCCTTCTTGGTTTGTGGTCTGGATTTATGTCCATGGTGACCAGTTGGGGAGTACCACACAGAAACTGAAAGGCATGGCTCCAAAAGTTCTGTGCGGCACAGTGGCGCCTAGGTCAGGTCTGGGCAAGGGGCACCATCAACACAAAATCAAGCCATTCAGTGGTTTAACTACCTGGCCCAGCAGACAGGCCAGCAAGTCTTAGATGCTTAGACACCCTGACCTTGCCCTGAAGGCTCCACTCTCTGGAACTGTGATCCGGATTCCTTTCAACAGTGGTTGGACTGTCCTGGGATGACAAGGGACTGACAGAGGAAGCTTTTCTCTTTCTTTGCTGCCCCAACTCTCCCTGCTTTAAGAACTGCCAACTTCCACCTGATCATCCAATCCTGGGGCCAACACAGGGGCCAGGGACCTGGGAGGTTGTGGGAGCCGCCCCCGACGCCCAGAAACTGCGATGTGATGAGGTCATTTGTGGTGAGGAGGGGCATCCTTTGTGCTCCCATCAATGCCTGGAAAGCTTGCATGTATTCGATCCTGGCTTCTCCAAGATGTTTGGCTCTGAATTCAGACTAGTCTTTTCTATCTGGCTGCCCTTAGTTTAGGAATACAATTTGGACTCTTGTCCCTGAATCTGGCCTTAGTTTCCTCTGCATAATACTTTTTGGGGGAATTTTGCATTGGCTCCAGAGCCAGCATCCACGGGACACTTTCCCACACAACCTACCCTGTTCTTTCCAAGAGACCGTTTCCCATCCACATGCATAACAGTTATGTCATTTGCCATGGCTGCCTATGTAAATTTCACTTCATCTACTGAGCCATATCACTTACTTTCCGTCCAGGTTCTGATGTCCTGCCCAATTCTTGCTCAACCCAAATCGGACCATCCAATGTTTAATAAAGGTTTCCTCTGCTCTCTCCTCACACCTGAATATCTAACCATCTACCCACATTCTATTTAGCATTTGAGAGGAACTCAAAAGTCAGATCTCCCCTCACCATTGCAGTGGATAAGTTTTCTTGCAGTAGTCTTGCAAGGATATCCAGGGTTTATTAGTTCAAAGCAACTCTGAGTAGCACACGGCTTGCAGGAAGACTAGAGAAGTGGTCAGGAACGTCAGGAGCCTTGGCAGTCAGAACTGTGGACCAGATCCTGCCACAAACCTGGAGGAGGGCATGGCAACCCATTCCAGTATTCTTGCCTGGAGAATTTCATGGACAGAGGAGCCTGGCAGGTCCATGGTGGGTCCATGGGGTTGCAAAGAGTCAGACACAACTGGGAGACTAAGCACAGCACACAGAACAGAGGGCACTGCCACGGTCCCCACTGACATGGGTAGTGACAGCTTTTTCTTCCACTCTGGTTACTCCTGGATGTCGGATGATGCAGCAGCCACTCCACAGTGACCAGAGTGGGTTCTTTACGGTCAGCATCCATGGGCTACTTCATGGCCGGGGCTTGTGTGTGTGCTTGTGTGGGTGTGTAGGCACACAGGCACATAAGTGCAAGATAATGATTCCAAGTTTAAAACACACTGGGAAGTGGGTGCTGAGTCATCACTCTACCTTCCAGGAGAGAGAGGACAGAGTCTGGCCCTTGAAGCGTGCGGAGTAGAAAGAGGGCAGTCTTTCCACAGAGAGTCTTATTGTGGATTATCTACAAACTTAGGAAGGCGATTTGGGTGCTATGAAGCCACACAAACAAGCAAACAAAATGGCAACTATGCATTACAAGGAATGAGTAACATGAAGAATATTGTATCCCAGGGCATGTGTGCGTGCTAAGTCACTTCAGTTGTGTTTGACTCTTTGCAACCCTATGGACTCTAGCCCACCAGGCTGTTCTGTCCTTGGGATTCCCCAGGCAAGAATACTGGAGTGGGTTGCCATGCCCTCCTCCTGGGATCAAACCCACATTTCGTATGCCTCCTGCATTGGCAGGTGGGTTCTTTACCCACTAGCACCACCTGGGCAGTAGAATCACTCAAAAGGAGTGTCTTCTGTGCTTCATAAGGTGCTGTCCCTGCTTCTACCGGTTTTGTTGTTCTTGCTGTTTTTCAAAAGAAAGGTAGGTATCTAAGTAAACCAAACTATTGCATGGTTAGAGGGATGACAGATATTCTGCACAAGAAACTAAAGGTTTAAATTTAAAAACATTTTAGGAGTCTGGACCAGTGGATCCAGACTACTGATAAGTAATGTAACAGAGATCATACAAATAGCAACCTCATTCCGTGTACTCCTGAAACACTTTCACATATTAATATCATTTAATATCAGAACCACACCTGCAAGGTTGGTATTATTAACCCAGTGTTACAGATGAGGACATCGAGAGGCAGATACGGTAGCTTGCACAGCTGGGAAGCAGCAGGGCCAAGCTTTGAAGTCAGGCAGCTGACTCCCTCACACTGCGGAAGGTGCCGTATCATATCTTCTGTGTACAGGGACAGGTGGGGAAATGTGGCTTAACAGCAGCACAGCAGGAGAAACAAATAAACAAACTGTGGAGCCTAAGTCCTCTGGGTGATGTGGCTGGCAATAAAAGCTAATGTAATGTAGCCTCGGGCTGCAATAAAAGAAGTGCAGAGGGAGTTGATAGTCTAAGCTGCCTCCAGGTTTCTGTGCTCAGTCCCACTGTCCGAGGAGGGCAAGAAGGAGACAGGTGTCCACTCTGGAGATGGGAGACAGAGACGGTATCCTGGAAGACCACTCAGATACTGAACAGCTGCAACAGGGAGGGAGGATTCTATCTATCCCTCGTTGACATCAAAGGCTCATACCCAAGAGTACAACCTCTGGGGACACAGAGTTTGGCTCAACCCAAAGGAAGTGTTTCTAAATGTGGAAGTCCCTAATGCCTTGGTGGTTTGTGCCCAGGGGTAAGAAGCTCCCTGCGACTAGCAACGCTCTGGCTATCACTGGCACACAGAGCCAGGACTGGAGAACCTGGTGGCACGATGTGTTCCTCTAGTTGGCCTCTTGGGTCCCTTCCCCCCATGCAGGAGTGCAATGTTTTCTGTTTCCTTTCCCCAAACCATCCTTGATCACTGAACTGCATGTGGCTTGTCTTTACTGTGGTCCTCCTTGTTTATACTTCCTTTGAGCACTGACTGTATACAGCCTTGAGATTTTAGTATGTTCTTCACCAGTGATATTGTCAGCTCTCTGAGGAAAGGCCCTGTGATTTGACCATTTCAGTGTTCCCAGCCCAGGCCTTTCATTAAAGTAGGGGACAATGAAATGAGTTTCAGATGGAGTGCAAACCAAACCCTGCCAGAGGGCCCTGTGAAAGCTTAGGGGTTGCAAAGTGGTGCCACCATTCTTACTGTTACTTATGGAAACTCGGAATAGAGATATTAGCGGTAGATATTTATAAAGTAGGACAGAGCTGAAGGGTGAAATCAAATGGTATATACTGCAAAATATTATCAAATAACACTGGATTGGCTAACCATGACTTCACAATATTAAAGATTCATATAAAGTTCCGTATTTAGATGTTACAACTTAAATGCCAAGTAATATTATAGGGTTAATCTTTTATATATATATAAATATATATATATATACTTGAATTAGTGATATGTTTAAATCATAATTAGACCACAGGTATATCAACTCTAAAAAAATAAATAAAAAGGCTTTTGTTTTTAGATAGTGGTAAGAGATAGGATTGGGTTTCCCTGGTGGCTCAGAGGTTAAAGCGTCTGCCTGCAATGCGGGAGAGCTGGGTTTGGTCCCTGGGTCAGGAAGATACCTTGGAGAAGGAAATAGCAAGCCACTCCAGTACTCTTGCCTGGAGAATCCCATGGACGGAGGCGCCTGGTGGGCTACAGTCCACGGGGTCACAAAGAGTCAGACATGACTGAGCGACTATACTTATAAGAGATATGATTAAGAGCCAAGACCACCCACTTCTTCCTCCACCTGCTCCTAGATTACCATGTGATATTAGGCGAGTCGTGGTTCTTCTAAGGGCCCCTGGACCCTCACCTCTGAAAGATGGTTGATGAGAACAGCCAACAGCTCAGTTACGTGACCTCAGACACCTGATTCCTGAGAATTCTGCTTGGTAAAGTGAGATGTCCACGTTTCATTACAGGAAACAGGAGGTCCAATCACTCTACAGTGGTTAGACCACGTTAGGGACTCTGATTTAAGATGCCACATGTTTAGGGGGGACCATGACAAAACAGAATGGAAGCAGACGTGAGAGATGAGGATGGTGAGAGGTCTGCAACCTCGTTAGGTTAGTTGAAGCGCCGAATGGCAGAGCACCTTGACGCAGGTTAAGTTGGCTGTCGGACGCCTGACTTTTAATCTCGGCTTTGCCAATTAACAGTGGTAATTTCCGGGTTTTTTCCCCTGTGAGATGCTAACAATTATCTTAAGCAGCTCATAGGTTGCTGCAGATAAGTCTCACATTATAGACTGTCCTTAGCATAGTGCCTGAGTCTAGCTGAGTACTCAATACATGACAGGTTTTACCTGTTATCAGAGGCCATTTTCCAGTATTTGTAGGGCTTTCAGGAGAAGGAAAAAATGCCGGGGAGCAGGGCAAAGAGACTACTGGGAGAAAGTTACAGCAGAGGATATCTTAGCTCCTTATATGATGGGATATTTTAATGAACAGAGTTAATGAATCGCCTCTGGTGTCATGGGTTTCCTGAGATGTCGTTAGCGGGCTGTCATCAGGACATTTAGGAAGCTGCAGGATCAAGCAGAAACCCTGCAGAGAAGAGAGTTCGACCATAAGATCTCAGAGGCTTCTTTAATGGACAACATCTGGGAGCTTGTAGGGGCACAGGGTCGAGCCGTCAACTCAGCTCTCTGTCCGGCTGCTCTTCTCCAGGAAGCCGAGGAGGCCCGGGATTGCACACACCACACATGACAGGAAACTGCTGGCCTGTGGGTTCAGAACGCGCTTGGACACCTGGCTTTCCTTCCTCCAGCCTGGTAAGCTAGGACAAGTGTCTTGAATCCTCCTGGAGGTCATTTTCCCGACTTGTAAAGTGGAGATGACGGTACCCTCCTCACAGGGCGACTGCACACGATACAGGAGGCACCTGGGGCACAGAGCTATCTCAGCAAGGTGGCCCCCTCCCTTGGCCTTTTCCAGGCAAACACAGGCAGTGAGTGCTGCGCTCTCATGGTGCCACGTGCTCAGGAGGGAATGCAGGAGGGCCTGGGGTAGGGACAGATGACACAGGAAAGCTGCAGATGGAACGCAGCAGGGCAACCTGGAAGGACTAGGAGCTTTGGAAGTTGCAGCCTGATGGTGACACTGGGTGTGAGAACAGTCGGAATTCCATGGAGGGCTGTGTGTGGGCAGGGATTCCTGTTATTTTTAATCCAATGCCAAATCACTGTACTTCTGCCTGGGCCTGAGGAAGACCACAGAGGCAGGGCAAGTGCTTCTTCAAGCCGCAGTCTTTCCAGGAGTCAGACTGTCACAGCTCATCCTCCTGAAAACCCCAAACTACATTTACCTGAAAAACAAACAGGAATATTCTAGAAAATGGTGACAATTTATCAAGAGACTAATTATCATTTCAGCTAGTCTGGAATAGTAATGAGTCTCTTTTAAAGAGAGGCAGACCTTGTGATGAATATCTCAACACCATAGGCTTAGCCAACTTTCCCAGTAAGATATAACTTCAGGGCAACTTTCCACAGCAGCCCGTATGTAAAAATGAGAGAGGGAAAATGCAAAGGTATTGAGGAGGCAGGCACTTTTCAAAAGCCATAATTATCTCTAAAATCTTGACTGCCTCTTGAATATTTTAAATGTAAGAGGGATGGATCACTTAAACTTCTGAAATATATTTTTTTTACAAAAGCAGGTTCTAATAAACAATTCATCACTAATTGAGAGGGCCCTCAAATCAAAGGGAAAGTTTAGTGCAGGATTTTGGCCAAATAATCATGGGGAAGAACTTCTACCTGCTATGGTTAGTCTATAAAAGTAAAACCCAGGTCTCTTTCTGAGAGGACAAAAAGCCTCAAGCAGTTACTGAGCACTCATGAGCCAGACATTGTACCCAAATCGTCTGTTATCTTATAGCAATCCCAGGACATGGATATTATGACTAGGTCCATTTTTACAGATGAGGTAGCTGGTCTGAGAGAAGGTACTTAGCTCAGTCTTGGGTTCCTACTTTGCAAGTGGTGGAGTTGGAACTGAGAAGAATCAGACTGCTGGGCAGGGCTGGAACCAGGGTGAGTCAGATGGGGCTCCATCCATGGGCACAAAATATAAGGGGATGCCAATAAACTCAGTTGCAGTTACTGCTAAGTCACTTCATCGTGTCCGTTTCTTTTCGACCCCATGGACTGTAGCCCGCCAGGCTCCTCTGTCCATGGGATTCTCCAGGCAAGAATACTGGAGTGGGTTGCCATGCCCTCCTCCAGGGGATCTTCCAGACTCAGGGATCAAACCTGCACCTCTGATGTCTCCTGCTTTGGCAGGCAGGTTCTTTACCACCAGCGCCACCTGGGAAACGCCCAAAACTCAGTAAATCAAGATAAATAATATTTTAAGGAAATATTTCAAAAATCAAGATCACTAGGGGGGAAAACTCCATGATGAGCAAAATATCAACATTTTAAATACAGTCGGGATCTAAGACTGCACTTGCCTGTCCTCACCTCACTCTCCTCATCCTGACCGTGGCCTGCTTGCTCAGCAATACTGACTCCAAGTGTGAATAGGTGGTCCAGGCCTCAGGAATGATGGAAATAGGGCTGACTGTCCGGCATGCGACCATCGGTAACACGTACCCAGAGATCACGGTGGGGTGAATGCACTGTAATTAGATATGCTCTGTCTGTCCCGGCCTTCACCCATGCTTGTTCTTCCTGAGAATGAAACAGCACCCATGGCCAGGATGTTGCTCTGAAGTCCCACTCCTCTCACTGGTGGAGCCTAATGACAGCTGAGAAGAGATCTCTGTGTGTCTTAAACTAAATCTAGGGCGGGGCTTCCACTGCTCCAGTTGCCAGGTCAGGTGGTCATCGCAGTGGGGAAGATGCTGCATCCGAAGACATTTTCTTCAGGGAAAAGTGAACATGGAGAAGTAATCTTAATTTGTGAAATCATGCCAGCACAGAGGACCGTATCAGGAGGATTTCTGGCAAATAAAGAAGTTCATGGAGGAAGTGAAGGTTTTTCTTCAACTGGAAGAACCAGGGGAAAGGCAGAAAAAGGCAGTGCTTATTCACAATATCCTGTGACAAGTATTCAATGCCAGAAGGCAAAAGAATAAGGCTCCGGCCACTGTTTACCGTGGCCTGTGGAGCTGTTTATGCCAGCTTTCTGGATTCAGCACCTCGCATGGTCTAAATGAGGAGTAAAAGAGAGGAAAGAAGAGAGAGACACCAGTGCCTGACCTGCCATGAGAAAGGGCATCCGCAGTCTCTCCCACACTGCTTTCTCCCCGCTCCTCTTTCTTCCTTTCTTCTCTCTTAAACGCCCATCTCACTTAACATCCTGTGTGCTAGGTTCTCTGCCTGAGCAAAAACCTTGACCACAGACACTCTGAGAACAATGCTTTATCTCAATAAGCACTTCAAAACTCTGCAACTGTCAGACGACTAATTAAACCAAATAACGGTGAAATTTTGCCTCCAGTTCTAACAAACGTGCATTATTCACAAGCACTTAGAATTTAAAAGTGCCTTCGTTTTTAAAGTTAAATAAACTGTCCAGGCGGTAAGTGAGCTTTGGTTTACAAAACACTTTGTCTTACTTTCAACTGAGTTACTTAATACTCCCTCCCATAATCCATTTGCATTGATTCCTCCTTCATCAACTGCTCATGAATTCCAACATACTCAGAGCTGCAAAGAACTCCACTGCTGATTCACCAGGGAGGCAACTATATTCAGTTTTAAAGAAAAAAAAAAAAAGACACAAATAAGAATCCACTTAAGCCAGTAATTTTTTTAAAATAGAGCTTTCCTCTTAATTATAATATAGCATTAGGTTTTTTTTTTGTTTCATTCTTCTTCTAAATTCATAATGATACAATCAAACAGTAACAAATATAAATTTGTGCAGCCTGGAATATGCAATTTAATCATAAGCAGTAATTTCCATATCACAGAGGAGGGAAAAAAAAGTCAGATGATTAAACTCCAGTGCATGAGGACCAATCTTGAATTAAATTTTACTCTGCTAAAGTTAGGTTTTGTACAGCAATATCAAGAATGGTTTAAAGGTAATAGTAAAACATTTACTGTTATATTAAAACTCCATGCCCCAAAGTGTTTACCAAAGATCAAACTGCTATTCTTTTTTGCAAATTAAAAATGTCTTTCAGACATCTTCAAAACCTCTTGAAAGAATAGGCAATGTTATCACAGCAATCTCACTAATATTTCCCTTTTTTACTCCTTCCCTTCCCCCTCGGAGTCTGAAATGATGCTTTTATTGCAGGTAAAAAAAAAAAAGAACCAGAAAACCCTCCAGATCACTGCCTCAGTGAGAACTGACCTTGTTTATTATACAGTCCAGCCCCCCTCATCTCCTGCTCAGAGGATTTCAAGATTCAGATTTTGCAACTTTAGTAAACTCCAAGGTGGGAAGAAGAGACTGAAGGTAACGGGATCCATGGACTAGAAAGATGTTAATCCTGACAAACTGCTGAAGCAGTAGCCTGAACCACAGCTAGATTGAATTCGTTCTCTCCTGAGAGGTCCAGACAAGGCCGGTGGTAACAAAACTGCTTTTCATGGTGCCCTCAAAAGCAGATGGGCCCCAGGCACAAAGTTGGAGCAGGGTTCCATTGCCCTCTAGTGGCCAGAAGTGCAATCTTCCGCGAAGGAACCCATTTCCAGAGATGCACAAGGCTCTCAATGTCAGGGTAAAATTATAGCAGAAGATGTCTAATTATCCTCCTCGAGTGCTTTCTGTAGTTCTTCTTTGCCCATAGAGGAGGCTGTGGATGGCTGTCATAGTAATACTGATGGAAACCTCACTCTTACTTATACCGGTACAACAGAATTTGTCCAACTTTCTCCAGCTTTAAAAAAAATTTTTTTTACCAGACCTGTTGATGTTTTCCTCTAGTCCCTTAAATCACACACAGAGAGAGAGAGAGAGAAAGAGGACCAAAGAATTTACATATTTCAGGGGCAATAACTTTGAACCAAAAAGACTGACAGCTACAATGGCTGGTAAATCTAGGACAGGGGTTCTTGACAAATCAGGTAACTTTGTATGAAATGATGATCAATTGCATTAAGGGGGGGAATATCCCAATCACATTTCAATCCCTTAAATCACTGGCTGGTGAATTTACACAATAGTGAGATTTTCTAGCAAGGAAAAAAAATGTACGAATTGATAGTAGTTATTCTGCAAATTTGACAGTTAAATTTAAAAAAAAAGGTTGGCTACCGACTTTCAAACTCTTTAGACCACTGTCTTATCATTATTATTTAATGATAAGGTATTCCTATGATCAAAGTGAAAGAAATCAATATTGAAAATAAACTTAAACAAAATGATCATGTTTCTGGAACATCTGCCTATATAAATGTGTAGAAAATGAAGGCAGAGTAAAATCAGATTTGTGGATCTCCTTTAGATGGTTCCGAAAATAGCTTTGAATATCACAGATCAAAGTTTACGTTAACTGTCAACTTCATAAGTCACAGACGTTCACAGGCAAGATTCTGAGACACACTATGCTCAAGGGAGTGTAGCTCTGGCATTGTAAATCAAGCTTTGAGGTCAAAGTCATGGCATTTCCCATATGAGGATCCCCAAACCAGAATCTTTACAAAGCAGCCATGTAATTCTATTCAAAGTAGAAGAAAAACCATGAATTATGAAGACAAGTGCACTAAAGGAGCATGAAATTGATCCGTATTCCCCCAAATCACGGCATGGCTCTCCAACCCTGCCCCCACCCCTTTTCAGGAACAAACATATACACACATCCATAACCACCACTGCAAAGAAGAACCTTGAGTTCTGGGTCAAAAAAAAAAATCAGTTGTAACTTTTTAAAAAATTCTCAAATTAACAAAAGATTGCATCTTAATTGAAAACAGAATTTGCGTTCCTAGTAATTTTACTGTCTAGCGTTCAGATAAGAATGCAGAACATAATGAAAGTTCTGAAGTGCTATCAAGATGGCCCACTGCTTCAATTAGAGCTACTTCCAAAGCCTATTTTTCTAGTAAGCGGTAAGCTCAGTTTGAGTAAATCCACAAGCCTGGGCCTCAACAGATTATCCTCTCTCAGTCCTTCCAATGCATCTCCCTCCCCCAAGAGTGGGGAGGGTTTTGATTTTTTTCCCTAACAATGTAATAAAATGACCAACTTATACAGACTCCAAAACAATATGGAAAAAAAAGATCATCATAATAATTATGAATAATAAAATGTGACTGCAAGACATTTTAAATGTATTAATTTGCATTGTTTCAAAAACAGCACGTAGAGCTAATTCTCACTCAAGGAAACTTTACTGTCCTCTCAGATGCTTTTCCTTGGTCTGTACTTGAAAACTACTCACATTCCATTGTACTAGGCAGGATTTCAGTCTTGCGGAGAGGTTTGAATTCTAGGGCCCACTGGCCAACTCTATAACTTTGCATCAGAGCTCATAACTAAGGAACTTCAGTGAGCAGGGGGCTTCGGGCTCCCACTGGCCTTGGCCCCAACCTTCTGTCTCTTTGTTTTGCAACTTTTATTCCTTTGTTCTACTGAACTAAGACCAGGCTTTCCTGCAGCTGGGGTCTGGGCAGTGATTACTTCTGGATTCTGCTGTCTGCATCTCTGTATTTGTAGGAAAAATAATTCCAGGATTAATGAAATGAAGGTCAGCCTCCTCTCTTCTCTCTCATCATATTAGGCTCTAGCTCTCGGAGCCCCGCGTGGCAAATGTGCTGATGCGATGCTGGCGGATCCTCGCTCCTGAGAACACTTCAATGTCCCCTTCCCCGGGAAATCCAGACACCCCGCAAAACCATCGATGCCTGCCGCAAGCCCAAGTGATAAAGACATCGACCCGTGTCCCCTCACCAGATTAATCACTGTGGCTTCCCTGTGATTAAACCGAAAACTTACTCTGCCTCATATAAAAAGAATAGGAATGATCGGAGGAGAAAAACAAGGCACGATTTCAGAGCCACCCGACAAAGATTTGTTTAGGGAGGGAAGACTTTACAGGCATGTCTATACCTTCATGCAGCAGGGTTTTAGAAACAACCTTCCACCCCACCCCTTAGGAACGACCCGTCGTCATGCAGAGGTGGCGTTGTTAAATGATGAGAAGATGCAATTTCTTAATAGCAGTGCGATGGCCCGTGAAATCCCTGCTGCATTATCAGCAAAGCAACAGGGCTTTTCTTTTTCAAGCATTTAGAAAACCTTTCACGCGGGAGAAGGCGTGTGGACACCACCGCTCCCTACCCCACCCAGTCCCCACTTCCACCCTCACCCCCAGAAAACGAGGAACAAGGCCTTGGCAAGAAAGGGATGAAGAAGCGCGACCCGGGGGGTGGGGAGGTGACGCTCGCTGACCCCACTTTCTCTGGGGACTCTTTTCTTCATAGCAGCAGGCGGGCCTCCTATAGCTACACCCGGGTGTAGGGGGAGAGGGTTGCTCTCCTCGCCGCCCCCACATCCTGCGGGTTTCTCCAGGCTCCTCACTCGCCGCTCCGGTTCGGGGCAAAGATGCGGGAGGGAGGCCGTGCGCGCGGAGCTGGAAAGGCTCAGCGCACTCCGGGAGGAGGCGCAGGCTGCGGGGAAGGCTCGCTTCGCAAAGTTAACGTTGACCCGAGCAGGCTGCGCCAAGCCTCAGCCAGAGCGAGCCCGAGTCTGAGCCGCTCACGTATCGCCCCTGGAGCTGGCGGGAGCTGACACACTTCCCCCGGAGCCCCCCGAAGACACTCCGGCTTGAAGGCTGGAGCGCAGTCAGCAGCCCCCACGAGCCGCAGTCAGCGGACCCAAACCCACGCTCTAAAAGTGCGGGGAAATCGCCGACCCGAGCTGGGCTCCTGCCGTTTTCTGGGGCTTCCCCGGCGATCTCGATGGAGGAACTGAGTCCCCGGGAGCGCTCGGTGAGGATAGGGGAGGAAGGGGTAGGGATCCTGCAGAGCACGGTCACGTCGTCGCTTTCGGAAAGAGGCGCAGAGGAGGGCGGGCGGGCACCGCGCCGGGGGCGACTTTCCCCGGGAGACCTGACCGGGGGCGGTCGGCGCGTCCGGGGCGCAGCCCTGCAGCCTCCAGCTCCAGCCGGGTGCAAAGCCCCTCTCTCGAGGCCTCGGCGCAGACCCGCTAAGAGACCCGAGCTGCGGGGAGAGACTGGAGCGCACATCTGGCGCCTCTGTCCCCTGAGCTGCCCGCGCCCACAACTGGTTCCCTTCTTCCTTTTCGATTTTTACACAAATCTTCTCTTACCTCCGCCCTCCCCAGTCCGCTTAGCATTTGTGAAACCTTCTCGAGTCAGTCCTCCCCCCAACCCACCCCGCTCGCCAGACATTCTCATCCAAAGACCAGCCCACCCCCCGCACCCACCCCAAAGAAGCCCCATCCAGGCGAGAGGAAGGTACTGGCGGCGCGCCTCACCTGGGGCCCCGGAGGGTGGGCGCGGGATGCGGGCCGTCGGTCCCTGGCGCAGGGCGAGCGCAGCGGTGTCAGCCCCGGCCGCTGTCCGGGTCCCATTCACAAGTCGGCGGCGGCTGCGAGCGGCCCCCGCGGCATCTGCTCGCGACGCTCCCCTCGGCTGGCGGCGGCCGCGGAATGAGCCGCCGAGCGCGCTAGTGGCAGGAATGAGAAACCGGGGGGGAGGTGGCGGGCGGGGTGGGGGGGGGGGCGGAGAAGGAGGGAGGCCGCCGCTGGGAGGGAAGGAAAGGGCGGGGGGGCGGAGAGGAGCCGAGGCCGCAAGACGCGGCTAGCCGGGCCTCACGAAGGCTGCGGGGGCCGGCCCGTCCGCGCCCCTCCACGCAGGGACCCCCGGGATGTCAGCCCCGGGATTCGTGGCCACCCCGCTACCCCGCTCTGGGTCGCCGCACTCCGGATCCCCTGGGTCTCAGATGGAGTCTGAAGCGACTGAAGTTGGGCTCCAGGGACGCACAGCCAATCAGGGAGGGCGGCAGAGGAAAGCTGGGGAGGGCTCCGGGGCCCCTCTTTCCTCCTTCGCCCAAATCCGCTCCAGCTGGTCAGGCTGGGCCCTGGCCCAGAAGGCTTGGGTGGTGGGTAGGGGGGAAAGCATCGCCCAAGTTGGGGAGGCAATCGGGAACTGTTCCTCCTCACTCCACCACCCCACGTTCCAAAGACCCCTCCACGTCGGCGGCTTCTGCCCTGGCCCCTCTCTCCGTCCCTAGCAAACTCTGCTAAGGGTGCGGATGGTGAAACCTGGAGGAGGGAGACTTTGGACTTACGAAGAGCCACGTCTCCTTCTCTCCCAGATCTCCTCCCGCCACCCGTCTCCAAAGCCTAGTGTGCGTAAGGGGAACGGGGCCGGGGAGGGGGGCCAGGATCGCTTAGCCAGGGTCGGCCCGGCCCCCGCCCCAGGCAGGTACAGTGGCCCCCGCCCGCACGAAGGGTCACTTGTTGCCTCAGGCCCCTTCGCTGCGCCCCCCACCCCAGGCTCCGAGCAGAGTGCGGTTCTGCGGGAGACCCGGCCTAAGGACTCAATGCCCGCATCCTTCCTGAGTCCCGCCCTGTACCCCTCTAAGAAGACTCCTTGGAAGAAGGGGCCCCGGGCCTGCTTCCTGCCCTTGCGGAGTCGCCGGGAGAAAACGCTGGCCGGGCCCGGGCTTCGGAATCACGCCAGAGGCTGGGCGGGGCCCTCGTGCCTCGGGGAACGGTACCGGGACCCGCTCACACTGCCGTCCCTAGGGAGGAAGGCGGGCCACTGTGGCCGGAGGGGGACCTCTGGCCGGAACAAGTTTCTCGGGTGGGAGGTGGCGGAAAAAGCAGAGGCGGAGGGAAGATGATTACTGGAATCGCAGGAGGGACGGCGGTGAGGACCGAAAAGGAGGGACGGGCTCGCCAAGAAGGGGGAGGGGGCGAGAGGGGTGCAGTCGGGCCGAGGAATTAACATTAAAAGAGGTCGAAAAAGGAAGAGGGCGCCGAACTGCGCGCGAACGGGGAACCGAACTGGAGAGGTGGCGGGACCGAGCGGGGCAACCGAAGCCCGCCCCCGGGCTCCCGGCCCCGGGCTCCCGCGTCCGCGTCGCACACGGAGCCCGGGCGTTCGCACGCGGCGCCCGGGTGCGCGCGGGGCGGGCGGCGGGGCGGGGCCGGCCGGTACCTCGCCCCCGCCCCCCGCGCGCCCGCCGGCTTCTCGGCGGCTCTGGGGTCCCCGGGGCGCCGGAGGCCGCCCCCGACCGCGTGCCGGGCAGAGCCGCAGACTGCTTCGCCCTCCGAGCCCCGGTGGCCCTCAAACTGCTGGTTCCTGGGCCGGGGGTGAGGCCGCTGAGTTTGCCATTTCTCATTTCTTTTGCTCTTAAGCGCACCACCCTCCCCAGACCCTTTACTTCGCGAAGGTCGCAAGGAGGCAGGGCTCAGGGCGCCGGGCACCCACTCTCGCCGCACCCGTGCCCACGCGAGGCGCGCGCGAGGCTGCGGCGGCGGGACGCTCCCCCGGGAGCGCAGTGAGCGGGCTGCGGTGCCCGTCTCTTCTCCCTCCTCGGGCCGGTCCCTCACCCCGCGGGGCCCCATCCACACCCTACCTGCGTCCTGTCTTAGCGTCTCTTCACTTAGATGTCTCTTCACCTTCCACTTCTGTGTTCTAAGCCCTAAAACCTGGAGTGTCTCCTAGGCCTCGGCCGAGGTCCCCACCCTCTAACGGGGCAGAGCACGGTCATGGGGGCTCTGAGTTCCCCAGGAGGAGGGAAGGGGGCCCGCTCGCCCTCAGAGATACTCGCCTTTGGCTCTTCGTCTCCCGACGGTGGTCTGAATTTTCTCATGCTCACCACGTAAATGTAAGTGGGAAAAGGAAGGGAATGTGAAGGACTCTTCGGTCTAATTGCAGGTATACAAAAATGTCGAGGATCATTCATGGTGGTTAGGACATGACTTGATCCGTGAGAAAAGTCATTATTTCCATTTTGGAGGCACAGCCAAGGATGGGCCTCGTCACATGTGACCTGACGTTATCCGGAATATAGCCTTTACCTTTGTTTCAGAATTCCTCAAGTGACAGCAGTTTGGTGGTGGTGGTGAGATTTTTTTTTTTTTTTAGACCAGGGGTCCCATGGTCCATGGCCTGTTGGGAACCAGGCATCAGAACAGGAGGTGAGCAGCAGACTGGAACTGGGGAGAGAACCAAGCTTCATCTGCCACTTCACAGTTGCTCCCCATCTCTGGCATAACCAACCAGTCCCTGCTCTCGCTGACGGCCGCCTCCACCCCCCGCCCTCCGTGGTGGAAATATGTGTTCCACAAAACGGTCCCTGGTGCCACAGAGGTTTCGGACTCTTCTGTGAATGATAACATCATTCGGTTTTAAAAAGTATGTTAAAAATCATTCAGTAGATTTCTACTGACATTGCACACCTGAATCAGATGGAACTCCGTGTAAAAGGGCCGTCAGTATTCCTTTGCACAAACCAGCAGTTTTATGCCTGGGTGTCTATTTAAGACAACTAGAAACTAATGTCAGCCCACACACATGTACCTGAATAGCAGAATTAGCCATTATAGCCAAAAACTGGAAACTGTCCAAGTGTCCATCTACTGCTGCTGCTGCTGCTAAGTCACTTCAGTCGTGTCCGACTCTGTGTGACCCCATAGACGGAAGCCCACCAGGCTCCCCCATCCCTGGGATTCTCCAGGCAAGAACACTGGAGTGGGTTGCCATTTCCTTCTCCAATGTGTGAAAGTGAGAAGAGAAAGTGAACTCACTCAGTCCTGTCCGACCCTTAGCGAACCCCACTGACTGCAGCCTACCAGACTCCTCCATCCATGGAATTTTCTAGGCAATAGTACTGGAGTGGCTTGCCATTGCCTTCTCCGGTCCATCTACTAGTGAGTGAATAAATAAAATGTGGTATATCCATATAATGGAATAGTATTTGGCATTAAAAATAAATATAGGTTCATGTTACAACATGAATGAACCTAAAAAACATGTTAAGAGCCAGAGGCAGAAACCATATATTTTCTGATTCCATTTATATGAAATGTTCCAAAAAGGAAAATTTATAATAAAGACAGAAAGCAGATCAGTGGTTGTCCCAAGGGTGTGAATAAAAATGGATGAAAATGGACTTGAGGGAACTGTGTTGGATGATGAAAATGTTCTAAAATTGGATGGATGATGGTTGCACAAATCTATACATTTAGTAAAATTCATTGAGTCACAATCAAAAAGGCAAAAATTTTATTTTACACCTTTATTCCCAGAGTATCTATGACCCGCAGCTGAGCCCCAGGGGGAAACTTTTTGCAAGGCAGTTTTATAGAGAAATGTAAAAAAAAAAAAAAGCTAGTTCTTGTGGAAAGATAACCATGCTTCTATTCAGCAAGTTCTATTTTGGCAAATGCTTTGGAGAATCTTATAAGTGTTAAAGCAAGTTAATTCCCCCCTTTCACTCTTAAGTGATTAATTCCTGAGAACCAGAGTTAGGCATTCCAGTTCGTGACATTTTAAACACACCTACACATGGGCACAGTACAAGTGCACATTTCCGAGGGGATTTTTTTATGACTATGTTAGGTTCTGTCTTTGAAATCCGTATCAAGCTCTTGGGTGGAGTATTGTGTGATTACAGTTTGGATTAAAAAAGGAAAAGAGAAAAAAAAAGTGCACCTCTTTTTTGACAGTTTAAATTAAAAGGTTCGGTTCATCCAGGCAGCCGAAAGTTTGGGTGTTTATCTTAACTTGCCTCACCTTTCCTTCACCTTGTCCTTCACAGGAGGAAGCCAGGGTTCATAGTTGCTCTGGAGGCAGGATTAAACAGTCCCCTCTGCTTCCTGACTCTTCCAATCCAGACAGAGATGAGGCTCAAATGGGCCTTTTCTTGTCTTTGTCCTTGTCAGCAAGAAGCTGATAATTTCCTGTTGGTTCCTTCATCAAAGGTACCAGGCTGTCGTTCCTTTGATGTGTCTGTCCTCAGACTCTGAAGATAGCCAGACCCTGCTGAGTCAGTTCCTTGTTTTCACTTAGAAGCCCTAGGCTACCCCAGTCCTTCTCAAAGCTTCCTGCTCTAGAGACAGCCTTTGCTAAATGGTATAAAAAGAGAGGCAAGATCCAAATAGGGAGATGGCGTTATCACGTTGTGGTAGGCTCCCATTATGCCTTCCCCAGGCAGAGGGAGTGTGCTGAGGAAGATTGAACAGGTATGCCTTTTCTGAACCAGACATTTCAGATGGAGATTCTCACATCTAAGGCCACAGAGATAGGTGGGGAGACTGCAGGCCTTGGATCTGAGTCTGATTCTTGGTGTTGCTGCTTACTAGTAAGTTTCTGTGAGATTCAGTTTACGGTTCCATACATAGGGTTGGGTATCTGTGCCTGGATTGTTGCAGGGATTAAACGTGCCCATATACCTACAGCAGTGAGCACTGTGCTTCAAGCAGAGGCTCAATAGATGAAAGTTATTAATTATGAGGTCTGATTATTATCACACCTTAAATCACCTGGGCAAGAAAGAAGTCATGTTATAGTTATGAATTATAACAATGTGGAGTTTCATCTTATCATAAATGATACTAGTAATAACACTTTTGGTCAAGAATATTTAGCAGTTCAGAATTTACTGACACAGTGAGGCCTGTCATGGGTCATATAGAGTTAGATGTGCCAACCTTGGGGGCAGAGGCCCTGGATTCATGTCCCAGATCTGCAAATTCACTGAATCACCTTGCGTAAATCATTCTCTTTCTCTAGCCTTAGTTTCCATAGATGTAAATGAGTATGTATCCAATGTAAGTTCTGAGGAGGATCCTTCCAGAGCTGAAAGTCAAACTATTGAGAATCTCCATGGACGGAGGAGTCTAGCGGGCTTCAGCTCATGGGGTCTCAAAGACTTAGACAAGACTAAGCGGCTTAGCACAGCACAGCACATGAAAATTAAAAGGGGCTTCCCTGGTGGCACCGCCAGGGAAGCTGCAGATGGTAAAGAATCTGCCTACGATTCAGGGATCTCTTAGATGCAATTCCTCTTTCCGCCACTAGGAGCAATCAGACAATCATCTCGGCCTAAGCCCTAACTCCAGGCATTCCCTGTCTCTCAAACAGACTCTTTAACTGTTAGCAGTGCTTCTTTTTCTTTCCCTCTCACCTAGACTGTAAGTTCCCTCAGGGCAGGTATGATAGTTTTTGGTTTTTTTATATCCCCAGCATCTAGTGCATTAAAAATCTGATCAATATATTTGATTAATTGATAAGCAATATTTTTTTTACTAAGGCCGGTCTATCAGTCAAATGTTAGGGTATGAATGACCCCAGCATTCAGTGGCTTACAATAACAGTTATATATTTTCATACATCTGTGGGTTGGCCGGGGTTGCCTGGTCTAGACTGGCCTGAGCTGTGGCAACTCCGCTCAACTTCCTGTGTTTCTCATCCTCCTTCTTGGGGCTATCTTGGGCATGCTATCCTGGTGATGGCAACTGCACAAGACATGAAGCAGAAATATGCATAATGTCTTGAGGTATAGGCTTAAAACTGGAAACTATCTTTTCTATCTCATTTTGTTGGCCAAAGCACACCATTTGGCCCGACTGAAAGCTAAGGGGTGGAGAAATATAATCTGATTTTTTAATGGAAGAAACTTGAGAAGTTGCATAACAAAGAGTCTCAATTCAGAGAAAGGTAAAGAGTTGGAGTATTAATCCCCTCTCCTGTAAGTAAAACCAGATTTCTATCATGCCACCATCCTGGGTCATCTTGGGTTGTCAGGGCACATGGGTTATATCCTATAATCATGAATACAGTAGTCTAGAGGAGACAGAATATCTCCTCTACAGAATACAACATTGGAGGAGACAGAAAATCAGAAGTAGATTGCAGTATCGTACCAAACTATTGAAACTATGTCCCCTTTATTCTGGGGTTCAAGTTGGAAAGGGAGAAAGCAAGCAGAAATAATAATGTAATAATATTAATCACCCATTTATATATAAAACTAGAAATTCTCAAAACATTCCTTCAAAGTATGTATTATTATCCTTATTTTACAGATGAGAGAATTGAGGCAAGGAAATTACATACATTGTTCAATATAAATGCAACTGATAAGTAATGGAGCTGGAACTCCAACCTACGTATGTTTGACTTGCAAGCTTGCCCTTTCAGTGGAGGAGCTCAGGCAGCAGATTCTAATCTTTATATCTTTGGGGGGTTGGGGGGAAGACAGAGAAGATCTTGCCTCTACACCTAGGACAGAGGACATCCATTGGATCCCTAGACACAGTGCCTGGAACACAATAGGTGGACAAAAATATTTTTATGAAAGGGTGAAAGACGAAAGACTGAGAGGAAGTAAGAGAAAGAGGAAGGGAAGGTCAATAGAAGTGGAGAAAAGACAAGAGGAAGAAAGAGGATATAAGTATGTTGATCCATTTGGGAAAACCACAGTTTTCCATCATGGGCAGAAATCTGTGGATTCTGAAGGTCCCCTGCCCCTGCTCATGCTGAGAACAGTGGCCCCATCCCTGCCTCTATGCCGCAGCCTCGAGGGTGCAGCCTGAGCCAGCCCTCAGCTATTTTGCTGATCTACCAGTCTCTGCCTTGATCAATCAAGACACACTCATTTTCTCGTTCAAAGGCAGCTGTACTTCAGATTCAAGACACTTACATTTCCTCTGCCTGAAGCACCCTGGCTCCTTTTCATGGTTTGCTCCCTCATTTTGCCTGTTTACTCAGGATTTACCTGGCTGTCTTATCAGCAGAAGCACCCATTCTATAGTCTAATCCATTGTAGGCTGCCCACTTTTCATCCCTTATAACACATTTATTTACTTCACATCATGTTACGTATTTTAATTCACCTGCTTTTATTGGCTATCTTGCTCCATCAGGAGACAAACTTCGGGAGGACAGAGCACTTGTTCACTCCTCCCCCGTTCTGTCTCGTTCCGTCCTGTATCTGGAGCATCTAATACTGGGCCAGACATATGGTAAGCACTCAGTAAATATTTGCAGAATGAACACATGAATAATGTATGGATGAAAAATGCTAACGGAATGGATGAATCCCCAAACCAAGAGCAAATGAATCATCTGCTTGAATCTAAACGTGGTGCAAGTGTCCCTTGTTTACAAAACGAATTTAATGATGCCAATTATTCACACTACAAAATGATTCTTCAGTTTACCAAAGGTTTCATTTGAAAGCTACTTAAAATCGCTACCTCATTTAGTGATTTAAAAAATATAATACAATGTACAAAATAGTGGTGTGCAGACACCTTTTCTAGAACATATGAATTTCTGAAAATGAATTGCAGGTATGCATAATGACGGTTCTGATTCTGATTTCTAATTCTGGTTTGTTTGTTGTGTGGACAAAGAGATTGGTTTATTAAAACTCCTCGCAGAGGGCTATTTCAATGTTCGTATGTGCATACATTTACATTACTTTTTAAGCTTTGTGAATAGGTGCATTTAAATATGTTTGTGCTCCTAGAGAACCATTGGAAGTGTTCTCAAGATTGGTACTTTGCAAATCAGTTGGCTTTGCAAACAGTCTGGGGTTGGTTTAGGCTATAGGATTTGAGAGTTCTGGGTTCCAATTTGCATGAACGTTGAAACGTTGACTATCAGTGCTGGAAAGGGGAAGGCAGAAATGATCCTTAAATGGAGAAGTCTTAAAAAAACTTTCTCGCGAGTCCTCACCTTAAGAAAGATGAACGCACGCAGCAGACTGAGTATTTCAGTGCTTTCGCTCCTGTTGTGTGTGTTTCCCCTTCCCTATTCAATTACCCCTCTGGCGGCTAAGAGATAACAGGGATGTTTCCGTAGAGCGCAGGTGGGCCACAATGGAGTGCCATATTTTACGCAGGTGGCTCAAGAGCCTTCTTCTTGGAAACACTATTTCAGAGAAGTCTCTCTATTCTGATTGACAGTCACTTTAGTCCTGGGTCTTAAGCCATGATTGATTCCCCATGGCAGAGCTTTGTTCTGGGCAGGGGTAGAATTAAAGAATAAACTTTTAGTAGCTATTCATTCAAAGCCTGGAGAAGGCAATGGCACCCCACTCCAGTACTCTTGCCTGGAAAATCCCATGGACGGAGGAGCCTGGTAGGCTGCGGTCCATGGGGTCACGAAGAGTCGGACACGACTGAGCGACTTCACTTTCACTTTTCACTTTCATGCATTGGAGAAGGAAATGGCAATCCACTCCAGTGTTCTTGCCTGGAGAATCCCAGGGATGGAGGAGCCTGGTAGGCTGCCGTCTATGGGGTCTGCACGGAGTCGGACATGACTGAAGCAACTTAGCAGCAGCAGCATTCAATGGCTATTAAGGACTTTAATTTCAGTCTTTACCACTGTTCTTCAGAATAAGTATTCTTATGCCCATTTTATAGGTTAGAACAGGGAAGCTCGGAAAATTGAACTGATTACTCAAAGTCAAATCGTTTGCTAATAAATGAATAATTAAATGTGATTTAATTGCTCAGAGTCTACAAGAGAATATAACTGGGAACTAATTTACATGGGAGAGGTAGGAAAGAGAGGTGAGTGGAGGCCTCCTTAATGGTATGCAGATGGGCTAGTTAGGATTAGTGTAGGGAGAGACTGTTCTTGGAAGGCGTAGATTACATAAGGCATTGAGGGAAGATGGAATTTGGAGGTTTTGAGGACCTAAAAAATATCTGTAAAACTGATTTTTAATGAGCTTTGAGAAAATATATAGAGAGATAACCCAGTGTCGCAGGATAGGGAAAGAATCCTGAATTGTATCTCAAATGCACTGGGCAGTTGTTGATTTGTTTTTACTTAAGTAGAGGTGCTCTGATTGTATTAGTTAATGAAGAGCATTATGGCTGCTAGTGGATGAGAGACAGAGGGGATGCATGGGTCTTTTCAAATTAATGTTTTCGTTTTCTTTGGATATATACTCAGGAGTGGAATTGCTGGATTGTATGGTCGTATCATAGTTCCATTGTTGATATTTTGAGCAATCGCTGTACTGTTTTCCGTAGTGGCTGCTCCAGTTCCCATTCCCACCAACAGTGTGCAAGTGTTCCTTTTTCTCCACGTTTGTTACCACTTTTCATGTCTTGTCTTTTTGTTGAAAGTCATTCTGACAGATATGAGGTGATATCTCATTTGCATTTCCCTGATGATTAGTAATGTTCAGGTTCTTTTCATGTGAACCCCAATGTTCACACCATTATATACAGTAGCCAGGGTATGGAAGCAACTTGTGTCCATTGATAAGTTAATGAATAAAGAAGATGTGAGATGTACACACGCACACACACAAAAAATATTACTCAGCCATAAAAAATGACGAAATTTTGCCACTTGCAAATGGACAGGCCAGAGGTTATTATGCGTAGTGAAATAAGTTAGAGAAAGACAAGTACTGTATGTTTTCATTATATGTGGAATCTAAACAAAATAAAACAAGTGAACATAACAAAACAAAAACAGACTTGCAGATGCAGAGAGCAAGCTAGTGGTTATCAGTGGAGAAAGGAGTGGGGGAAGGGGCAAGATAGAGGAAGGGATTTAGAAGTACAAACAACTAGGTCTAAATTAAGTAAGATACCAGAATATACTGTGCCACACATCAAGTATAGCCAATGTTTTATAATAACTTTATATGAAATATAACTATAAAAATGTTGAATTGTTATGTTGTTATATCTGAAGCTAGTATAATATTATAAGTCAGCTATGTTTCAGTATAGAAAAATAAAGAATGGATGCACCCAGATTGTTGCAGTTTACCTGTTGACAGGGTCAGCTGGCTTGGACGAAGGTCATGGTGCAAGTTCTAGGTGTGTTTTGAATTGGAAGCAGGGCTTTATGTTGAATTGACTGTGGCAGGTGAGAGAACTCCCATGAATCATTCTCACGAGACTAACTCAAGCCGTTGGATAAAGGTGCTTATTATTGACCAGCAAGAGTCTGGAGAATGACCAGGTGTGTGAGTTTGGGAACAGGTGTAGGAGGTAAGATGCCCTAAGCTGCAGTTTTATGAGACTATTTTGGGCACTAGTCTGCTCACTTTCCAGTACCCACAAATACCCTCCTGGGTCAGGAAGACAATGTTATCTGATGGTTAATGAGTTAAAAAGAGAAACCCCTTAGTTCTGAGCAGACTCTGACTTTGGACAAATGCTTGCCCTGCTCTGAGCCACTTCTTGTCTCAAAGGAGGAGTTTGGCCAAAAGACTTCTACATTTCAGTTTCCCTCTAAAGGCCCTTGATTTCTGAATACATTCACTCCAGGCATGGTTTTTCAAAAGTATGTCCAAAGAATATTTTTATAGTCAAGAGTCCTGTTCTGAGACAAAGGTGAGATAGGACACAGAGCAGTGGTAATGGCCGGAGGACACTCAGGGGCATTCAGTTCACTCCAGAGCTCAGGGCAAAGGTCAGCCAGCTCCCCTGATGTTGCCACTCAGGGCCATTTGTCAGTAATCCCTTGCTGTTCATGGCCTCCAAAGATTTTACCTGTTCACTTTCTCACCTGAAGTGTCCATGCCATTACTCATCTCCTTCTCTGTTGCTGGCAGGGGAGGAGCAGAATTCCATGACAGACAATGTACTTAGGCATGGAGCTGCCTTAGTCTGAATCCTAGTTGTAACCCTTACTCGCTGTTGGCAGGTATTTTCCTCCACGACCCTCATTTTCCACATCTGTAAAATGGTAATAACATCTATACCTCTTGCAGAGAATTGCTGAGTTTAGTTCAGTTCAGTTCAGTTCAGTCGCTCAGTCGTGTCCAACTCTTTGCAACCCCATGAATCACAGCACGCCAGGCCTCCCTGTTCATCACCAACTCCCGGAGTTCACTCAAACTCATGTCCATAGAGTCGGTGATGCCATCCAGCCATGTCATTCTCTGTCGTCCCCTTCTCCTCCTGCCCCCAATCCTTCGGTGGTAAATCAGAGTGCCTGGAATACAGTAAATACCCAGTGAATGTTTTTTCTTCCCCTCTCTCCCCACCCCCACCCCGCCCCATCTCACTCCTACTTCTCATTATCTTTCATTTCTCAGAATTGAACTAAAACATCAAACATTTCAGGAAAATATTTCATGACCTTTCCTTTCCCAAAAAGAGTTGTCTCTAATTTGATCTCACCACAGTGCATCCTATCCCCTATGCTCGTCTGTCCTACTACAGTCTCTTTGTAGGAGAGGTCTAGAGAGCAACAATCACTGATACTTCATCACTGTCTCTCAAGCACACAGGCATACAGTAGGTGTTCAATAAATGTTTGCTAACATTTACTGCCAAAGAGGATGTTTAAGGAGGGCATCCTCAAAGAGAGATGATGACCAAAGAGGAGGGAGAAAAAAAATCACCTATGCCCGCTCCTCTAAAGAGATTTTGGCATAGAATATGAAGGAAGAATAGCGTAAAAGTGGAATCCATTGAATGGCCCCAATTGCATTTATAGTTCTCTGCTATGTGGCATAGAATCATCATTTAGTCTTCAGTACAAGCAATTCTTGATTGACTAAGGAATGTTTATCAGAAGAAGCAAAATTTATAGTGTGTATTTTCAGTCTGATTTGCTCTCCTTCTATAACTTTGCTTATATCTATGGAAAAATAGTGAAATGCACCCAGACAGTGTTAATTCCTTTATGTCAGTTGAGTCACAGCAGCAGACGTTGGAAGATGTGCTGTAAAATACTCAGTCATCAGATAAAACAGTTTGGGATGTGGCAGATGTATAAAATGAAGTAAGATTATTTTTTCTAGCTAAAAGTTTGCATATTTACAAAAGATTCTGGTGGAACAAATAGAAATGTAGTCAGACCAGCACTTTTAAGTAGGTATGATCTCAAAGCAGAAAGGCACCTGAAAATAGCAGCCAGTCCTTTCCAGCCCCTTCCTAATAACCCCGTTTCTCACGCTCATGCCCAACACCTAGTAATTGCTTTTCCACGATAAGCATCTTTTTCTTTCCTTTTGTTAACAGCATGGCTTCTGGAATAGCTATACATTTCATTTGGCCCGTGTCTGTCTTAAATATCAAGTCATAAGTGAGCAGAAGTAGCAGCAGCATCCTAAGTAGTTACTAAAAGGGAGGCGCCTTCCCCATATTATTACTGAATATAATTATACTCATTTTACAAATGAGGAAGTTGTATGCCAGGTGGTAAACTGTATGTCCAAGCTGGTACAGCTTAGACATTGTGGAGCTTGGGTGTCTCCCTAGAGCTTTCTAGTTCCAGTACACCCTGGTATTTCTCAGATGTAAGCTGACAAGCTTTCTGTCTGCTGAGGTGATAACTTCCTGTAAACTGGACATTGAACATCTTCTAATGTATCTGTATCCTGAAGCCAAATGCACGGAAACCTGTTCAGCTCTGCTCACGTCCGCATGCACATAGCATCATCTGCTTTGCATATATTCCTCCCGCTGCTTAGAACATGTGTGCCCTTTCATACTCTTAATTCCAGTTTATTCTTTGAAAATTTCATTCTCAAGTGTCCTGCCCCCAGAAATATTTTCCTGATGCCCCTTTCTCCCCTACTGCCAGTATAAACTCAGCATCCTTCCTTTGTGTCCTGTGCACCCCCCATGTGCCTAATTCCCAAGATCTTCCTCGACATACATTGAGGTTATGTCCCCCACAGTCTGTCCTAACTTGAAAGTAGTGTTAAGTCAAAAATGCTTTTAATAAATAACCTTCCCCAGTGGCTCAGATGGTAAAGAATCTGCCTGCAATGCAGGGGACCTGGGTTCAATTTCTGGGTCGGGAAGAACCCCTAAAGAAGGGAATGGCAACCCTCTCCAGTATCCTTGCTTGGGAAATCCCATGGACAGAGGAGCCTTGTGGGCTACAGTCCATGGGGGTTGCAAAAGTCAGACACAAATGAGCGACTAACACTTTCACTTCAACCTAACCTACAGAACATCATAATTGAGCCTTCCCTACCTTACATTTAGCCTATGGCTGGGTAAAATCATTTATCACAAAGCGTATTTTATAATAAAGTGTTGAATATCTCTAACTTATTGAATGCTGTGTTGAAAGTGAAGCACAGAATGGTTGTGGTGTGTTGGTCATTTTGGCTACTTTCAGGTGGCTGACTGCGAGCTGAGACTTGCGGCCCTGCCCAGACCATATATCACTAAGCCTAGAAAATGTCAAAAATTAAGAATTCCAGGTACAGTTTCTACTGAATGTGTATTACTTTTGCACCATTGTAAAGTGAAAGAATTGTAAGTTGGGGACAGTATTCAATAACTGACTCATCATTAAAGATAATTTCTCCCAGGCTCTTATTTCTTTAAGGGCAGAAGCCATGTTTTATATGCAGTTTAAGGATACATATTCCCAGGTACATTCATATCCCTGGAACCTGTCACAGACTTTGGCAAGTAGTCTGTATCTATACATGTGAAGATATAATAAGGATAGTTGTCATTCACCTGTATTCACCTGCCCCATGTAAGCAGTTTATGTGGAAACTCATTTAAATGCCATAATATGCATGTGAGACTAAAACTGTTTAACAAGGATTATTCTTAGCAGGAGAGGGAGAGAGAGCAAGAAATATGTACACAAATATATATGTAAATTACATATATATAAATATACACACACATATAAACTTGTCAGTACAAACACACACATATCACAGGTCTGAATGTTTTACTTAATCACACACTCGGTGAGACTCAGCACACAGAGATTGTCAGTTTATTTAGCCATATTGATGCACACTCAGTGCAGATCACAGGTGGCTCTCTGCTCTCTGTGTTCTGCCATAGACTGTGTCAGATTGGGCCTCACACTGCCAGTCAGGACACTGAAGAGCCCGGGATGCGAACTGCATGGAGAGATGATCTGAGCACGGATTGTTTGGAGAAGAGAATGCTCTGGGGGAACACGATCACTTTGTTCAGATATCTAAAGCGCTGTCAGGAACAAGAGTGATTGGATTCATCTTGGTTGGCCCCAGGGGGTACAAAACTGGGACTAATGGACAGAAACCTCAGGGAGGGAGAGAGAGTACTGCTCCGTCTAAGGAAAGATGTGTGGTCCAAAGAGTCTCTGTCACGGATCTCATGCTCAGAAGAGAAAGCTTCAGTCCACGTCAGGTGCAGGAACTCAGACTGTGCGTCTCTCTGACAGCTGCTGTCATTATTGCACAGGGGGCTTCTGCTGTGGGTAGGAGAGGATGCTACAGGAACCCCATGATCTCATCTAAATACCAATTTTAATAGAAATTGTACAGAGTCTCCATATGGAGTCCCATATGCCTGAGACAGAGTTTTTTATTTTCTGCTACTATGGCTACCACCACTATTATGACTAGTATTAACTGTCATAGAATAGGTGCTGTTTGCAGGGTAGCTACTGTGTAAAAGGCACATACTCCTTCGCTGGATACTTCCAGCGCTGCATGCACCGTGTTCTTTTACCTGCACAGCCGTCCTGAATGGTCAGCGCTCTCAAATATTTTGCGGTCGTGAGGAGCTGAAGGGAGGGTGGAACAGTCTGCTCCTGCTTAGCCAGATCCTAATGCTCCAGCCCATGTATGTCTCACCGCGAAATTAGTTACCTCTCTTCCTTACAGAGAGGGTGGGGAGAAGGAAAAAGAGGAAAGAAGAGGTGAGAAGGGGAAGTCAATGGAGAGGAATAACATGATAACCCGATTCTTCACTCAGATTTATTTTGGGGAAAGGTGATACTCTGTTCCCATTATGTTCTAATTCCTTGAGTGTCTGAGTGCATATTGCTGGTTGTATACATTGCCATGATTAAAGACAGGTTTGTCTGATTCCTGCTGTGATGAATCTACTTAATTCTGAGGCCACTGCATCCTTCATAGGAAGCTGCTGCTGCTGCTAAGTCACTTCAGTCGTGTCCGACTCTGTGTGACCCCATAGACAGAAGCCCACCAGGCTCCCCTGTCCCTGGGATTCTCCAGGCAAGAACACTGGAGTGGGTTGCCATTTCCTTCTCCAATGTGTGAAAGTGAAGTTGCTCAGTCGTGTCCGACCCTTAGCGACCCCATGGACTGCAGCCTACCAGGCTCCTCCATCCATGGGATTTTCTAGGCAATAGTACTGGAGTGGCTTGCACTGGCTCACAATTGTATGAGAAAGGTCAGTTTATGTGTGTGACATATCCACATCTTCTCCTAAGGAGGAATCAGAAGGGACTTAGGTAGGGCAGGTAGAAGAACTTGAATAGGAGTTGGAAAGTCAAAGATGGTGAGGAGGTTTGGGGATAATATCAGTGCCTTAAGAATAGGAAAATTAAACAGATATCTGAAAACATAATTCTAAGCAATTTTAATAATCTCTTCTCCCAAGGACCTTAGAAGCTCAAGTTGGTTGAGCTGGTTCAGACACATATGCCAGCCTTAGTGGAATAATACATGGAAATGTATCACTGACTCAACGGACCTGAGTTTGAGCAAGCTCCAGGAGTTGGTGATGGACAGGGAAGCCTGGCGTGCTGCAGTCCATGGGGTCGCAGAGTCGGACATGACTGAGCAACTGAACTGAAGAAGTTCTCATGCCTTTTTTTCATGTATGATGTTCTCTTTTCATGTCATATATTCTCCAGATATCTTTCAAAACCTGTCACCCCTACCAAGTCATGTTTGATAATGATTTTATGATGCTGAGTTGTTTGGGGAAGTGGGATATTGAAAAGGACTGAGGATCTGAGTTGACATTGGTAGAGAAGCCTGGTAAGTTCCCACTGCAGAGAAAGATGACTTTCCATGTAGCTTATGAACTAAAGGTGGAGGAGACATTTGGATTACAGATAACAGTGAAATACTGACATCAAACTGTTAGGGTTGTTTAGGGGATTAAACAAAAAGCAAATGTAAACTGTATGGAAATAGTAAATACTCAACATGTGTTTATTATCTTCTTACAGTAAAAATGAAAGTTGCTCAGTTGCATCCGACTCTGTTTGACCTGTTTAGTCCATGGACTCCTCAAGGTCAGAATACTGGAGTGGGTAGCCTTTCCCTTCTCCAGGGATCTTCCCAACCCAGGGGTCAAACTGGGGTCTCCTGCATTGCAGGAGGATTCTTTACCAACTGAGCTATCAGGGAAGCCCACTGTCTTCTTATGGGAAAGCCAATTCACAGCCACTCTTCATAAGAAACTAAACATGTTATTGAAGTTGATAACAATGAGAAGTCAAAGAAGTGTGTGTGTGTGTGTTTATGTGTGTTCAGGGAGGGGGGAATTGCATGAAAAGATCTGTTATAATTGTCACTTCCTAGCTGACTCAGTGGTAAAAAATCCACCTACTAGTACAGGAAACAGGGGTTCAATCCCTGGGTAGGAAAGATCCCCTGGAGGAGGGAATGGCAACCCAAGCCGGTATACTTGCCTGAAAAATTTCAGTGAACCTGATGGGTTACCATCCATGGGGTCACAAAGAGTTTGACACAGTTGAGCATACACACACACACATATGGAGAAGGAGAGCACAGGAAGATCAAGGCTGTCAGTGCTTCAGACTCACAGCCTGTGCGCCTTCCCTGCAATACAGTCAGTCCTGTCCAAGGGCAGAGAGGTTCATGGGGGCAGGTCTGGCCTCTGTTTCACCTTCCAGGCCTTGCTGAGACACATGGTAAATCTGTCTGTCGTTTCCTGCTCCTCTCTCTTTTGATAGCCATACTTGTCTTCAAATACATTAAGCAGTTCTGCTACAGCCAAACCTCTCTGTTGCCCAAGAATCGTTTTTCCGTTTGTGATGATCATCTACCATTTATTTTAAGGTTTTTAATCTTGTTGCTTCTGCTTTGAGTTCTGAAGACAGGATGGTGGGAACTTACCAAAATCCCAATGATGGGTGAATTTCCCAATGTGAAGTTCAAGTTCTTAGGAAAGGAATCTTGCCTCCCTCGTTGTCTTTATCCCTGGAGTTTCTGGTGCAGAACAAGGGACAGAAGAGAAGCTCAGTAAACACTCCAGTATCTCCTGGGGTCTGCTTGAAGGAAGAGTCTGTATTCCATTTCATGCATTTCTTATTACAAAAACTTTTGCCTTATTCTTAAAGTCTGTTATTGTTAGGTGCATTTTCTTATGTTCCAGTAAATTAAAATTGGTAGCCACTTAATCTTTCTCTCTACAAACACATTTGTAATGCTTGGTATTTTTTATCCTGTTGTTCTCCAGGTGTCATATATCATTATACTATGTAGCATTTCTTAAAGAAAAAGCCTACAGAAAGTGTATTTTTTCATTTGAAAATCCTTTATTAGTGTGGCCTATAGCAATTAAAGCTTGAAATTAGAATTAAGGATTGTACATTTTGATGCAGGCGACCATATAGGTGTATTAACATTGTGGCAAGGTTTTGCTTTGCGGGCACAAAGTTGTCATTAGGAAATATAATACTCATTTTTTGCCTGATTAATTATAGCAAAGGCATAACAAAATATATATTGTGTGTTGGAACGTTGTACCATTTGCAGAATTAGAAGTCATGGTTAAGCTTAGGTATGAATCCAAAACATTCTGTGAGAAACTCAGAGAGCAAGTATGAAATTTGCTTTTGAAATATTTTTGATTAAGAGAATTCTTGCACTTAAAACGTAAAGAAATACCTGTAAGAACACAGTTCACAAATTAAAATAGTCTTGAGTTCTCCTCTCAGCTTCTCAGATCTACCGTGGCTTTTGATATGTGTAACTTCAGAGGATATTCTGATAATGATTCATAATAAATAATATGTAACATGTAATATAAACATACTAATAGCTACTATTTTCCTTTTTTAAACTTTTAAAAAGTTGTTTATTTATTTGGCTGCATCAGGGATGGAGACATAGGTTTTGGGAGGAGAGTGAATGTCTTTGCCAGTGGTCAGGATTTGAGAATCATTTACCTCTGAGTTTCTTTCTCTGAAAGTTTGTGGCTGTGATGTGATATAGATAGATTTAATCTTCTACTTTCCTGGGAAGTCATACCCTTACTGTGACAGCTCTACCGTGGCATGGGGTGCTCGTTCTTGTTTTCTCTTTGACTATTGTACTCACGGAAAATGTGATGCTCTTGTATTACTGCTGACAGTCCTGCTTCCAGTTTCCTTCGTTGCTCTTTAATTCCTTCTAGATAGCGTTACTTATGTTGTTCCTAGTCAGAACGGTTTGTATTCCCAGCTAGGGGCCAACGTAATGCCTGCTGATACTTAGAAGACAAAGGTTTTAAGGTTCTATTCTCTAGAGGTTGTGAGGTGAGTTGAGTCAGACTGCCTCGCTTCTGCTCCAAGCTCCATCCTGTACTATGTCAGTTAGGTAAGTGACTTAACCTCTTTGAACCTAATTTCCATCTTGAGTAAAATGAGGGTAAGTATAGTATCAACCTCTTGGGACCATCATATGTATTAAAAATGTAATCCACGTTCAGTACTTAGCACAGGAGCTGGCATATGGAGAGCAACTAATAAGCTTGTCTACTGCTTGTAATGGGATGACTTTAAGACCACTGATCTGCCAGTATCTAATAAAGAGAACTCTTGTGCATTGCCTCACCCAGTGAAATGGATTTTACCATTATTATGCTGAAAGAGAAACCTTTTTCCATACCTTCAGATTAATCAATTTCAGTTCATTTCCCCATCTTCTTGTAAAGCCAGCTTTGACCCTGTCTTTCAACTCAAAATGATGATTTTATGAAAGTTAAAATGAAATTAGCAAAATGGTACTTTTCAGTCAATGAAAAGTCTGTCAGCTGAAAAAGCATGAACAATAGCTCACATTTCTCCTACTGCTTCCTACATGAAGTTGTGTGTTGTCTAACAACAGGGGGATGTTAAATCATTCAACGTAAACGTCCTTCCCCCAGAGTAGCAAGTGAGCTATTTTCATCTTTCTGTTGTGATACCATTTTTTAGATTGTGTCAGCATGCTTATTATCAGTTTACCTTTTCACAGTCTGTGTGCATTTTCTTCCAGTTTATTGAGAGCTCTCCCCCAAGATTGTCTAGGCATTTCCCTGGATGTCCAGTGCTTGAAAATGTGCTTTCTTATTCAAATACTAATATAATGCAAGCTCCACCTACCCATGATATATATTGGCAAAGAAATATATAGTGTTACATTCAGCTTGTATTCCTAGACATTCTCAACTAATATCTGTTTAGCTGTGTTTAACTGATCACTTACAAAACCAATTTGGCCATGAAAAATTTATTTTCACAAGAAGGGGTGTTTCAAAGAATGATATATTTGGCAGGATTGTGGGTAAGATTGATAACTTAAGCTATGGTAGTTGGCCTGTTTCTCAGGTTTAGAAAGATAACAATACAGAAGCTATTGCTTGGTCTGATCTGATTTTCCAAAGCCAGTGGGGACCATAAACACATAACTCTAATCTGGTTGATGGGGCTGGGACTAGGGTAAGGAAACGGAAGCCCTTGTCATAGGTAGATATCCCAACTTTTAAGGAGGTACCACAAAACTCAGTAATCCAGGTAATATTTCAATGCAGTAATTTTTTAAAAAATGCAAAAATTCTGTGATGGACTGAGTGGCAAATTTCAAATAAACGCAGGATAAATATTATTTTGTTTTCTTTTGCTTTTGGCGTTAATATAGCTCTGTATGTACCATTACTGTTATTTTCTTCACTTAAAATTTTGGTGTTTTGTCTATCATGGGTTTTTTTGCATGCATTGAAATACTGTAGGCCTTGATTGCTGAATTTTGGGGAGCGCTTTTGACTTTATGCCAATGGCAAGTGCCTGTCACCTTGCTCCACTACCAGCTCCACTGTTTGATCCCTGCCCAATGTACCCAAGGATGGAAGAGCAAAAGCATTTTATCTTGTGCTGAGGTTCTTAAGGTCAGCATTAAGAAGGGGTGCCACACGCATGTACGCAGCAGCACTAATTACAATAGGCAGAAGGTGCAAGCAACCCACGTGTCCATCAACTAATGAATGGATAAGTGAAATGTCATATATACACACAAAGCAACATTGTGTGCATGCGTGCTAAGTTGCTTCAGTCATGTCTGACTCTTTGCAACTCCATTTACCGTAGCCACATTACTCAGCTTTTAAAAGGAAGGCAATTCTGTCACATGCTATACCACTGAGGACAGTTGAGCTAAGTAAAATAATTACACTCAGTAAAATCATCAGTCCCAAAGAAGACAAATACTGTGTGATTTCATTTCCATGTGGTGTCAAGAGTAGTCAAACTCATGGAAACAGAAGCTAAGCATGGTCATTGCCTAGACTGGGGAAAGAGAAATTGGGAGTTGTTGTTTAATGGGTGTAGAATTTCAGTTTTACACAATGAAAAAGTTCTGGAGATGAACTGAACTGCAATATTAATATACTTAACATTACTGATCTTACACCTAAAAATGGTAAAGAGGGTAAATTTCATATTATGTGTATTTTATCACAGTTGAACATTTAAACAAAAGAAGAAGAAATGGCAGGGGTCAGGGGCAAAGAAACACATCATCAAAAGCTGAACTTGAGAGTGGGGACAAGGAACCATAATGCCTGGAAAGGGAAGAAAGAAAATAGAGGCTGGGCGAGTGGCCTGAACGAATACCAGCCGAAGGGCTTCTGTATGTCACTGGAAACAAGTGCATCAAACAGATGCATAAGAAATGGGACCAAAGCACATTCATTCAGCTTCAGGTGTTTTTCCTGGCTCTTCTTCTTTGGCTGCTTTCTTTGGGAAAGAAGACTTTAAATATGAGATCTAAATAGAGATCCTGTCTGTTAATGTACACCTTCACAGTGCTGATGGACTGGCCAGGATGTGCAGCACATTTTGGATGCTTTTATAGAAAAGCTAAGACTTATTTTTCTAATAACTCTTTCATCTGCAGCATCTAGTTGTTCCATTAGGAAAACTAAAATAGCTCGTGGAATTGCTTTTTGTCCTTCTACAATAACAGACACTGCAGTGAGCTCGTCGCTTTGGGATATATGTAGAATATGACGTGGATACAATGAGAAAAGAAAAATGTCTCTTCACTCCACACCCTTTTGGCAGAAGGACATTTTTTGACATCTCCTTCATGTTTCCAGGTCAGAGAACATCTTCCCTTGTGTGAACAGAAGAGAGATAATTTATAACAACATATGCTGAAATAATGTACTGTGATCTCTTTGAGGGCAAATATCATCTATAAATAATTTTAACAACTCACAAAGAGTATTGGCCATACTTAGCATGGTGTTTTGGTTTTTTTGTTTGTTTTTTTGGATTGCTTTACTTTTTTTTTCACCTGGATACACTAGATGCTGCTTCTTTTGTTGTTTGAGGTGGAGAGACACTCTAGATGTTTCCTTTATTGTTCGGATGTGTTGTCAGAGTAGGCTACATTAAACTGTGATAATAAATGTCCCCAAGGCTAGTGACTCAGAAAATGGAGGTTCTGCTTTCTCATACGCTGCATGTCCACTGAAGGTCAGCTGTAGCTCTGCTGTTTTTCATCTTTTCTCTGGGACACAGGCTAATTGAGCAGTCTTCCTTTGGTTGTCATGACTTCTAGGACAATATGGTGTGACTGACCAAGCTTTTGCTCAGAAGTGACACGTTGCTTTGTCCACCGTTCATTGGCCAAAACAATTCACATGGCCCTTAGAGTTTAACAGAGTAGGCCTGTGTAATCTCCCTTTACGGAGAGTCCCTGCAGCAGCACCACCATACTGGCAAAAATGACAGAAAAGAATAATCTACAGGTGATTGAACAAAGGAAAAGAAAGCTAGTATCTCTATAGTTTCCTGGGAACTCTATATGCTGTTCTCATTCAGCTGTCATTCAGGCTTGACCACAACCATATAAGTTCCTTCTGTCGTTCCTATAGATGAAGAAGCTGAGTTCAGATTGACTTGGCAACCTGCTTCAGGTCACATTAAAGCTAGAATGAGTTAGAGCTGGTGTTTGAATCCATGGCCAACCAACTCAAAGGCCATGCTCTTTCCAAAGACAACATAGTGAAGCCCACACTTGCGTGTGGACAAAGTGAGGTCTGAAACTCTATTGTGAAAACCATTTTTTAATAAAGCAATCCAATATGATTACTTAAATTAATAGACAGATGCAAGGCATATCCTGTAAAAACTGGTGGAAAAGATTAAATTCTGGAGGCAGAGTGGTATTAAAAATAGCAGTTACTCCATGTCATGCATTTTCCATATGAAAAAACATCTGGGTCTCACTGACCATCAAAACAAGGGTGATCCAACTCCTTTAAGGAAAGTAATTTTTTAAAAAAAATCACTGTATTTCTAGAGTATTTGACATAGAACTAAAACATGTATTTCTAGAAATGACTGGTAACAGAGAATTAATAAGAATAAATTTATTAATAGTGCAAGAAAAAAGTTTATGAAGACAATACTTTCGCATAAATATTAAAGTCAAGGCTGGCTAAAGAGATGCAGTATTGGAGTACAGCTGGGTTCAACCCCTCTGTAAGATTGTATAAACAGTCTTCAAAATCTCAGAGAACTTACCACCCTCCCACCTATTCTGTTTTCAGCCAGTCCCCTTCTCTCCTCACATTTCCAACTCACAAGCAAACACTGTCAGATTCATCTCTGAAATACTGTAAATCCAAACATTCTCCATGTTCCCACAGCTATCTTTGAGTTCAGACTACTGATTTCTTACCTGGCTCTATTTTGCCTACCTGCTCCTAGCTCTTCCCCCATCACAGCAGCCAGAATGACCCTTTAAAGATCTATCATGCCACACCCAAGCTCAGAATCCTCCAAACGTCAATTAGCTCTGACAGTAAAAAAGCCAGAGTCCTGAAAATTGTCTTCCAGGTTCACAAGACTCCCCTGCCGCTAACCACCACACCTCTGACCTCCTCTCTTACCTTTTTCTCCTCCCTCACTTATTTCAAGTCTCACATGCTTCCTTTTCTCCTTAAAGACCCCAGGTACCCCGAAGGCCTTTGCATCTAGGGTTCTCTGCATGAATGCTTGTCTCCAGTCATCTACCTGGAGCCCCACTTCCTACATCCCTCTACTCAAACATCATCTTTTCTAACAGGCTTTCATGACCAACACATATAAAATAACTCCAATCAACAGCACTCTACTCCCTTACCTATTTCTGGTATCCCAGAAGCCAAGTTATGTATTTATTTAAAAAAAAACACTTAAAAAATTGAAGTATAATTGAAATATAATATTGGATTAATTTTAGGTGTTATATATATGTATATGTATGGAATCTGAAAAAGAATACATTTGTAAGTATTCTTACATATGTATTCTTACATATATATTCTTTTTCAGATTCTTTATAGGTTATTACAAAATAATGAGTATGGTTCCCTGTGCTATACAGTAGATCTTGTTGGTTATCTATTTTATATAGAGTAGTGTATATATATTCATTCCAAATGCCTAATTTATCCCTCCCCTCCTGGAAAGGTAACCTTGGTAACCCAAAGTTTGTTTTCAGTGTGTGTGTCTATTTCTATTGTATATATATATATATATTCATTTGTATTATTTTTTTAGATTCCACATATAAGCTATATCATGGGATATTTGCCTTTGTCTGACTTACATCACTTAGTATGATAATCTCTAGGTCTATCCATGTTGCTGCAAATGGCATTGTTTTGTTCTTTTTATGGCAGAGTAATATTCCGTAGTATATATAGACCATGTTTTCTTTATCCATTCTTCTGTTGATGATGCTTAGGTTGCTTCCATGTCTTGCATTAAATAGTGCTGCAGTGAACACTGGGATGCATGTATCTTTTCAAATTAGGGTTTTCTCCAAAACTAAGTTGTATATTTAAAGATGAAGGGAGTTTATGTCAATTGCCACTGATGTGATTAAGTGCAGTGAGGACTAATAAATGACCATTGTATTGGTGACAGAAGTAATTGACAGGAGTTGTTCCAGGGGACTGGCCACATTAAAAACTGGACTGGGTGCAAGGAAGAGGGCCAGGAAGGAGAGAAATCAAGACAGTGAATATACATGGGAACAGAGGTGTTGGGCAATAGTTTAAGGAGGTTCTGGGATAAAAGAAGCGCTTTTGGTGAAGTGGGAAATGTTACAGTCATCTAGTCTGACGACGATGCAATAAATAGCAGGAAGTTGATAATACAAAAAAGAGAGAATATAACAGCAAAAGAGAGACCCTTAGGTGAGAGAGGGCCCAGGTCATATTGGAAAAATTGGTCTGCAAAGCTTGTAATTTCACTTGCCATTCAGAAACAAAGACACACCTTTGCTGATAGTGATGGAAACTTTGGAATATTTGGTGATGGGCGCAAGTGGGACTTCTTTTCTGAATATAGCTTCTGTTTTTTTCAGTGAATCAAGAGAAATCATGTTTTTTCCCCCAAGTCAAATAGCAACAAATCATAGAGCTGTCTGGATGCCAGGTTCTAAACTGTGTTCTTTCCGTGACACCACAGTGATATTGCTGCTGCTGCTGCTGCTGCTGCTAAGTCGCTTCAATCATGTCCGACTCCGTGCAACCCCACAGACCGCAACCCACCAGGCTCCCCCGTCCCTGGAATTCTCCACGCAAGAACACTGGAATGGGTTGCCATTGCCTTCTCCAATGCATGAAAGTGAAAAGTGAAAGTGAAGTCGCTGTCATGTCCGACTCTGTGCGACCCCATGGACTGCAGCCTACCAGGCTCCTCCGTCCATGGGATTTTCCAGGCAAGAGTACTGGAGTGGGTTGCCATTGCCTTCTCTGACAATGGTATTACCTAGCCTTTTTCAGAGTAAGGAACAAAAACTTACCTGTGTTTTAGACATCCTCATTTAGTGTTAAGACTCTGAAGAAAGGTCATCATTCAATTACCAAAGCTCATATTGGAACCATTTTTATGGGCTAGAGGCATGCATTGAACTTTTCTAATTATGCAACAGTTGTCTCTTAACTGATTTCCTACAGTTTCCAAAGCTTAATAATTACCTGTTTTTCATAGCAAGATTATGGAGATCAGTATTAAGGTCAGCATCAGTAGCACCACTCAGCCAGATTAAGAAATTCATCATCATTTTGCCTTTTGCTCCTAGCATGGTTCACAGGGCTCACTAAATATTTGGTAGATGAAAGGAGATCACTTGTCTTATGAATTTCATTACTTCGCTGACTTTCAGTTGAGTTGTAGCAAACAGAAACCCTGTCCGAAAGTGGCCTAAATGATACTGCTGTTTCAAGTCCAAGACCATTTAATTCATTGAGTCAACATCATCCCAGTGGGTCAGGTTTCCAACAGCTCCACATGTTGCCACCCTTAATTTAGCTTGTTCGAGTAAGGCATATTGGCTCATGCAGCTGGCATACTAGGGCCTCAACTAAGGGAACGTTTCTGTCTAGTGTCTCTTTAAGATCAAACAGAGCTTTTCCAGAAGTTCTCCCAGGGCCTGACTGTAGTTTGACCTAGAGTTTGTACCTATATACATCAGATATTTCAGTTAGCAAGATAAATGAGACTACCATATTATGACCTTCGACCAAGATTCAGATCATGAGGTTGAGGTAGGCTGTCACTCTGGTGACATGGCCATGTAGGGTATACTGAAGACAAGATCAAGCTGATCAGGAAGAAGGGAAATGGGAATGTCTGCAGGCGGGCAGTCATGTCTCTTGTCCAAGTGGAAGAGCTGGGATTTGAGCCTAGATGTGACTGATTTAAGAGTCCACAGTTTTCTGTCCTTGAGAAAATTGCTTATCATTTTCCTTCTTTCTTCCTGTCCTTCTTTTCCCCTTTCACGGCCTCTTTCTCTCTGTCTTTCCTCCTCTGTCTCCTCCTCCTTTTTCTCTCTCGCTCCCCTCCTTCTCCCCCTACCCCATCCACTTTTGCTCTGAGTGGTCCAGGAGCCAATGCCAATTAGGTAGCAATCCCTCACATAGTACCTTAAATTATCCCATAGATGGCCAGATTTTTTAAAAAAACATAGTCCTGAGCAAAGTGTAGTTCATCTAGGATTAGCCTAGGGTCATCTCTAGGTTTTTTGATCTTGGACTTTACTGATCTTGGTTGCAAATTAATTGTTTTATCAAGTCATTAAATAGACCTTATACTGATGGGAATTTCCGTGTGAAACTTAAGATCATATTTGCAGAGGTCAAGGATTCAATTTTTAGCCCTGTTATTTGTCTGATGATGATCCTGTATCAGTGATACCCTGAGTGACGTGAGCAGGGTCAAGGTCAGGTCGAGTCAAGTTTATCTTTTAATTGAAATTGATTGAATGGGAATCCTTCTATATATGCAGAGGATTTAAATGGTCTCAGGTTCTATCTGATGAGTCCCTCCCTCATCTTACTAATTCTCTGACCTCACCTTCTACCACCTGTTCTGATTGGAGTTTCTTTTACACAGTTCATGTAGTCATGCTCTGTGGCCTTTGTAGTAACCAATCTTTTGCCTGGAATCGGTACCACCTTAGTTTGAAGCCTTCCTTGACTTCCATTTACAAATTCACTCTCCTGCCTCCTAAACATCTACACAACCTTTTCCACTTTCTGGATTAGCAACCCCCCCAGCCCCTCCCCACCCCCCTCCCTCCACCTCCCACTCCTGGCTCTAAGGACTTTACAGCATGGGACACAGTTTTTGTAAAGTTATATTCTTCTTTCTTCCCTCTCCAGAAAGTAAGCTCCAATAGGCTGCTTTTTTTTTTTTTTCTTCTAATTTATTCCTTGTTATATCCTAGTTACCCAGAACAGTATCTAGTCTGTGGTAGAAAATCAAGGCTTTAGGAATAAATAAGTAAACTGTAATCCTTATTTTCAAGAAGCTTCCTGTTTATTGGAAAAGGCATGCAAACCAGCAAAATAGATGGCTAAATTGAGTAACTGATGAACACAGCAGCCATCTAACCATCCACCAAATGGGTCCCACTACTTGAGACTTAAGAACATCCTGCAAAGCTTGACTCCCTAAGACCCCCTTCCAGCTCACCAGTTCAGCATGTTTTGGGGTGGATTATTAAACTCTTTCATCCTCAGTTTTCCCATATGTGAATGGATTTTTTTTTTTTTTGAGAAATTAGATAATCTCTGTAAAATCCTTAACACAGTGCTTGACATAGAGTAAGTGCTCAACACATGTGCAGTTTTATAAATATAAAAAAGAGCTAGATTCTGGTGGGGGGCACCGGTGAGCTCTGTGTGGACAGTTCAGAAAAACAAGGAGGATATGAACCTAAAACTCAGGAGCTTTGTAGTCATGTATGCCCATTTTAACAAGTGTGAGTATGTTTTTAGTTCCTTGAAACTTTTTAGTATAGGGAGACACACCATTATTCTTCTTTATCTCTGATCATCAATCCATGTTAAACTTAAGTGATTGGTAGAGGAACAAAATCACTTCCCAGGTGCTAAAGAACTAGCAAGTGGGATACACTTAAAGAAGCACATTTAGATTTACTTGCTACTATAATTTTTTCAGGGGCTTCCCTGGTGTCTCAAACAGTAAAGAATCTGCCTACAATGCAGGAGACCCAGGTTTAATCCCTGGGTCAGGAAGATCCCCTGGAGAAGTAAATGGCTATCCACTCCAATATTCTTGCCTGGAGAATTCCATGGATAGAAGAGCCTGGTGGGCTACAGTTCATGGGGTTGCAAAGAGTTGGACATGACTGAGCAAAACACTTCACTGTAATTTTCCTCTTGTTTCACATGCTAAGAAGGCAAAAACAGGGAAATTCAGAATTATAATTCAACATAATATTATGTAATCAAATGTAATGAGGTTACCTTTGTCATCACGTGGTCTATAGGTGATTTCTATAATATCAAAATTTCTACATCATTTTAATTTTTTTTTTTTTTGCTTTCAAAGTAGAGGATATGATGCTTTCTTCTGCTTAGTTGTATATGTATTCTATCAAGACTCTGAGTCCGTGATTTGCAGAGTAGGTACACAAAGAGCATTAGAGTTCAAAACTATACACCCACGGTGATTTGTTTTTGCCAATAACACACAACTTGTGTCAAGGGAAGGAAAAAACGCACACATTATTTCACTTAATAACAATTATCTGGGAAATGTTGAGTTGTTGTTATTCTGCATTAGTTCTACTTGCCTTCATGTTAAATGGATGAAAGCAGAATTAAAAGGTGACATTTGGGCCATTTCCTAAAAAAATGTGATTTCTCAATCTTTAAATACATTTCCTGAGCTTGTGTTTTCATCTAGGCAACTTTGCTACTTTAATGTTTTTTAAAATTAAATTTGTTCTTTGGTTCGTTACAATGCTTAGCAACTTAATAAGTTTATAAATCATAATTAACTACTACTCTGTTCTATTACCCTTTTGAATTGCCTTCTTTTTTACTTTTTTTTTCCTTTTCCCATGTAATTTGCCACATGTGTACTTTATTTCAGAGATGAGTTGACCTTACTTTCAAGGGGTGGTGGATTGGCTCCACAGGAAATGTGTGACTGTATCATGAGTGATGCACGAGGGTGTGAATCCACATGCTTGCATGTGTGTGTGAACACAGATGTGTACATTAATACTTAATTGACTTTCAGGGAGTACTTTTTTTTTTTAAAGATTTTCCTCTACTTTGCTGGGTGCAATATCTGAAATGTTGATTCCAGAACTCCATCAGGGACTTTTTATTTCTGTACGATAAAAGGAAGTCAAATAAAGAATAATGAGTTTTCAAACACTTCAGCAAAGCTTTAAAATGTTCAAAGAAAGAGTCAAAAGGCCTGAGTCATTAGGAGTCTACTGAGGGAATGTGGGTGAGTATCATTACAAGGCACACCGCAGGGGCAGAAAGGATCCCTGCCAGTGCCTCTTGCATTGTATCACGACACACAGATCTTCCTGGAGGCTTATCTGTTACTAGAAAGAGTCTGACTTTGGCAAGACGAGATGCAGGGGCAAGTGGTTATAATGAAAGGTCATAGGCTTAAGTGTACTAACACATGTGCAAGGCCTTCCTCATCCCCTGGCAAACCCCACCCTCACAAGCATTCTTGTTCATCTGTGGCCGACTTTTTCATGCACTTGGCCACATTGTTCTGTTGTACATAATTTTAAGGTATTTATTTGTTTATTTCTCTTTGGCTGAACTGGGTCTTCATTGCTGCCTGCAGGCTTTCTCTGACTGCAGAGAGCAGGGCTTAGTGTAGTTCTGGTGCTCGGGCTTCTCACTGTGGTGGCTCCTCATAATCCTGAGCACAGGCTCTAGGGGTGTGGGCTCCAGGAGTTGTGGCGCATGAACAGCTTAGTTGCTCTGCTGCGTGTGGAATCTTACCAGACCAGGGATTGGACCTGTGTCTTCTCATTGACAGGTGAATTCCTAACCGCTGGACTACCAGAGAAGTCCCTCCCTGTTGTTCCTAAGCCTAAGACATTTATATTTTTCCCCCTAAACCTCTACTCTTCTGTCTCCTGGCCATTACAATTTTTTTCCCTTTTTCATTCTTGTTAAGATCATTTAAGTCTTATACTGATGCCAAAACAATTTGACAGTGATTTATGTTGACAATATATGTAGTGGATCTCAAGAACTTTTTACAGTTATCTCCTGTTTTCCATAAGTATTGTTTTTACCTCTGTAAGACATGAGGACACATACCACTTATTTCCTCTGGCCTCTTCTCCACTCTCAAATGTATGGTGGTGAGTTGTTGATACATGTTACATTCATTTCTTGGTTTATTTTGCAGCCTTCTATGACGCATGTCCATTGCACAAGACCATCTTCTATAGTGACTTTTTAATTGATGCCACTAAGAATCCACAGTATCTAGCACTTTCTTCACCCCTGAATTGCTGACAGGCACATCCTCCACCTCTGGATGTCCAGGCCAAGTCAACCCCTGGAACAGACCCATCCATGGCCACATTCTTAGATTAGGACTTTTTAAAACAGTACACTCTGATGACCCTCTTGACCCTTAGGGAACTCCACCAGCTTTTACCTTCTACCCTGGTTCTCTGGTCTAGTATATTTGGTTTCTATCTTGATAGTCAGTCCCACATGTAGACAATGATCTTCATAGATACCCTTACAGCTAAGAATTTACTCGAGTGCCTATAGGTGCTAGGCCCTTTTTGTCTATATATCATATGGTAAGTCTATGAATTTAAGCCCTGCTGCTACCAGTCATGAAAATGATTCCAAATTAAAAGTTTATGCCAAGCAGGACCAATTCAACCTTCTAGACTGGGAGGAGCTCTAGATAAATGTTGTTATAGATTAAAGGGAAATAACAGAAACCCAACACTTCTCAAGAAAATCCTTTCTTTTGAGGTAGTCAGTTATGCTAACAAGGATACAGAGTACGAGGTCATATTACTGCCTCTCTCACAAACAGAGAAGTATTAAATATGTCTCTTCCCTTCTTTGAGATTCAATTTGCATGTTTAAAAAAATTTTTTTTAAAGGAAATGTGGTGTGGCTGTTGTTGTTGTCTTAATATTTCATGGCTCTCATATTACATTCCAGACCTGCTGTGTTACATTACTAAGGTGTGGTAGAGGAAGGAATTTTGTCAATATTTCTATAATCTACCACATTACAACTCAGGTTTGATGTGAGAGAGTTAGAACAAATAAGGTATAAAAGGCTTAAAAACATAGTAGACAGTAAGCTTTAGGTCTTATTATACACAAGTATCTAATTTATCTGTATTAATGTATCAAATTAAAATCTGAATAATATATTTGCTATTTTTACTGTATTGGTTTTTGAAAAACAGTGAAACCTTTTTTTCCTTCCAGAGGTAGGATAAAGAAGATAACTTCTATGAAGTCTGTATTGGTCAGGTAGCTCACATGATGTGATGCTGAGGAAGTGCTCTCAAACCTCAGCAGTTTAAACCAAGGATTGTTACCATTCATTTTATGTGGCCATCGTGTGTTCTGTGTGGCCTGCACTGTGCCACTTTCATGCCAGAGCTCAAGCTGAAAGAAGAGTTTCTGTTGAGAATATTGGCAGTCTTATGTCAGAGGGACTGTGCATCTTGGGGCCGCATGATGAAGTATAGATTTCTCCTTAATTTTAAACATGTCATTTCCACTCACATTGCATTCACTGTGCAAATCACATGGCCAACCAAAAGGCAGTGAAGCCGGAGTATTTAATGCTTGCCAAGATAGGCATAGCAGATACTTGAGAGCCCATATCAAAGGACATAAAACACAGGCAGTCATCTAATAGATGAAAAGCATTTTGTGCAAAATACCAATACACTGGTCCCTACCCTATCATTAATTTACTCTATGGTCCTAAACAGTCCACATACTTTTTGTACGAATGAGGACATTTTAAAATTTAAAGTAGAATATTAGGGGGTTTTTTTTGCTTACTTTCTGAAGTTGATAATAGGAAGAGAGAGGGTAATAAAAGTGTCAAAGTGTTGTGCAAATCAGGTGAAACCTAAATAAAATTTTAGTGGGATCTGGGTATCAGATGCCACTGTGTTTATTCACCCCCACAGATCAGGAATTATCTTAGACAGGGAGACCCTATAACCTGGCAATATGTGCAGCACAGAGTAAGATAATAAATGAAGATTTGCCTCATCTTGGAAGAATTCTAATTTACAGAATTGATTTCAAAGAGATGTCCAACACCACTTTAAATGTAGAGGAATTCTGCTCTGTTATGATCAGTCTTCAGACACAGGTACGAACCGGACGTATTGTTGAAGAGAAATCTTACCTCTCGGTGAAATCAAAGTGTCCCCAGAGCCATGCTCCCTCTGAAGGTGCAGGAGAAAGATCAGCTGCAGGTCTTTCTTCTAGATTCAGGTAGTTCCCTGACTTGTGGCAGCATAACTCCAGTCTTTACATGATGTTTTCCATGTGTGCATTTCTATCTATGCCCCAAATTTCTCCTTTTTTTATAAGGACACCAGTCATGCTGTTGGGGCTTCCCAAGTGTCTCAGTGGTAAAGAATCTGTCTGCCAGTGCAGGAGCCTCAGGAGACACTGCTTCGATCCCTAGGTCAGGAAGATCCCCTGGAGGAGGAAATGGCAACCCACTGCAGTATTCTTGCTGGTGTAATCCCGTGGACTGAGGAGCCTGGTGGGCCACAGTTTATGGGGTCACGAAGAGTCAAACACAACTGAGCGACTGAGTGCAAATGCAGTCATATTGTATTAGCGTCCACCCTAATGAACTCATCATAACTAATTATATCTACACTGACCTTATTTCCAGATAAGGTGACATCCTGAAGTACTGAGGGTTAGGACATCAATATATGAATTTCTGGGGACATAATTCAAGCTATAACAAGACCTAATTTAATTTGCTGTATGATTTTAATTGAAGCACTTCACTCTTCTGTCCTTCAACACTGTTTTCTTTAACTTGACATATCTTTGCAGGAAAATATTGAGAAGCAGCCCCGGTTTCAACTCTCTTAAGATTGTGAGATAGCAGACTCTGAATTAATCTCGTGGAGGAGAAAACCAAGCGAGGTGGCCTAAAAGTATTTGCTCTGCTGAGGTAAGAATCCACAAGAGCTGTTGTTTTCTCTCAGAAGACTTTGACCTAGAGAGAGAATCATAAAATAACCGAGTCGAAAGACTCTTTCACAGTCATCTAGAGGAAGCCGCCTTCCATGTCAAGTGGTTTTCTGGTTTGCACAGACACTTTCAGTAGCCAGAAATGCAGGCTTTGCAGGGGTGCTAGTGGTAAAGAATCTGCCTCCCAGTTCAGGAGACCTAAGAGACATGGGTTCGATCCCTGGGTTGGGAAGGCTCCCTGGAGGAGGAAACGGTAACCTGCTCCAGTATTCTTCCTAGGAGAATCCCATGGACAGAGGAGCCTGGTGGGCTGCAGTCCATGGGGTCACAGAGAATCGGACACGACTCAGTGTCTGAGCACAGCCCAGCCGGAGCCGCACTAGTGCTAAGGCAGTCTTCTTTATGGCGTGATACTTTGGAACGATCAGACCTTCTTTCTAAAGTTGGACCAACTATGCTCAGGCATAGTTTCAAATTTAATTCTTGGTGATGAGAGTGAGGTAATAATGTCATCCCCTTAAAGCCCGTGTCAGCCCCCTTGCCTGCCGACGATCCTCATTTTTGACAGCATCAGGAGAAATATTTGAAGCTACAGTCGCCAGGGAGAGGAGACAGTTTGGATGTTCCTGGCTCTTTTTCCTTCAGTCTACATTCCAAGTTCCTCAGCTCTCAGTCTAAACCACACAAAAGTCAAAAGAGAGACCCAGCCTATTCAGTATCTGAACTCATTGAACTAAGAGGAAAGCCACAGTTAAGATATTCTATGTGGTAAACGTAAGCCATGGCATTTTTACTGGTTCAGTTAAAGTAATTTAAAGAAAAAAATTACCTTTGTACTACATTTAGGAGGACAAATTAATTATGACATGCTTAGAAACCATTAATATGTGTGGATTCCTATCAAGTAATTATTCAAACCCACACATACACAAAAAAAGAGAAAGGAATAGATTCTCGCTAGAAATTTACATATACAAATTTGAAAAGTTCATTTCTAAACTGCTATGATTTATTACACCCACATCTTGATCATTTGAATTATGTATTAAACACATACTTTAAAAATACTTGTCATTATAATATGCTTTACACAACAATGTGTTATATTTCTTGCTGGGAATTCATTATTAATATATATTTATAGGACACATTCAAATGTATCAAGAAATGTAGATGCATTTATTGGTAACAAGTGAAATTAATGAAGCATCTGTGAATGAGATTTTAACTTACTGTTACCTGAAACTTAATAAAACTTTAAAGCCTGATTTTTAAATTCATCAAGCTGCCAAAAAATGAGGGTTTTTTTCCTAAGGATAGAAGAGAAGGAAAATTAGCATGTTTCTACTTTCCTCCTAGCACAGAGTGCAGTTTACTAAAGACTTCAATAAGAATATGACATTGTAGTGACCTGCAAAATAAAAGCAATCAGAATCTAGCCTAGGCAACCTACCAGCAAAACTATATATATATCTATATATACACATATGAAATTATATATATATAGCTACACAGACGCATATGAAATTGAGTATAATAGCTTTAAGTCAGCACATAGAGGTGAGACAAAAGAGAGATTACCAGAGAATAAAAACACAGAGCACAAAGAATGTTAATTACAGTATTATTTAAAATAGCATATTATAAAATCTCAATGAATCCTAATGAATCAGAGGATTTATTTGAGCCTAACAACGGCTAAATACTTCTTAAAATGAAATCAAGAGAGATTAGAAAAAGCAAAAAAAAAAAAAGGACTTAAAGGGTCCACCTTGAGCTTAAAATGGGAACAAAGAAACATTGCACATAAGGTCAGTAAACTTCAAAATTCATTCTGATTTCACCAACATATTTAACTCACTGATTCTTCTTTGCTTCATAGTCAAGTATTTAGACTCCACCCTTGGCAATATTTTCTCAGCCACTAGCTCTGCCTTGTGTTATTTGTTTCCTTCTCCACCACGTAGAAATGGAGACTTAATAAAAGCATATTTTATTTCTTATCTGCTATTTTGTGGGTCTTGCCCTGATAATCATTACATGTCTTTATTACAGAAAGAAATTCTTTTTTAAAAGGCATGCATGTTGAATGACCATATTTATGTGCTGGCTGTTCCATAAGTGATAGCAAACTTCCCCTTAGCTACTCCAGCTCTTCTCAGTGGGCTGGGGACAAGAATGGATTGAATGATTGATAACCTTTATTGGTAAGTGAGGCTCCTGGTTTGAGTCCTTGCTGCTGCTAAGTCACTTCAGTCGTGTCCGACTCTGTGCGACCCCATAGACGAAGCCCACCAGGCTCCCCTATCCCTGGGATTCTCCAGGCAAGAACACTGGAGTGGGTTGCCATTTCCTTCTCCAATGTGTGAAAGTGAAAAGTGAAAGTGAAGTCGCTCAGTCGTGTCTGAACTTTAACAGCCTAAGCAAAGCACAGGCTTGATAAATTATTTAAATATTATTGCCCAAATTACCCTGGAAGCCCCACAACCCTGAACAGATCTAAGAAGAGAGGAAAAATATTGATATGATTCCGAGGAACTCAACGCAAGTTCATAGTCTTGCTACCCTCTTTAGCAGAATAGTGTTCTCCTTTACTATCTCCTATAGAAAATATTCATGATGGTGATCAGGAGACAGGATGAAGCCTGAGCTCCTTTATGAGCCTCCTCTAACCTCTCTTTGCATCTTGGTTTCCTCACCTGTAAAATATGAATTATTCTTATAATTCTTATATACTCTTATAATCACTGCCAAATACATGATTCAGCAGTTTCCCCCCAGGTCATATACAGAGCGACTGAGTCAGAGTTCCAACCCTCAGAGCTTCCCTGGTGGCTCAGATGGTAAAGAATCTGCCTGCAGTACAGGAGACTGGGTTCAATCCCTGGGTTGGGAAGATCCCCCTGGAGAAAGGAATGGTTACCCACTCTAGTAGTCTTGCCTGGAGAATTCCATGGACAGAGGAGCCTGGTGGGTTACCGTCCACGCGGTCGCAAAGAGTCGAACCCAACTGAGTGACTAACACTATTACATAAGACTGCCTGCTTCTGTGGGGATTTGTTCTAAGAGACGTTACATCAAAAGATTGGCCGTGAAAAGATCTCTGCCTGTTCAGGACTTTATATTCCCTTCTCTGAATGTTTGCTTTTTCATAATTCGTGAAACAATCCCTGTTTCACACAGTCTATACACATAGAACTTGTTTGCAGTGAGTTTGTCCTGGCTCCCCTTTAGCTGGCCATCCAGTGGTATCTTCCCTCTGTCCTCACTGCTGTTTCCTTGAACTCTCCTGCCAAGAGATATGATTCAGATGGGACAAAAAGGGACAAATTAGGAGCAGAACCTCATCTCATGGATTACCCACAGGAAAAAGATGGAAGTCACTTCAGGTTGTCCTGAAGTTAGATTTTATTCTCCTATAATTTTTATTCTTGTGTAACTACACACACAGATACAGGCTTGGAACCTAGCTTGAGAGAAGCTATGGATTTCTATATTTTTCGTCACCTCTAGCCACACCTTCGCCTAATATCCTAACTTTGTGAATCAAGTAGGAGGCTCTCTCCCATTTTCACAAGCAGGCAATGAATCTCAAACCAAGAACAGCCACCAGAAAAATGACCATGAATGGTGTTTCCGCTTAGACTCCATTGGCAAGGCTAAAGCATAAAGCATTCCACATTGCTCAGCGTTACGGTAGTTAGAGGGTTACAAGAGCTTGGATTCTTACTTGTAAAACCAAGACTTAAGTATGTTGAATACTTTATCATATCTATGTCTCTAATGAATGAAAAACACCTCTAGTTCAGATCTCTGAGAACGTTTCCTGTTTAAAATCTATCCAGCCCATCAAACTTTATTTCTCTGAGTTGCCTACCTCCCTGAGTGACCTCACTCTTTACCTCACAACTTAGTACCCTGAGTTAGAGACCTGAGGGTCACCTTGACCTTTCCTGCATCCCACAGCCATTTTGGATTTCAGCACTGCCCTCCCCCTCTGTATACGTATTGCTTCGCAGAGGGCCTCAGGGGGTCAGGTTTAGCCATCTTCAGGCCTCCGTGTTGACACCAGAATAATCTTAAAATGTGACTGTCATCATTTTCCTCACTTGTTTGCGAACCTCCAATGGACAGTTCACCTTCCTGACCTCATCCTTGCCTTTCACCCAGTGGTACCTTCCACTCCACAGTCACGCTCCTGGAAGGGGCCTGGGAGCACAGTGCTGCTTTGCTCAGGCTAGTTCAGCCATTGGGCACTGCTTCCCTGCCTTTGTCCACCCAGGAAGCCCTTCCTTATCTCTGCAGCTTTAGCTCGTGTCCTATTGTGTATGAGGTGGTATGTGTTTGTTTGTCTAGCACATCAGATAAAACTGCGTATTTGAGAGTCCTCTCTGAACTCTATCATGACACTTCTATTACCTCATTGAATTTATTTGTGTAAGATTTGGTTTCCTCCATTATATTGTTATCTTCTTTGGGCAGAAATCAAGTCTAGTCTGTCTTTGGACCTCCCGGGGCCACCACAGGATTTGGTATTTAGAAAGAACCAAATAAATATTTGTTGGATAAACAAGCACAATTCATTTTCCCAATTTCCTGTCATCTACCTCAGAACAATCCTTTCAGATACCCTAGAAAATTATTTTCATTGTCTCAGATTTTGCAGTAACTCAGACATCCTGTCCATAACACTTATTAATCATAATAACTTTGAAATAATTTCTCTGTGCAAATATTCAGGGTCTCATCCATAACTAAGTGAAATACAGTCTAAAATAATCAATCATTATTTTCTAAACCAAAGACCCTGTAATTAAGGAGTCTGTCAATGTGCCAACAACTTGTGGGTCTGAAAATTAATTTTTGTTTGTTAAAGGACCTTAAAGATAATGTAATAGGGGGCCTGTGGTGAAATGGATTAATAAATTGCTTGTCTCGTTTCACTTGTTCTTTTCTATTTAAATTCCACTGGAAAGTAGGAAAATGGTGCAGTTTTTTTTTTTTTTAATTTGACATAATGTATACTTTCCTTCAAACCCAGAGGAATCATTACTCCTACCAGCTTCCTGTTTACTTGCGTTTGACTGTCAAGTGTGTGGAAGGAGTAAATGAACACCTGAATACTTATGTCAGGTGATACAGATAGGTTATTTCATTTAGAACTCAATGAATGTTGAGTTCATTCACTCAATGAATTTGTATTAAGTGCCTTCTGCATGTCACACACATTGCCATTTCTCTTTTGAGGATGGTAAAAGCCAAGACCCATAGAAGGGGTTTGAATCGACCCTGGGATTCACGATTAATGACTGGCAGCACCAGGATCTGAATGCAGGTATGTCTCTTTCCAGGGTCTAAGTCCATTATGTCATACCTTTGGTCCCTAAGCATTTGATTCCAAGCCTCTTGGTTTATTGTTTGATGTCTTTTTCTTTAAGGCAGTTGAAAGAAAGCCCAGAGAAGCCGCATTCTTATGAAAAGATCCGTTGGACATATTAACTAAGGCATTTCTGAGCTGAAACAGGACTTGGTGAGCATCTCATCCAGCCCTTTAATTTGAAAGATAAATGGACATTGACGATCCCCTACAGTCCATTCACTTGTTTATTTACTCATGAAACACCTGCTATGTGAGAAACAGTGCTAAACACGTTTGTTAAAACATGAGCAGGACAGATTTGCTCCTAAGCTCTATGGAACTCAGAATTTTGCTTAGAGTGGTTGGGTGAGAAAAAGTTAAGCAGGAGTTCTCTGAGCTTTTGTCAATGTGGGGTTTATTTGATGACATTACACCGATGTGTCATTTTTCAGACTAACTGGAGGTCCATTTGTAATATTAGGAAACTATACCTGTCCCAGAAATACCTGAAGAATGTAGTGGAGCACCAGTTGGGAAGAATGAAAAACATTCCGTAGAGAAGTGGAACAGAGGTAATAAACAGTTTCCCTGCCCCAAGAAGTCCAGCCTGACTCACCTTCTCTGAATCAGGTGCTTCCTTATACATGCTTTTAGCGCCCTGTGTCTACCTCTCCTGAGGCATGCGTGCCCTCCCTTGTGGGTATAACGTGAAATGTTTGTTGCTTCCACTAGACTTCCAGTTTTCAAGTTCTTGAACTATATCTTGCTCATCACACATCAGGAATATAGTACCGTCTCAATACTCATCTGTTGACAGAACGAATGCGTGAATGCGCAAATGATCGGAAGCATGTGGCATACATTTTGGAGGGAAGCAAGTTTCCTTTGCCATGTTAAGTTACAGGAAGTGAACATCAGTGAGAATATCAACAAAAGCTGGGGATTTTATGCAAGGACTTTGATAAAATAGAGTGGAATGCAGTAAATGTGAGAAGGAACAGATAGGACTGAATAGAAGCAAATCAACAGAATGTGGGCAGCACTGGGGGAAAAGTCCAGAAGAAACTTCACCGATACACTGGCCTCTATGGCAGTGATTGTTAACAGGGTTGAATAGTTTCCTGATGGACAGGGAATTAAAAGTTTTTATCAGGAATACAGTCAGCAACCCTTGTAGGTTGTTTTACAATATTACAGTTGAGATAATGACACAGTAAGCTGTATGTAGTTCTTATCCCAATAGATTTTATCTGTTCAATCAATAAATATTTTAAATTGTTTACTACCAGTTAAATACTGATGTATAGCAGTTCTTAAGACTAATAGTTTATTTTTGATTTAACATTTTATCACTGTTACACATGCATGCGATTAAAAGAACTTCGGCAGATACTGGTGGAGTTGGGTATGTGTGTTGCCAGGACCCCAGGTCATGACTGGAGCCCAGATGGGACAAAACTAGTGAAATCACCTCCTTTTGGAATATTGCCTTTGGACAAAGCTAATACCTTTTCTGACTGCACCAGATGTTACCATTTCTCATTTAATCTTCACATCATTTCTCCCTGAGACAGCCAGATTTATCTTCCAAAGTTCATTTGCATTTTAAAATCAAGGTTTTGTTTCTAATTATAAAAGTGAAATATGTTTACTGTAGAAAAATTTGAAAATGCAGACAAGTTCACGACTAAGAGGAAATCACTCTTCATATGTTGCTTATATTTCTAGGATTTTCCTATTTTTAAAAATATACCAAACATCTCAATATAGATCTTCAGTTCAGTTTGGTTCACTTGCTCAGTCGTGTCCAACTCTTTTCGACCCCATGAATCACAGCATGCCAGGCCTCCCTGTCCATCATCAACTCCCGGAGTTTAACCAAACTCATGTCCATCGAGTTGGTGATGCCATCCAGCCATCTCATTCTCTGTCGTCCCCGTCTCCTCCTGCCCCCAATCCCTCCCAGCATCAGAGTCTTTTCCAATGAGTTAACTCTTAGCAAGAGGTGGCCAAAGTATTGGAGTTTCAGCCTCAGCATCAGTCCTTCCAATGAACACCCAGGATTGATCTCCTTTAGGATGGACTGGCTGGATCTCCTTGCAGTCCAAGGGGCTCACAAGAGTCTTCTCCAGCACCACAGTTCAAAAGCATCAATTATTCGGCGATCAGCTTTCTTCACAGTCCAACTCTCACATCCATACATGACCACTGGAAAAACCATATCCTTGACTAGATGGACCTTTGTTGGAAAAGTAATATCTCTGCTTTTTAATATGCTATCTAGGTTGGTCATAACTTTCCTTCCAAGGAGTATGTCTTTTAATTTCATGGCTGCAATCACCATCTGCAATGATTTTGGAGCCCAGAAAAATAATGTCTGACACTGTTTCCACTTTTCCCCATCTATTTGCTGTGAAGTGATGGGACCAGATGCCATGATCTTAGTTTTCTGAATGTTGAGCTTTAAGCCAACTTTTTCACTCTCCTCTTTCACTTTCATCATATATCTTACTATCTTTTTATTATTTACCATATATTTTACATATATATATATATATATAGTATATGAACATCATTCTTCAGTCACTTGGTATAATGATGATAATCAGCTGTGTATAACAATGATAATATACGTTTTTAACATTTCCTACTTAGCTGAAAACTAACTCACCAAAACTTACTATTCCTCTAACCCCCACAGCAAGCTGTGAAATAGGTCCTTCATGTTTATTATGAAATTGTCTTCAATTTACAGATATAAGAATTGAGGCAATGAGAGCATAAATAAGTTTCCCAAGGCCACACAGCTTGTAAGGCCATAGAGCTAGAGGAAAACTAGACCACTTAGCTCAGAGCTTACATCTCAACCTCTGGGACCCACTGCCTACCATGTGCAGCAGCCTGCATTACCCCAGGGCTAAGTTAGCTAGCTTTTGTAAAGGTAAATTAGTTTTTTGTAGAGGTGAAATATGAGCATAGTTTTGTTTTTGTTTTTTTTCTGTAATAACATTCTTCTGTAACATAGGGAACAAAAATGAGCCATTCCCCCCCCCAAACTTTCCTCAACCTTATATCTTCTACCCCAAAACAACTGCTCTCAAATCCTTTGGTTGTCATCATCAAGTATTTATTTACATTCATGTTTCTAAGAAATATGTCCAATGTCATATTTTTTTTTCATTTTTAGATACCATCTATTACTTCCTACTGTGAAGATGAGATTCAGTTCTTTTATATCCACTTCCTCTTGTCAAACATTTCATCTTCTTTTTCCTCTCTCTTTTTATTTCAAAAAAACTTTATATAATATCTCTCTCTATCCATCCATCCCTTAGTCTTAATTTTTTTTTTCAATTTTTGTTGAGTTGGTTAGGTTTCAAAGTAATGAATCCTCACATTTCCTAGAATTCCTAAGTCTGCTCATCAGAATCCCAGGAGCCAAAAAAAGGAAAGGAGGCTTCAGGTGGAGTCTCATCTTTCAGCCTGTAGACATCTTTCAGTCTTAACCTCTCTTTATTTGATTTGTTGTCTCCTTTAAACCTTCATCGACACCTCATGACCTGGGGCTAGAGTTTCTGGTTCTCTTTCTCTAAGCATTACATTCACAATCTTCTACTGAAGTTGGGAAACGGTGGTGACGTTGATCCCATAGCATGGAGGAGCTGACCTCAGCATCTGAGCAACCTTATATAGTCATTTCAGAAGCCCTCTTTGAGTTCCGTCTTCGAGCTCAGTCTTCCTTTGGAGATAGCTGGAGTGTCTGATTTCAGATCATTTCTCCAAGCAGACACAGTGGCCTGCCTTGGCTGGTGGCCTCAGCTGTGTCCATCCAGCGAAGTCAGTTCAGTTCAGTTCAGTCGCTCAGTCGTGTCCGACTCTCCGCGACCCCATGAATCACAGCATGCCAGGCCTCCCTATCCATCACCAACTCCCGGAGTTCACTCAAACTCATGTCCACAGAGTCGGTGATGCCATCCAGCCATCTCATTCTCTGTCGTCCCCTTCTCCTCCTGCCCCCAACCTTTCCCAGCATCAGAGTCTTTTCCAGTGAGTCAATTCGTCGCATGAGGTGGCCAAAGTATTGGAGTTTCAGCTTTAGCATCAGTCCCTCCAATGAACATCCAGGATTGATCTCCTCTAGAATGGACTGGTTGGATCTCCTTGCAGTATAAGGGACTCTCAAGAGTCTTCTCCAACACCACAGTTCAAAATCATCAATTCTTCAGCGATCAGCCTTCTTCACAGTCCAACTCTCACATCCATACATGACCACGGGAAAAACCATTGCCTTGACTAGACAGACCTTGGTTGGCAAAGTAATGTCTCTGCTTTTTAATATACTATCAAGGTTGGTCATAACTTTCCTTCCAAGGAGCAAGCGTCTTTTAATTTCATGGCTGCAATCAGCATCTGCAGTGATTTTGGAGCCCAAAAAAACAAAGTCTGACACTGTTTCCACTGTTTTTCCATCTATTTCCCATGAAGTGATGGGACCAGATGCCATGATCTTTGTTTTCTGAATGTTGAGCTTCAAGCCAACCTTTTCACTCTCCTGGGTCCCCATTACTGCAATGTTTCTCCAACTTCCTTAGATCTAATCAGCCAACCCCAGCCTTTATTTATTAGTCTACTCTAAACTCTAAAGACTAAAGAAAGATATATGTGATCTCCAAAGCGTCATTCTCACCCCTCAAATGTGTCCTTAATTTATTTCCTTGAAATCCAAGTAAATAAAATATTGTATGTGAATGATGTAATAGCTTCAGGACAGAGCTCCTGTGATCCCGCTACAAATCTTGTGTTGGCTGTTTCCATAAAATGTCCCTGCCCATACCTCAAAAACACACATATACCATCATTAATCTTGAAACTGTAAGTTGTATTTTCATCTCAGACTGATGGATAAATTTGAGGGTAAGTATATATAAAAGGAGGGGGCCCCTGGGTAACCTTTAGCAGTTTCTTCCTCCCATGGAAATATTTTGCAAAGGTTCCTTCTTAACCAATCTTAAAGCATTGTTATGTGAACCATAGTGGGTGCTTAAAAAATAAGTTAATGAAAAAAATTAAGATAATGCTGATTATCAGAGTCAAGAGGGATCATGCTGATTAGTTGCATTTATATATTCCTTGGTTAGTCTTTTCTTTCATCTTCTATCCTCAGAATTTTATTATAAAATTTTTCAAATATAGAGCAAAGTTGAAAGAATTTTACAGTCAGCATCCACATGTGTGAAAGCCGCTCAGTCGTGTCCGACTCTTTGCAACCCCGTGGACTATACTATCCATGGAATTCTCCAGGCCAGACTACTGGAGTGGGTAGCTTTTCCCTTCCCCAGGGGATCTTCCCAACCCAGGGATTGAACCCAGGTCTCCCGCATTGCAGATGGATTCTTTAACAGCTGAGCCACCAGGTAAGCCCCACCACATACCTACCACCGAAATTCTGCCGTGTAGATTTTACTTGCTTTGTAAATCACACGTCTGTCCATCTGTCTGTCCCTCTGTCCATCACTGATCCATCTGTTTTTTACACATTTCCAAGTAGATGGTAGACACCTGTACACTCCTCCTGATTGTTTCAGTATGCACATTACTATCTAGAGTTAATATTTATCATTTTTTTCTTTAAATTTAATAGTTTGTATACAATGAAATGCAAAAATCTGAAGTATGTATTCACTGAAATTTTACAAATATGTTTCCTTTTTGGTCTTTTATTTTCTCTTGTGGTCCTTGCATTTATCTAATTCAATAGATGTTTATCAAACATGTCTTTCTTGTGCCAAACATCAACAATGACACATATTAATATGAAGTATGCAAGATAGAGAAGACAGTGGCTAATTCTCACAGTGGAAATCTGGGAGAGAAGAGTTTCAGACAACATTTATCAGTGAAGAAACCCATAACAAAAACACAACAAATTAAAAAAAAATATTTGGAGTGCAGGTGGAAATTAGTTGCTTTTTATAGCTTGAGCCTAGTCAGTATATGCATATGTGGTAGGGGGTGGATAAGAGGCCTAATTTTTTTGAATTGGAAATTCAAAAATACATGTATTAAGCAAATCAGAGAAAAGTGGGGTGCTTTGTACTATGCACTGAGCTCAGGAGAAAGCCTGCACTTCCTCACTTGGTCAATCCTGAACCCAGAATGACAACTTGACAACTCAGATTTTAGTCTGTTTTGTTTCATTGGTAAACTGCTAAAATTCAGCTTTAATATATGCTTGATGGCTGGCAGACTACAAATTCACTTCCAAAATGCCTTAATATAAATATGTTTGGGGAAAACAACTGAGTGATTATTCTAAAAGATCACTATGTAAAATGCTTCATTACTTAAATTGAACTATAAATGAATTTGCTGCAAGCTGGTGAAAAAGGAGAAATGTGACTTTTCAAGAAAAAACTTAAAATAGTAAGAAAAAGAAAATAAGCTCTCTTTAGTGAATTTATGACTTTGGATGTGACAGGGTACCAACCTCATTATCATTTATTCATTGACCCAGCATGCTTTGTTGATAGGTCTCTAAGAGAGGTTGTGTGTATGTCCCTAAGCCAGGCAACATTTTCTTGACTATCCAGTTAATTTTCTGACCTTTCTGCCACTGTCCCCATTTAGGATCTCATTTCAGGCAGCACCCTATACCTTGCCTTCCTGAATCGTAACTATCCATCCAACCTGAATGATTTGCCAAAATGCAAACCTATTCATTCATTCCTTTAAAAAAAAATCAGGGAGCATTTATCATACATCTTCTGTTCTTAACACGTATTACATTTTCTGTGGTAATGACTACTATTGTGCTGCTACAGAATATGTATAAAAGGAAAACAAACTTTTTGAAAGAAGAACTGAGATTTTTCCATTTTGCTTTAATCTTGAAGTCGTGAGACAGTCGCCACACAGAATAGGTGATCAATGAATGTTTCTTACCTTGAGTTCTGTTATTCAATCTAATTTGATTCATAGAACGAGGTAGCTTGATGAAGACAGAGTTGTCTGGAGGAATGCTTTTGGACCATGAAGGATGAATGAAACCAGAATTGAGGCCAGGAAGTCACAGATGGAGAGAATTGCACGTAGGCAAAGCAACAGAGACAGACATGAGCCTGGTGCCTTTGAGATCTGTAAGACCGATGTCCTTTGGGCACTGCTGTACTTTATTTCACCTTCTTCCTTTCTTTCCAACCAAAGTTGCAGGTTTGGGTTGTTTGTTTTTAATTTTTATTTACTTTTGGTTGTCCTGGGTCATCCTTGATGCACGCAAGCTTTCTCTAGTTTCGGTGTGTGGGCTTCTCATCATGGTGGCTTCTCTTGTTGCAGAGCATGGGCTGAGGGGGAGAGCTCCAGCAGTTACAGCTCATGGGCTCTAGAGCAGAGGCTCAGTAGCTATGGTACACAGGCTAGTTGCCTCGCAACATGTTGGGAGGATCTTCAGAGACCAGGGATCAAACCCGTGTCCCCTGCATTGACGGGTGGATTCTTAACTACTGGGTCACCAGGGAAGTCCCCAAAGTTCCAGTTTTAACTTCATTCTTTTTTCTTCTGATACTGCAACAAGGAAAACAGGAAGGAATTTAAGACAAACTGGCCGGTAGCAACCTATTGCCATCAAATATACCCATCCACTCGTCCATTAATCCATCCATTTTCCTCAAACTTCCATAGATTACTTACCCATCTAGTCAGCCTTATATGAAGCAACCTGTTCCAAGCAACCCATCCAAAAGAACAATGGAGACCTATCAGAAAGGACTGAAAATGACATCTGGCAAGAAGGTGAATTGAGAAAGGAAGAGTAAAATTAGTCAGGCAATAAATGTTTGGGAGAAAGAGATCAGGCCAGGCAGTAAATTAATCTACCACTATCAGTGGCAGTGTGCCTGTTGAGGAATTTGTAGGAAGCTATAACTCATTCCAGATTATCCTCCATACAGTGAGAAAGACACAAGAATTCCAGTTCTGTAAGACACCTCTGCCAACACACGGTCTTCCTACTTCTTGTCCAGGCAGTACTGATTTCCAGAGAACATACTTTACCTGGGAACACAACACATCGTTAAAATGAACCACCCAGATCCATCATAGGAATAATGAGCCTGTTGTTGAGCTGGAAGATAGCGGTCAGGCAGTCAATCCCCTTCTAGACGTTCCTTGCTTAAAGGGAACTGCTTTGCTCAATTGAGGCATCCTATTTCCAAAGTCTAGTTGACACAGAGATGTAAAGGCCCATCTCTCCATCACACCTGGGGACAACTGTAAAAGGCATCCGGGTCTCAGAGTTCCTTATGAAGCCAACTGAATCCTTTTTGAGACCACACTGCAGCTGACTTCTCTGTCTAGCCAATTCTACTCCCTTCTCTATCCTTCAGTTCAGTTCAGTTCAGTCTCTCAGTCGTGTCTGACTCTTTGCGACCCCATGAATCACAGCACACCAGGCCTCCCTGTCCATCATCAACTCCCGAAGTTCACTCAAACTCATGTCCATCTAGTTGGTGATGCCATCCAGCCATCTCACTCTCTGTCGACCCCTTCTCCTCCCGCCCCCAATCTTTCTCAGCCTCAGAGTCTTTTCCAGTGAGTCAACTCTTCTCATGAGGTGGCCAAAGTATTGGAGTTTCAGCTTTAGCATCAGTCCTTCCAATGAACACAGTTGTTAATCCCAAGAATATTCCATAATAAATTCTTGGAATATTAATCTTCATCTCAGGCAACTAAGCCTAGAGTGAAAATGAAGTCAGACAGGCAAGTTATCCTGGGGAAGCTCAGACAGAAGCAGGTAATCTACTGAGAACCCATAGTCCCATCCTGCCCATGCAGGAAGTGATTCTTGGTTCTCTGAGGCCACCGTAGTGGAAGCCATACTAGGAAAGAGCTTCACTTATGGCTGATTTGCAAGGAATGACTGAGGCTAGGCTGAGCCTGCCACATTACTTTACCTAGTGTCTTCAGATTACTGATGAGGAAACTCAGTTTAGTCGCTCAGTCGTGTCCGACTCTTTGCGACCCCATGAATCACAGCACGCCAGGCCTCCCTGTCCATCACCAACTCCCAGAGTTCACTCAAACTCATGTCCATTGAGTCGGTGATGCCATCCAGCCATCTCATTCTCTGTCGTCCCTGTCTCCTCCCGCCCCCAATCCCTCCCAGCATCAGGGCCTTTTCCAGTGAGTCAACTCATCGCATGAGGTGGCCAAAGTACTGGAGCCTCAGCTTTAGCATCAGTCCTTCCAATGAACATCCAGGATTGATCTCCTTTAGAATGGACTGGTTGGATCTCCTTGCAGTACAAGGGACTCTCAAGAGTCTTCTCTAGCACCGCAGTTCAAAAGCATCAATTCTTTGACGATCAGCTTTCTTCACAGTCCAACTCTCACATCCATACATGACCACGGGAAAAACCGTAGCCTTGGCTAGATGGACTTTTGTTGGCAAAGTAATGTCTCTGCTTTTTAATATGCTGTCTAGGTTGGTCATAGCTTTCCTTCCAAGGAGTAAGCGTCTTTTAATTTCATGGCTGCAGTCAGCATCCGCAGTGATTTTGGAGACCAAAAAAATAAAGTCTGACACTGTTTCCACTGTTTCCCCGTCTATTTGCCATGAAGTGAACTGAACTGAACTTAATGGGACCAGATGCCATGATCTTAGTTTTCTGAATGTTGAGCTTTAAGCCAGCTTTTTCACTCTCCTCTTTCACTTTCATCAAGAAGCTTTTTAGTTCTTCTTCACTTTCTGCCATAAGGGTGGTGTCATCTGCATATCTGAGGTTATTGATATTTCTCCCAGAAATCTTGATTCCAGCTTGTGCTTCTTTCAGCCCAGTGTTCCTCATGATGTACTCTGCATAGAAGTTAAATAAGCAGGGTGACAATATACAGCCTTGACATACTCCTTTTCCTATTTGGAACCAGTCTGTTGTTACATGTCCAGTTCTAACTGTTGCTTCCTGACCTAACAGAAGCAGAAGATATTAAGAAGAGGTGGCAAGAATACACAGAAGAACTGTACAAAAAAGATCTTCATGACCCAGATACACTCACCTAGAGCCAGACATCCTGGCATGTGAAGTTAAGTGGGCCTTAGGAAGCATCACTACGAACAAAACTAATGGAGGTGCTGGAATTCAAGTTGAGCTATTTCAAATCTTGAAAGATGATGCCGTGAAAGTGCTGCACTCAATATGCCAGCAAATTTGGAAAACTCAGCGGTGGCCACAGGACTGGAAAAGGTCAGTATTCATTCCAATCCCAAAGAAAGGCAATGCCAAAGAATGCTCAAACTACTGCACAATTGCACTCATCTCACACGCTAGTAAAGTCATGCTCAAAATTCTCCAAGCCAGGCTTCAGCAATATGTGAACCGTGAACTTTCAGATGTTCAAGCAGGTTTTAGAAAAGGCAGAGGCACCAGAGATCAAATTGCCAACATCCGCTGGATCATCGAAAAAGCAGGAGAAAACTTAAGACCATAGGAAATCCACTGATCGGGCAGGACAGTGTATCCTGCCTTTGGTTTTATGGTCTGTCAATGTATCTTTTCATTTCTTGTGGAATAATTAGGTAGGAGTGACTAGTGGGACTGCAGGAATATGGGGGAGTCTGAGAATTGAGCGGCACTGAGGTTTCCCTGCTTTTATCAATAGGGGATTAGCAAAGCCAGTTTTCCCTATTGTCTTAAGCTGACTGACGTAGGAAGTTAGCTATTTTTTCCACATATTTAAATCATACTCTGACATACAGTGTGATCTGCTACCTGTTCATCTATGTAGCCTTGTATCTGTGTATCCATCCTTCCAATTATTGTTTTGTAAATCGTCTAGATATGAAGGTGGGCAGTGGCTTGAATTAGCATCTATCTCCCCTTTTTATCACATTATTTCCCATATGCTTTTTTCCTCACCTGTTATTAAAAGTTCCTTAGGTTATTTTATATAAGTTACTGACAGATACTAACAGTATAGAGACTGGATCCAGGGCTTCCAATCCAGAGGTTCTGATACCAGTAAATAAATGTAGCAAACCAAAGACAGAAATAGAAATAAGTAGTTTAAAAGAGGAGGGTTTGATTTTTCTAAAATAGTGCAATTTTATATATACAGATGGAAGTAGAAGGTGGGACATATTATAAGTCATTTCTACTTTTGAGATTAAAAACTGTAAACTTCGTTCAGCATCCAGTGTAAGCCGACAATTATTACTGAAGATTCTGAGAATGTAATGGTGCTGTGAAATATTAAATAGTGAAGGGGAAGATTGGAGGTGAAAAGTCAGCTAAGGAGACTGTCAGAGTGTTTAGGAAAGGAGCCACAGCAAACTGCAGAGAAAATGTAAAGGGGAAAATGAATATTAAAGGCTGTTGAAATACTGAATTTAAAGGAGGTGGAGAGGTTAAGTGAGAAGACTCTGAATTTTTATGTCTTGCAGATAGGGGGTTTATGACATAGGTGTATTACTTTTGTTTCGGTATAAACTTAACATCTATATCACATTTTCCTTAAGGGAATGAGTACATATGACCTAATTCATATGTGGGTTCTGGTACTCTGCAAGTGCTAATTCTGAAACTATGGTTTGGAAGGGGAAGTGGTGGAACCACTTGCAGGTTGCTCCCTTAGTTGATTGGATTTGTGGAAATGGCTTCTCCTGAAATGAGGAGATGAAGACCAGTGCGATAGCTCAGGCTGCCCTAATATAATACCACAACAGTCTTCAACAGCAGATTCTGATTTCTCAAGATTCTGGAGGCAAGGCAGTTCTAGATTGAGGTGCTTACAAATGCAGTTCTTGGTAGGTTCCCTCTACCTGGCTTGAAGATGCTGCTTCCTTGGTGTGTCCTTCTGCAGAGAGAGTGAGAGCTTGGGTCTCTCCTCCTCTTTGTTAATGACACTAATCACATCATGGGGATGCCACCACCCTCATGACCTCATCTGAGCCTAATCACTTCCTGGAGGCCCCACCTCCAAATACCACCACATCAGGGGTTAAGGCTTCAACTGATGAATTGTAGGGGGACACAGCCATTCAGTTTGTAACAGTCAGGATTGAGAAATTGCAATGCAGCTTCGGATAGATTGGTTTAAAGTTGCTCTCACTGTACTCAGATGGAGATGGGGTACATGTGTGTGGATTAGAGAGGCAACATCTGACCAATGAGACAGATTTAGAAGATGCTCCAAAGAGATAAATGGAACCATGAAAGTTGCCACCAAGTGTGGAGAGGCAGAATGAAAAGATATGTTTCCCAAACACTGAATGTTGTGAGACAATAAATATAGTTTGGGAAACTGGATGGGAAGGTGCAAGAAAGGAATATAATGCGTCTTCAGGGATACATTAATAGAACTGACAACATGAATCACAAAGAAACGCACAGGTCAGAGAAAGAATGTATAAAAATAATGATGTGTAAGTGTGTGTGGGAGTATAGAAGTGTGGAGCTACATACTGCGTTTCCAAGAGCGGTCTCACATGGAACACCAGTCCCATGAATTCACTCCCTGAAAGAAAAGTTATGTGGAAAGATACTTAGGAGATTGTTTCAAACTCTGACAGATTCTTAGAGGTTCATAAAGTAAATCACTTCATTAAAGACTCTCAGAAATTGAGCGGTAAAGCAAGTCGTTTTGCTCAGCATTTCAGAAATGTTTTTGAATGACAGACTCAGTTAACATTTTCCTCCTCAAATATCTTTAATCAAATTAGTGTTCTTCAGGACAGAGTGTGTGGAATATTCACCACATGATCAAACCTCTCTAAGAGACTGAGAAGAGACCAAAGCATTGGCAGGAATGTCAAGGAAAACAATTAGAATGAATTGGTAGGAGGCTCAATGAGATCGTGAGTGATAGAATTCTAATGAAAGAGAAGCATGAGAGGCAAATATAGGCTCTTTTTATTGGAGGAAAAAAAGGGGGATCATTTGTAGACATACTGTGCTAAAGTACATTTTTTTGTTTTTATTTTTTACTTTGAAGTAATCATTGACAACAGGAAGTTTTACAGATTGTTTAGGAAGTTCCCGTGTATCCTTTTCACAGTTTCCCCCAGTGATGACATCTTCTGTAACTATATAAAATAGTGAGGTTAGGCAATTGTCATTGGTACAAGTCACAGGGCTTATTCAGGTTGTGCTGATTATATGCACTCATTTGTATTAATATATGTTGTTGTTGTTATTTAGTCTTTAAGTTGTGTCCAACCCTTTGGGACCCCTAGACTACAGAGCACCAGGCTCCTCTGTCCAAGGGATTCTCCAGGCAAGAATACTGGAATAGGTTGCCATTTCCTTCTCTAGGGGGTTCCCAAGATCAAACCCCTGTCTCCTGCATGGCAGGTGGTTGCTTTACCACTGAGCCACTGGGGATGCTGGTATGTGTTTATAGTTATATACAGTTTTGTCACATGTTAATTTTATTACCACCACAATTAAATCAAGATGCAGAATTGTTCCATCATCACAAGCCTTCTTTTCATTATTCCATTGTGACCACACCCACCAATTCTCCACCACCATAAGGTCTGGCAACTACTGTCTGCTATCTCTTCAATTTGATTATTTCAAGAGTAATATATTAATGGAATTGTACAGTATTTGATGTTTTGAGATTGTCTTATTTTCACTCAGCATAATTACCTTGCGATCCATTCAGTTGAGTGTGTATCAATAGTTCATGTCTTTTTCATTGCTGCGTAGTATTTAATGGTACAGATGTACCACAGGTAGAAGTTCAGAAGTTTTGCCTGTAGTGAATAAAGCTTCTGTAAACACCTATGTACAGGTTTGTGTGTGAACATCAGTTTTCTTTTCCTTAGGATAAATACCAGAGTGCAATTGCTGGGTTACATGATAGTTGCATATTCAGTGTTATAGGAAACTGCCAAACTCTTTTCCAGAGTGGTGGTACTGTTTTCCTTTCCCATCAGAAATGTACGAGTAGTTCAGTTGCTCTTCATTGTTGCCAGTATCTGGTGTCTTCTCTACTTTCATTTGTTGTTTTGATAGACATGTAATGATATTGTGGTTTTAATTTGCATTTCCATAATAGCTAATGATGTTGAACATCTTTTTATGTATTTATTTGCCGTGAATATATCCCCTTTGGTGAAACATCTTTCCATGTCTTTTGTACATTTTCTAACTGAATACTTTGTTGTTGTTTTTTCTCTTGAGTATCAAGCATTCTTTTTATATTCTACCAATAGAAATTAATCCTTTGCCAGATATGGGGTTTGCAAATATTTTCTCCTGGCCTGGAGCTCCTCTTTTCTTCCTTCTATCAGGATTTTCATTGGGCAAATTTAGAAAATCTTGATGAGGTCCAGTTTATTGTATTTTCCTTTTGTGGTTCATGCTTTTAATGTCAAGTCTAAGGTTGTTTTGTCTAGCCCTTGATCCTGATGATTTTATCCTGTCTTTATTTTTTTCTACAAATGTTATAATTTTAAATATTTAACTTTGCAAGTTATTTTGAGTTAATTTTTGTGTAAGTTTTGAGTTCAGTTTTAGATCAAGTCTCCTTTTATTTTGCCTATGGATGTCCAGTTGCTCCAGTACCATTTTTTTGAAAAGGCTCTCCTTTTGTGTCTTTGTCAAAAATCAGTTGGGTGTATTTACATGGGTCTATATCTAGGTTCTCTATTCTGTCCATTGCTCTGTGTCTTTCCCTCTGCCAGTACCTCACTGTCTCAGTTACTGAATCTGTATACAACCCTTGACATCAGATAGAGTGACTCCTTTGTTCTTCTTTTTCAAAATATTTCACTTGTTCTCATCCTTTGCTTTTTTTGTATAAACATTAGAATGAGTTTGTCTATGTCTACAAAAAAAATCGTGCTGGGATTTTGATAGGAATTTCATAAGCAGGACTTAGGGATAAATTTGGGAAGGATTGACCTCTTTGGTGTGTTGACTCTTCAAGGGAATACTTTTAAATATTGTGTTTTGAATAGGGAATTTTCAGCAGTTTCAGGGTAAGGAATTAAAAAGGGGTAAGAGTCCCTTATACTGCAAGGAGATCCAACCAGTCCATTCTAAAGGAGATCAATCCTGGGTGTTCATTGGAGGGACTGATGCTAAAGCTGAAACTGCAATACTTTGGCCACTTCATGCAACAAGTTGACTCACTGGAAAAGACTCTGATGCTGGGAAAGGTTGGGGGCGGGAGGAGAAGGGGACGACAGAGAATGAGATGGCTGGATGGCATCACCGACTCTGTGGACATGAGTCTGAGTGAACTCCGGGAGTTGGTGATGGACAGGGAGGCCTGGCGTGCTGTGATTCATGGGGTCGCGGAGAGTTGGACACACCTGAGCGACTGAACTGAACTGAACTGACTGCATGACGTTGAAGGGGAGTCACTGAGGAAAAAGAGAGTTGAGGATCAGGGCTCAGAGAATAAGGCCTGACTACAAACCACAGATCCCCAAACCAACATAAGCCTGAGAGTTCTTCAGTGATGAGCAGTGAGAAAGAGGAAGCCACACCCTAACCTTAAGTCTAGTTCTCTAGATCAAAAGGTGATATAAATCCATCTGGAAGACTACATCCAGTTTTCACCTCCAGCCCAGCAAGAAGAGGAGATGGGGATTACTCTGGGGACCCAGGTGAACCAGGCTCTGCAATACAGAAACAGCATCTCTGAGAGCTAGAATGTTACACCTCCACAGGGAGGCCTCCTCATGGAGGAATGAAAGCTTTGCGTGTGGCCTCAGGACCTGCTCTGTATCCCTTCTCTTCTGGGATTCTGTCTGAGGCCCTTCCTCTCTGATGCAGGTTAGCACCGTCTATCCAGCTGGGTCTGGATCTCGCCAGCTGCCTATCTTTCCTGCCCAAGTAGATCTGCACGCAGTGCTGAGTGATCAAGTGTCTGGCATGACCTCTCCTCAGCCTCGTACATGTTTTTCCTGTGTAACAGTTTCCATCTGTACTAACCCAGTCCTGCCCTACACAAGCTGCTTGGGTTGTTGTCTAAATTACTGATAGCTGGATAAGAATGCATTCGTTCATTAGAGTCATGTGCTGAAGAGTTGTGCCCATCATGGCTGAAATAGGGAGATACTGATGCAACACACAATGGGTACTCTGTAGCCACAGGTTCTGCGTTAGCAGATTCAACCAACTGAAGATCAAAACGTCCAGAAATCTCCAAAAAGTAGAACTTGAATTTTCCGTACACAGGCAACTATTAACATAGCATTTACATTGTATTTATGGCTATTTACATGGTGCTTCCATTGTATTAGGTATCATGAGTAGCCTAGAGATTATTTAAAGGATACACGAGGATGTGTCTAGGTTATTTGATATTTTATATAAGGGATTTAAGCATCTGCAGATTCATGGTGCAGGGAATGGGGGGCAGTCCTGGAAACAATCCCCTGCAGTTACCCAGGGACAACTTTTTGGTGAAAATACATACTTTTTTTTGTTTTTTCATTTATACCATCTGCTCTATTTATATGTGAGTCAAAACCCCCATGAAATTAAAAGATGCTTGCTCTTTGGGAGGAAGGCTCTGACAAACCTAGACAGTATATTAAAAAGCAGGGATACCACTTTGCCAACAAAGGTTCATCTAGTCAAAGCTATGGTTTTTCCAGTAGTCATGTGTGGATGTGAGGGGTGAACCATAAAAAAGACTGAGTGCCAAAGAATTGATGCTTTCAAACTCTGGTGTTTGAGAAGACTCTTGAGAGTCCCTTGGACATCAAGGAGATCAAGCCAGTCAATCCTAAAGGAAATCAGTCCTGAATATTCATTGGAAGGACTGATGCTGAAGCTAAAGCTCTATCACTCTGGCCAACTGATGCAAAGTGCTGACTCATTGGAAAAGACCCTGATCCTGAGAAAGATTGAGAGCAAGAGGAGAAGGGGGAGACAGAGGATGAGATGGTCGGATAGCATCACCGACTCTATGGACATGAGTCTGAGCAATCTCCAGGAGACAGTGGAAAACAGGGGAGCCTGGCAGTCCATGGGGTCCATGGATTGCAAAGAGTCGGTCATAACTAAGCGACTGAAGAACAAAATGCAACCTCACATACTTGGAACTGATCTAGTAGCTCACCTTCTGATCTGGTGAAAAGTTACAGCTCCTGACAGCAAGCTTGGGGCTTTTTGCTTTAGACCAAATAAAAATTACTTAGAAGCAAGTCCTGAAATTCTCAAAAAGGACCAGTGGGGAAAGAAACAGGAGCAGCACCAGAGGGATTTTCCACTTCTGCCAGTCATCCCAAATGCCCACCCCCCTCACCAACTGAGGGACCATAGGCATCCTTGGCTCGGGTCTCCCCTGTCCTCTGCTCCCTCCCACCCTCATCCCTGTCCCAGCATTCTTCCCTCAGAGCACCTCTCACAGGGCAGGGTCATAGACTAAGGCTTTCAGACCTTAGTCTCCAAAGAGCTTCCGAAGCAGCTGGAAGATCTCATGTGGATGGTGAATGTTCACACTGAAATCCACGGGGGAAAAAAATAAATAAAATGAAAGCATGGGAGAAAAAGGGTCAGTAAAAATAAACATCTTCCCTGGAAGACATCCCACAGCTGTGTGCTGATGCAGCACAGTGCCAAGAGTTGGGACCTTCCAAAATGTGCAGTTCTGGGTGGGAAGGAGAAAAGTCAACCACTACCCATGTGTCCCCATCCCTGCATGGTGGCCACAACCCAGAAGTCAGACCTCCAGACTTCCCTTAGCATTGAGATTTGTCGAAGGAACTCCTTTCAAAGATGGGGCGTCACTAAAGCAGGTCTGTGGTTTGGCCATGGAAGCTGGAATTGAACAACGTGATGGGGTTTTAGGTAAGGAAGGTGTGTATCTGAATCATGGCTCTACTACAACTTACAGATGACTGTGGTCGAATCACATGACCTCTTAAATCCTCAGTATCCCAATCTCTGAAATGGGGTGTCATAAAGTTAACCGTGATGTTATCTTGACAAGATAAGAGATTCGGAATATGAAGAACATGATAGAGTCTGTTCCATCCCAGACCCAGATGATGAACTTGTTGTCATGGGTCAGTCCCCAGTGTTCAGTCATCTCCTGCCACTTCATATCACGTAAATGTTCACAGAAGAGCAGGCTTATTTCCAGTGGGTGTTTATAGGCATTATTAACCAAGACAGGGAGGGACACCTGGTATCTGGCAGGAAACCAGACAAAAATACTTGCCATTTAAAATTTGCAAATAAATCTCTGTGGGATAATAACAATGATAATAGTAATTATGTTGTTGTCAGTAGCAAGGTGGTACTTCACAATACTTGTCATACTGCCCAGAACTTTCATTTTCAAAGAAAGATGATCAGAATACATTTGCCAATAGTGATTATAATGTACTTAGAAACAAGCCAGCTTCTGCCTCAGTGATTCCATCAGCAGCTCCCTAGAATGTCTCTTTGTACTTCACCTTGAAAAGACGGACGGCATCCAAGGTTGACAAGCATAGTCCATGCACACCTTCAGCCCTACCCATCCTAATGTGGGACAATTTGTAGGCTTGGCATTACTCTGGAAATAAAGATCCCCCCACCATAAAAGGGGGAATACGTTGAGCTCTGACACTCAGGAATCGTTAAGAAAAATCTTAGAAGAGGTGAAATTTAAGAGAACTAGGCGAGTTAGGTACAAGAACTGCCAGATTAAGGGTTTCCAGGTGGCACTAGTGGTAAAGAACCCATTTGCCAATGCAGGGGACATAAGAGATTCAGGCTGGATCCCAGGGAAGATCCCCTGGAGGAGGGCATGGCAACCCACTTCAGTATGCTTGCCTGGAAAGTTCCATGGGCAGAGGAGCCTGGCAGTCTATAGTCCATGGGGTCGCAAAGAGCTGGACACGACTGAGCGACAGCACTGCCAGACTGAAAGGTCCCAGAGGTGGGAAGTGGTGGGGAATTATGACTGGCAGCTAGTGACCCCAAGTGAGGTTCACAGGGATATGGTTCTAATAAACCAGTCCTGTAGGGGCGAGTCATTTTGGAAGGTCTTTACCCCAGACATTGGGGGCTCAGAGAGTAACACTGTGAGCCTGGTATTGGACCCAGAGCATAAATCGAAATGTCTGCTCGTACGTCTCTGCTTTCTAACTAGGGTTTAAAGGTGTTAGCCTTTTAGGCAATGAGAACAAACACCGTGAGCTCAGGGAGTGATGCAGAGACATCCCTTGTGGATCTAATACTTCCTTCAAAGGTTAAATGAAACTGACAATTTAACACATATTCTTCAAGACCTACAATACAGTCTAGAACTTAAGAACTGTCTAAGGCATTAAAATACCTAGGGTTATCGTGATTATACATTACCAGGGTGATGTTGGGCAAATAGCCTCATCTCCCTATATCAAGTTCCTCAGCTGTAATAGGAGCTAATACTGCAACCCCTAAATGATTTTGTGAAGATTCAGTGAATGAATTGATCAATCCAGACAAGGACCAAGGAGGCATTCAATAAATTATATAGATAAAAGGGCTCTCTTCCCATGTAAGTATGTAGATGACTCCATTTTTAAAACCACTTCAGGGACTTCCCTTATTGTCCAGTGTCTAAGACTTTGTGCTCCCAGTCAGGGGGTAGGGTTTTGATCCCTGGACCGGGAACTAGATCCCACATGCCACAACTAAAGATTCTTTATGCCACAGTGAAGATCGAAGATCCCGTGTGCTGCAACTAAGACCCAGTACAGCCAACTAAATAAATACTAAAAAAATAAATTCTCAGGCCTCAAAATTTAAAAAAATAAAATCACTTCAAAATATTGTATTTCATGGAGGGAGCATGGTTATTGATCCAGTCTTATAATAATGGATATTACTATAGCTTCCATTTTTGTCATTCCAAACAGTGCTAAAATAATCACTCATGTACTCACATCCTTATACCTTTAAGAAAATATTTCTGATTAATTCCTCGAAGTGTAGCACACTTATTATTTGTTATGTTTGTCCTCTAATGGCTTTTGAGTCGTAGTAGTTGAGTGAAAGTTGTCTAAGTGGAGAAAGATGTGTTGGTGAGAGGAACGACTGCCTTGAAGAAAATCTTCTAGATTCTAGAAGCAGTGCATGTAAAATTTACACGGAGAACTGCATGAGCGAAGGAAGGCTTCAGTCCCTGTCTGAACCCTAGAATGGGGAGTATGAGGCAGGAGCGTTGGTGACCAGGAAGGAGATCAAGAGCGAAGCTAAACTTCACTCACTGTCAGGTGCTAATGACTTGTAAGCTCTTAAAGAGGCAAGTACTGCCAAGTGACAAGGCTTCTAAATGGAGCAGCAGCTGTCCACTAGAGAAGGGCTTCCCGAGGCGTGAAATACAAACCACAGAGGACTGTTCATGGTAGCATGAACACACAACAATAAATATTGTTTTGTATAGTCATTAAGTCGTGTCTGATTCTTTTGCAACTCCATGGTCTTTAGCCTTCCAGGCTCCTCTGTCCATGGGATTTTGTAGGCAAAAGTACTGGAGTGGGTTGGCATTTCCTTCTCCCGGGGATCTTCCCAACCATGGGATGGAACCTGGGTCTCCTGCGTCTCCTGCATTGGCAGACATATTCTTTACCTCTGAGCCATGAGGGAAGCCCGATAGTGAATATTGCAAAGTGTAAATGTATCTTTTTCAGTAGTCAATCAGTCCATGCAGTGACTTTACTGGTCATTTATCTTTGCGTATGTGCTAAGTCACTTCAGTTGTATCTGACTCATTGCAACCCTAAAGGGACCGTAGCCCACCAGGCTCCTCTGTCCATGGGATTCTCCAGGCAAGAATACTGGAGTGGGTTGCCATGCCTTCTTGCGGGGGACCTTCCCAACCCAGGGATCGAACCCGTGTCTCTTATGTCTCCTACATTGGCAGCCAGGTTCTTTATGACTAATGCCACTTGGGAAGCCCAATTTGTCTTTAACATCTATTAAAACGTGCTTATCTCCAATTTAACAACCAAAGAGTAGGCACTGGGCTGAGAGTCTACAGGGAGAACTGTTTCCAGCATATTTTATTTTCATTGTATTTATTTTCTGCCTGCAATGCGGGAGACCTGGGTTCGATCCCTGGGTCGGGAAGATCCCCTGGAGAAGAAAATGGCAACCCACTCCAGTATGCTTGCCTGGAGAATTCCATGGACGGAGGAGCCTTTTGGGCTACAGTCTGTGGGGTCGCAAAGAGTCGGACACAACTGAGTGACTTCACTTTATTTGTATATAACCTCTACTTATGACAGTTAATACTGTTTTTCCATATATGAGAAAGGCATACCTGTGCTTTTCAAACAGGTTAAATGTGTAAATCCATTTTAAAAATGGAATTTGGAGAAATATCCAGCTAGACTGAGAGGAACGTGGGAAATAGGTTTTGCTTAATTTCTCCTGCATCAGCCAACCCTGATGATTACTGTTATAGTAGCCAACTCTATGCCTTGGTCTTATTCAGATGATTTCAAAAATTAAATCAACTTAAAGCACATATGATTCTTGAGTTGGGGCATGGAGCTGATCACATGAAAGTGGTTTTCCTCTAACCATCTCTCACTAACATTCTCACGAAAGTGACCACAGTCTCCAAAGAGTTTAGCCCGAGTTCTGGCCATTTACTTTAAAAGCCATTGCTGGACTAGGAAAAAAAAAATAACTAGAAATGTTTTAATCTTATAAATCCAATTTGGGGATTAGTTTACCATATTTGAAGTGTTTCACTCAGCCTCAATAAAAAGGTTTAAAAATTCAAGTTTGTAACTGCCCTTTGAAACATAAACCCAAGAATAGTTTTATTGCAACTACAGCACACTCCCAGAACAAACATGTGGCAGATGCTTCAAATTTGAAGCTCAAATCCAAAATTTCAGAAGCACATCTTTTTCTGTATTTCAGGAAGGAGGGAGTAATCCCAGAATTGGCCTGATTTGACTGGTTAGTTTTTTTTTTTTTTTCTCCTGAATCCCATAAATGGAATTGCATATTTAGGAATTTTATGCCCCACATAATATTTATAGGTTATCTATGATTCCTTGAGATTTTGGATAGTTATAGCTCTGCACTAGGCTTTCCAAGACTTTTTTTTTTTTTTTCTTTCAAGTGCCAAAGTGGCTGACATCTATCCTGGGAAACTGGTGGGGATTAGATATTTTTTAGGTCACAAGTTAAAAGATTCCTGATGCTCACAGACACATTCTATGTCTAGGAATGTTTGTTAATCTGAGCCCCTTTCTCTCTCCACGTTTATCTGTAATCTCCCAGCCAGCTGTCTCCCATAAAAAGATATTTCTGTTTTTAGTTACAAATCTGTTTAGGGATAAAACTCACTCATAAATACACAACCACATGCAAAGATTTTTTTTTTTTTCTGCTGACAGTACAGGACTAACTCCAGATGAAAAATATTAAGTTTGTTTAGAAATAGAAAATACATTCTCCTTCCCTTGATGTGGGCCCATGTTTTATGGATGTTAAAAATCTCTTCATGTCTCTGTGTGAGTCTCTTTTATAGGCTGGGCTTCTCTGGTGGCTCCAAAACCAATGCAGGAGAGGCAGGTTCGATCCATGGGTCAGGAAAGATTCTCTGGAGAAGGAAATGGCAACCGACTCCAGTATTCTTGCCTGGGAAATCCCATGGACAGAGGAACCTGGCGGGCTACTGCCCATGGGGCCATAACAGAGTCAGGATGTGATTTTTGTGACTAAAAAACAATAACAAAGGTCTCTTGGTGTCAGGTGTGTGAGCCTCTCTTGGAGAGTACAACCTTCTGTTGCCTTAGTGATGAGGTCCTTTAAATAGCCAGAATCATTGGATGCATTCCTAATTGAGGAATTAACTCCTTGCAAAGGAAAATATTGGTTGTGGCTCAGCTGGTAAAGAATCTGCCTGCAATGTGGGAGACCTGGGTTCGATCCCTGGGTTGGGAAGATCCCCTGGAGAAGGGAAAGGCTACCCACTCCAGTATTCTGGCCTGGAGAATTCCATGGACTATCCATGGAGTCGCAAAGAGTCGGACATGACTGAGTGACTTTCATTTCAAGAAAAAGAAAACAAGCTAAGAAATAAGTCTGTGAATTGCTGCAAATATGGTCACTATTACTTGAAAGACTGACTCCATACCCTATTCTTATTTGCTTGCTGCTCACTCTCTCTGGGAAGCTGCTGAAATCTGGTATTTTCTTTCTTCTTTTGCTGTTACTTTCAAAACCAAGTAGTGTGTCTGCCACATAGTGTTTGATCAGTGCTCAGGTGTATTGTTTGATGCTAATTGAATTGTTATCTTGTTATAAATTGTGCAAAAAGAACAATATTTAGACATTGCTTCTTTCTCAGTGACTTACTTAGAGCTTAGGATTCCATCTTTCCCACGTGTGTGTGTTAGTCACTCAGTTGTGTCCAACTCTTTTCGACCCCATGGACTGTAGCCCACCAGGCTCCTCTGTCCGTGGGATGCTCCAGGCAAGAATACTGGAGTGGGTTGCTATTTCCTACCCCAGGGGATCTTCCCGACCCAGGGATTGAAACCAACATCTCCTGTGTCTTCTGCATTGGCAGACAGATTCTTTACCTCTGAGCCACCTACAAAGCCCATCTTTCCCACATGCTCATCGCCGTTAAACTTAGTTTAACAGGGAGCATGTTCCGGTTCTTTTCCCGGATTGGTTGTAATTGTCTGAGCAGACCTGTCATAACCACACCCTACTTCTTGTTGAAGCTCATTCAGTAACAACTAATACAATTTATTGCTACCACACACTGAATAGTGTTAGATGAAATACATCATTGGCTATATTTCATCAACCATGTGAAGTAGCTACTCCCATCTCCACTTTACAGACAAGAGAGTTGAGACTCAGGGAACTCAAATTACTCATGTTCATAAGACAAGCTCTAAGTTTATTTGCTTACAGATCATCAGATACTCCATCACGTGAGGCTGCATCCTCTAAACAGAAGGATGGAATGAATAACTTCAAGTGAGCCCTTCTGAATATCAAATGGTGTGGTGATCATTCTGCCCACTTTCTCTCATTCTAGCTCACTAAAGTCTGATGGAATCAGTACTAATTACCCTGTTTAGAATTAGGATAGTGAAGGCTGAGCCTGGAGGAGGGCATGGCAACCCACTCCAGTATTCTTGCCTGGAGCATCCCAATGGACAGAGGAGCCTGGCGGGCTACAGTCCATGGGGTCGCAAAGAGTCAGACGTGACAGAGACTAAGCACAGCACAGCACAGTGAAGGCTGAAACAACTTACATAAATTATCTAAAAATAGAGAGCCTACCCATGGATGCCTGTTGCAGAGAACTCAGCATTTTGAGAAATGTTGTCTTGGGTTGAATTTTCAACGAGCTAGCCCAGGCCCACTTTCATCTGCCTCCTGTTTGCGGAATTATTTCATCAAGTACAAGTTCTCATTCTAGAATTCAAAGGTGCAGTATGGCCTGAACCGTTAACCCTGTTGTTAATTATTTGCATGTGGATCTTGATGCTGCAGATTCAGATCACCAGCTTCTTTCCAAAAATAGAGCAGCTGCTTGCTGACCGGAAGGCCACCTTGGACAGGATTGTGGTTCCAACAGAGATTGCTCATTTCCCCTGTGTTTCAATAAGGTTCTGTCTTCTAGTCTGCTAATCTTACAAATGGCAAAACCAGAACCTGGAGGGGAAGGCATTTGTTTAGAGCTTCCCTCATGATAACCTCTTTATCCACTCAGACAGGTTAATTAAGCCAGCAGACTGAAAACTTGCTCTTTTTCCCATTTCTTCCTACATCCACTTGATTTTTTCCTTAGAATCACCTCCTCAATTTAATGATTATTATCTATCTTCACTGTACTTTCTCTACTTAAACTGTGAATGTGTGTGTGTTCACGCGTGGTTAAGAGGTAGTTAAAATATTCACATAGGGTTTGTGTATGTGTATATATTAGAAGTATGGATCATTTCAACAACTCTGTAGCTGGTGTTTTGTTTTCTTATATATACATTATCTTGTTTCCATCCTTCACAAAGCCAGCCAGAATGAGAGTGACATTTCATAATCTGATTGTGCCCACAACTCTGTGTCTAACCTACATATGTTGATTTCTTGTGGCTTATGAAAGTAAGAAGAACTCTGGAACAACAGGGGCCTTTTAATGACTCTTCCAAACATCCCTGTCTGTCCTTGCTCTCCATCAGCACCCCATGAACCAGAACAGTCCAGCTCCACTGGGTTTCCAAATGCTCTCTACATACCCCAGGTCATTTGGTTGTCTCTGCAATTTTGCTATTTCCTCTCCTTGGATACCCTTTTATGGGCAGAGTCAGGTCCAAACTATGTCTCCTGATGCCAAGTGAGTGCTGCTTGACTATGGTGCTCCAGGCAGTATTAAAAATGAAAGATTCTGTTAAGAAATGTTCTGTGTGCTAATCAAAGTTTGGGGGCAGCCCAAGCCCATTTGCCATTTCAAGAGTTAGATGCTGCAAGTGAAAAATGAGCTGACAAACTTAAAACTCTTTGCAGAAACCTCTGGGGAGAGGATCTGGCAGCTGAGCATGCCAGGTTAATACCTGAGTTACAAGATGTTCATGAGCACCCATGGTTGCAGGACTCAGATGTGAACAAAAGCCTCTAAGGGTGGCTCTAGGGCCCCTTGCCCTGCCACCACCTGGCTGGGAGCAATAGGCAGACTGATTCTTTCAGACTCCGTCATCCACTGGGCCCTGGGGAGTCACTTTTTTCTATTTTAGTGTTTTAAAAAAAGCATCTACTCAGTTTTTCTCAAGGCCTTAGAGGGAACGAGAATAAAGGCTGATGGCCCAGCTTAGCCTGACCTCAAATCTGCTTTGCTTTACAAATGAAAATTCCTGTGACATCACTTTGTGGTGATGGGTTTCTTAAAATAATAGCTGATTAAAATCATGAGTCATAGAAGACCAGAAAAGAAAAAGCACTAGCATTTATTTATACTTCATTAGAAGACAAAAAAAAAAAGTAGCGTTTATTATGGCTCGTAAGCTGGGTACTTTATATACGTTATCTTATTTATCCCTAATCTTTTTTTTTTTTTTTTAAGACTGCATGTTTTTATTTATTTATTTATTTTTGGCTGCGAGAGGGCTTTCTCTAGTTATGGTGTACTACAACTCCAGTTGTAGTACACAGGCTTCTCATTGCAGTGGCTTCTCTTGTGCCAGAGCACTGGTTCTAGGGCTTGCAGGCTTCAGTAGTTGCGGCACGCGGGCTCAGAATTTGCAGCTCTTGGGCTCTAGAGCACAGGCTCAATAGTTGTGGAGCATGGAATTAGTTGCCCCTTGGCATGTGGAATCTTCTTGGACCAGGGATGGAACTGTCAGGCGAGTGTATGTCCCTAGGTTCTTGTCTCATCACAGCAATGATTTGGGGTGATGGACATTAAAGCCCTCGGCACGTCACAGCTCTCAGGTCTTATACAAACTGTGTCATAGCTCTTAGACAAATCAGTATTACAGCTCTATTTTATTTAGAAGATAGCAGGAGAATCCATCCTTGAAGAAGAGAAGAGAGTGGAGGAGTGCGCCAGCGTGCGTGTTGGGGTGGGGGATGGGGGGAGAGAGAGAGAGAGAGAAGGAGTGCACGCACATGGCGGGGCGGGGGTAGGTAGAGAGAGCAAGCGCTTGGCTCCTCCTTTTATATGTTTTCTTCCCCCTGGCCCTGCCCTATGCAAATTGGGCTTAGTCAGGAGTGCTGTCCTACCTGCAGTCTTCACTCCGGTCCTCGGACCTTCCTTTGTTCTATTTTCGCTGGCTTTTCCCTTCCTTGTCTTTTGGCCACCACCATTTTGGAGTCCTCTTCCCTATTCTACCTACCTGACATCCCCCCCTCAAGAGATGGGAGGCCCAATTCTTTGGGAACAGGGGCGTCCAGGTCTTTTAAAAATACATTTAACATTTTCAATGGAGGAAGCTGGTGGTTAGAGAAGGTTTACATAATTGACTCTGGGGTATATAGCTGGCCATCATCACAGGCAGGGTTTGAACCAGGGTTGCTCTAAGTTGATCCAAGTTCAGCCCACATGGTTCCCACTGCACAAATCTTTGTGCCTCCACTAAAGTTTCCTGTAGCAAATTTGGAGCCTAAAAGCTTTAGGCTTGCAGATCAGAGGCCAGAATAAGAGTATTTAAATAACCATAGATGTGACCCTGGCTATCCCAAGAAGCCCGGCAGCTTGTCCAGGGTTCAGGCTCCTCATCTAGGTAGGCTTGTAAAGCATCAGGTTTCACTGTTTAAAGAAACCCACCCAAACTATCCTTGTCAGGGATTGAACCCTTAAGCACACTGGTGATATCCAAGTTTTCAAAGGTTTTGCCAAGAAAAACAATATTCTTCTTGGGCTATAGCCTGGAGTATGTAGAATCTATTACTCTGTGGACTCTGGATTAAACCAGAGTTCAGGCACCAGAAGTGTACCTGTAGAATTCCTGCCCACCCATCAGCACCATGGTATGTTCTGGAAGTCATCCCCAGACCCATGCCGGACATTCAGTGAGAGGCAGGAGCCAAGACCCTGGTTAGCAGTTTGCAGTTGGGATGACAACAATGTATGTTTATTACTTTGGACTGACCAGCTTGGATTACGTATACCCCCACACCAGTGTAAGAATCAGAGATGATAGTTATAATAATTCTGAACAGTTAATTTCCTTACAGCTTATGGGTAATATGGAATATGAATTATGTAATTAATTATTTTTTAATATTGTGGCTGCTGCTGCTGCGTTGCTTCAGTCATGTCTGACTCTGTACGACCCCATAGACGGCAGCCCACCAGGCTCCCCCGTCCCTGGGATTCTCCAGGCAAGAACACTGGAGTGGGTTGCCATTTCCTTCTCCAATGCATGAAAGTGAAAAGTGAAAGTGAAGTCGCCCAGTCGTGTCTGACTCTTAGCGACCCCGTGGACTGCAGCCCACCAGGCTCCTCCATCCATGGGATTTTCCAGGCAAGAGTACTGGAGTGGGGTGCCATTGCCTTCTCCGGAATATTGTGGCTAGAAAGAACTAAATATGAGATCAACTTTAGCCAGTGTATGCAGTCTTATTCCACTGAAAATAAATGGCTTTCCTCTGTCCCAAATAGTGTGCTGATGAAATGGTGGGCTATCATTAATTAAATCCATTTTGATTTTAACCTGCTTTCACTAATCAAGGTCATTTTAAAACATTGTTGTAAAAAACTTGCATGTCCTCCAAGCAGCAGGTAGCCTAAACAGTAAGATGATTGTCCAAGTTTTCCAGAAACTTGGGTGTCGGCTGTATTTAGCTAAAGCAGAGTTGGTAAAGACTGGTTAAGACCACCAAGCTCCTTCTGAGCTTGCCAGGATCTACTATGTGACCTTATAATGTCAGAGGCTGAAGACACCACCCTCAGATCGTGCTCAGCACCTCGGGTTTTGAATATGCAGGGGCCCATAGCTTAGTTACATCAGTGAAGAATGAGAGTTACCACACCTTTTTCCAACCATCTTTCCCCAGACCCTATACCCCAGGCTGCCCCCCTTCTTTATTCTTTATCCCAGAAATATCTGGAGCCCCTTGCCTTACGGAAGGCAGAGCTGAGAGTTGTTCCCCATCTCCTCTTTTGGCTTCCTTGTGAATTAGCCCTCTCTTTGCCACAAACTTTGGCATCTCAGTGTTTTGGCTTGTTGCACATGGTGATTGCTCCTTGGAAGAAAAGCTATGACAAACTGAGACAGCATATTAAAAAGTAGAGGCAATACTTTGCCAACAAAGGTCTGTCTAGTCAAAGCTATGGTTTTTCCATTAGTCATGTATGGGTGTGAGAGCTGTACCATAAAGAAGGCTGAACACAGAAAAATGATGTTTTTGAACTGTGGTGTTGGAGAAGACTCTTGAGAGTCCCTTGGACAGCAAGGAGACCAAACTAATCAATCCTAAAGGAAATCAACCTGAATATTCATTACAAGGACAGATGCTGAAGCTGAAGCTGCAATACTTTGGCCACCTGATTCAAAGAACCAACTCATTAAAGAAGACCCTGATGCTGAGAAAGATTAAAGGCAAGAGAAGAAGGGGACAAGAGAAGATGAGATGGTTGGATGGCATCACCTACTCAATGGACATGAATTTGAGCAGGCTCCGGGAGATGGTGAAAGACAGGAGAGCCTGACATGCTGCAGTCCATGGGGTCGCACAGAGTCAGACATGACTGAGCGACCAAACAACAGCAAAATCATGGGGCCAAATGAACCTAGTTCAGTAACACTAGGAGCTCAGGATAAATTGGTGTAGGAAACTGTGCATGAAACCAAACAGGGCTCCCAATCTCATGGGACTTTGAGTATAGAGGATGAAAAAGGCATTAATCCACATATCACACTCATGAATGAATAGTTGCCAATTGAGATAAATATTGTAGAGGGAAGAAATAGGCTTGTGTGTGAATAGAGAACAATAAAACCTGATTTTTGAATGACAGGATTCCCTGTGGAAATGACATGTGAGTTAACCAGACAAGAGGACTTCGGAGATGGAGGTGGGAAATGGGGGTGAGATGGTACTGCATGTCTGGGTGGCTGTGGCAGCAGGAAGAATGGCTTCCTTAAAGAAACTGGGTGAAGGGCCTCGTAGTAGGAGCTTCGAGGCTCAAGAGAGAATGTTGTTAAACAGACCTAGAAAAGAAAGGAGAGGTCAGAACTGCATGGCCTTGTAATTCAGGGATAATAATTTGTCTTTATCCAAAGAGTGTGTGTTAGTTGGATACCATAAGAGCAGTGAATTGCAACAGTGTGTTCTCAGACCTGCAGCTTCCACATAACCTGGAAACTCATGGGAAAGGCAACTTCTCAGGCTCCACTCCAGACCTCCTGAATAAAAGACTAGGGAAGAAGCACCCAACGTTCTTGAACAAGCTCTCTGGGAGATTTCTGTGCATACCAAAGCTGGAGAAAGACTGCCAGGGAAGAAATGCTAGGAGGAAACTGGGTTCAGAGAGTCAGTGGGGAGGGGTGGCATCGGCATGATGAAGTCAGCAGCAGGAGAAAAGCACCAGGCTGATAGTGCTGGGGAGGCTGAGGAGGCCCTGGGAGCCTCGGGGAGTTCTGGGGAGAGAAGATCATGAGCTAGACGCGCACTTGGCTTCATTTGACGGGTGCACCCTTGCTCCCCTTCGTTTCATTGTCTTTACCTCCTTCCAGTTCATGTTTCTCTCACAGGTAGAATTACATTTAAGAACTTTTCTTCATCTGTTTTCAAGCATAGGCAATATATAAAGCACATAGATTTTTTTATTTTAATTCACAAAGGGAATGTATATTTGGGGATGAGCCTCTCTCACCTGAGGATATGAGCTCAGCCAGCAGGGTCATCTCAAGGGCAAGCTACTAAGACAGTGGTCACTTACTGGATTTGCAAAACCTTTTCCCCCTCCCAAGTTCAAGCTACACAATGATGAAACATACCATGGCCTTCCCAAAATAAATTATTAAATAAAAGTAAATGACATGAAACTACAGTTTCAAAAACGGATTCTTTCCTGGTTTATTTCTATTCTGGTTCATTTTACTGCAGTGGACTTTTCCCTTGATTTTAACCAGAATTCAGGACATAAAATGCTTTGAGTCCAGCATATTTCAGAAAATAAAGTAGGCAGTGGTGAGGAGGGAGGTGAGAGGGGTTCTGTGAAGTTTTATTGAAACCGGTGCAGGTGCAGATGAGGCCAAGTCTTCAAGCTGGTTATATTGAGGACACCTGTCCTACCTACTGATCCCTGAGCCTTGTCTTCAGATCTCTGAATTTTCTGGCTTACGATATGCCTCAGGCATCCGTCATCTTTAGAATCTCTCCATTCGGTGCTCCTAAGGTTCATCAGCCAGTATCTTGGAAAAAAGATGTTTGCAGAATTATATGTTCAGCCAGTGGCCTGACAAATTTAGCATTACAGACGCCAAATCTTGAACTGGAAATCAAAGCTCTGGTTTCACTGCTGTGCTATTAAACTGTTCACATCAGGATGTCATATGGCATGTCTAGTGCCTCTTTAGACACCTGGAAATAACTTTTTAAAGAATTGGTTGGGGTTTCTCAGTGAGATTCACCTGTGTCTGAGTCATCTAGGGATGGTTATTGAAGAAGTAAACATCCTGGACTCACCTCATTCATGTAGAATCAGAATCTTTAGAAATGAAGGCGTAATGTGTACCCCACAAGTGATTCTCACCCACTTTAAAAGTCTTAGCACAATTGCCTCAACCACCTGCTCATCCCCTCATTTAGCAATATTTACTCAGCGTCCATTGTGTGTCAGGAATTGTACTTGGTGCTGGACGTATGGAGAAGGCAATAGCACCCCACTTCAGTACTCTTGCCTGGAAAACCCCATGGACGGAGGAGCCTGGTAGGCTGCAGTCCATGGGGTCGCTGAGAGTCAGACAAGACTGAGTGACTTCACTTTCACTTCTCACTTTCATGCGTTGGAGAAGGAAATGGCAACCCGCTCCAGTGTTCTTGCCTGGAGAATCCCAGGGACGGGGGAGCCTGGTGGGCTGCCGTCTATAGGGTCACACAGAGTCGGACATGACTGAAGCGACTTAGCAGCAGCAGCAGCAGCTGGACGTATAGACATGAATAAGATAGGCTTGGTTCCTGTTCTCACAGATTTTTTTCATCTAGTCTTTTGCTGTTTTTCTCTTTCCTTTCCTATTTTCACATTCCACGTGTAAGTGCATTTGATTTGCCTACTTTTTGTTAGCTTTAGAGTTCTTCACATACTTTTTAGAAGCCTTATGTTTAATGGGACCTGCTGGCATGTTAAAATGTAATTACATTATTCACCAAATTCAGAGTGATTGGGTCTGTCAAACCCTTATTCACTCACTTTTTCACTTATAGTTCACTTATTTTTTCACTTATTTATTAATCATCCATCTATCCACCCATTCATCCATCCACCCATCCATCTGTCAGCACTGACAAAGCCTTCATAATAAGATAATGAGATAGAGTCTTATTAATTTATTTGATTAATTTCCAGTCAATTAAATAAATGACATCAAGTAAGTTTCCTCATTGTGAGATTATTACCCTGGATCTGTCTGTCTTAAATTTCTGTCTCTTGGATCTCATGTTACTTGTTAACTCAGTGATCATGTCCCAGGGATCAGAATGCAACCCCCCACATGCCTGTTTATTTTGGTGAGAGTGTCGCCGTGGGCCCCCGGTGGGAACATGCTGCTGAGAGCATCCGTTTCTGGGAAAACATGAGGTTCGCCTGCCGTCTGCAAGTGTGATTGACTTGCTCTTGGTTAATAATGATTCCACCATTCCTAATGACCCATACCCTGCCCAGCTCTGCTAAGAATGTCAATTTCCTTGAAAACAAGGCTCAGGTTTTATTGCTGCTTGTGTCTCCTAACTCCTTCCGTTAGTGATATTGGTCCTAATGAGGATTAAACGGTCTGACTCCTGGCAATGAGGACTGTAGGAACCTTAATGGTGCTGCAGCCATTTCATGCATGTCTTAGTCGCTAATGTTGCCATTTTTGTGATTGAGACACTTTGACAAAAGTACAGTGTGAGGGGCTTTGTACAGTGAGCTTCCCATTGAGAGCGAGAGAAAGAGAGAGCTCTTCCTTACTCTAGGTGTCTCACAGTTCATGGGGAGCTGTTACATCCATGATCTGATTCATAGCAGTCAATGGAAAAAGCAGAATGAGTTTGGGGGGTGGGGGGTGTTTTTCAGATAGTAGGTGATTTCTTGAAGATCACAGGAGAGAGAGAAATGCTAAAGCAGAAAATGCAGGTGACCTGGATCCAGGCACAGTGCTGTTTACAGCCTGGCCATTCTGAGTGTGTGGCCCACGGCTCAGAAGCACTACCATCACCTGGAAGCTTGTTGGAGATGGAGAATCTCAAGCCACACTCCAGATCCACTGAATCAAAATCTGTGGTTTTACTGATAGGATCTGCAGGCCAGTCTTAAATACGTGAGAACGTGACAAGTATCGTGTTTAGCATGTAGCTCTGTTTCCTCCTCTGTGCCAGTGGAACGATCACAAGATTGATACTCAGCTTTGAAAACCAGGGGAAAGAAAGCTCATCTGTATCTGTGTGTATATGCGTGTGTGTGTCTGTCACTCAGTTGTGTCCAACTCTTTGCAACCCCATGGACTGTAGCCCACCAGGCTCCTCTCTCCATGGGATTTTCCAGGCAAGGATCCTGGAATGGGCTGCCATTCCTGTATCTAATCCTTCAAAATACTCTACCATTTGGGACATATATTTTTAAACAGAGACTTCCAACATGAAGTGTTCAGTAATGGAGTAAATTACGGTACGTCCATACATAATTTTTGCTACAATTGAAATGTTTTAAATAAAAGTTTTTTTTTTATGAATAAGAGTAAACGCATATGCTTAAAATAATTGAAAAAATAGATTATATAAGTACATATAAAATAAATTTAAATGTATATAAAATAAATAGGAAAACACTCTTGAGGAAAATATAGAATGATTTTAACCATTGTTCTTTTTATAAATGAAGTTTTCAATTTAGAACAGTTTCATATATACCCAAATTTTGTTAGGATGGTATTGAGTTCTACTACCCTCTTGAGTAAAGTCGTACACACGCTAGTAAAGTCATGCTCAAAATTCTCCAAGCCAGGCTTCAGCAATATGTGAACCGTGAACTCCCAGATGTTCAAGCAAGTTTTAGAAAAGGCAGAGGAACCAGAGATCAAATTGCCAACATCCGCTGGATCATGGAGAAATCAAGAGAGTTCCAGAAAAACATCTATTTCTGCTTCATTGACTATGCCAAAGCCTTTGACTGTGTGGATCACAATAAACTGTGGAAAATTCTGAAAGAGATGGGAATAACAGACCACCTGACCTGCCTCTTGAGAAACCTGTATGCAGGTCAGGAAGCAACAGTCAGAACTGTACATGGAACAACAGACTGGTTCCAAATAGGAAAAGGAGTACCTCAAGGCTGTATATTGTCACCCTGTTTGTTTAACTTATATGCAGAGTACATCATGAGGAACGCTGGGCTGGAAGAAGCACGAGCTGGAATCAAGATTGCTGGGAGAAATATCAATAATCTCAGATATGCAGATGACACTACCCTTATGGCAGAAAGTGAAGAGGAACTCAAAAGCCTCTTGATGAAAGTGAAAGAGGAGAGTGAAAAGGTTGGCTTGAAGCTCAACATTCAGAAAACAAAATCATGGCATCTGGTCCCATCACTTCATGGGAAATAGATGGGAAAACAGTGGAAACAGTGTCAGACTTTATTTTTAGGGGCTCCAAAATCACTGCGGATGCTGATTGCAGCCATGAAATTAAAAGACGCTTACTCCTTGGAAAGAACGTTATGACCAACCTAGATAGTATATTAAAAAGCAGAGACATTACTTTGCCAACCAAGGTCCGTCTAGTCAAGGCTATGGTTTTTCCCGTGGTCATGTATGGATGTGAGAGTTGGACTGTGAAGAAAGCTGATCGCCGAAGAATTGATGCTTTTGAACTGTGGTGCTGGAGAAGACTCTTGAGAGTCCCTTGGACTGCAAAGAGATCCAACCAGTCCATCCTAAAGGAGATCAGTCCTGGGTGTTCATTGGAAGGACTGATGCTACAGCTGAAACTCCAATACTTTGGCCACCTCATGCGATGAGCCGACTCACTGGAAAAGAGTCTGATACTGGAAGGGATTGGGGGCAGGAGGAGAAGGGGACGACAGAGAATGAGATGGCTGGATGGGATTACCGACTTGATGGGCATGAGTTTGAGTGAACTCCAGGAGTTGGTGATGGACAGGGAGGCCTGGTGTGCTGTGATTCATGGGGTCGCAAAGAGTCGGACACGACTGAGCGACTGAACTGAACTGAACCCTCTTGAGTATATTGAGTTCTATACCCCCTACCCAGTTTTCCTAAATGTGAAAATTTTGCATTGGTGTGGTACATGTGTGAGAATTAATGAAGCAATATTGATATGTTATTATTAACTGAAGTCCACGTTTTTTTCAGATTTCCTTAATTTTTTTTTAACGTAATGTCTCTCATGTATCCTGGGGTCACTTAGGATACCACATTATATTTAGTTATTGCTTCTCCTTGGCTCCTCCTGGCAGTGACAGTTTTTCAAAATTTTCTTGTTTTTGATGATCTTCATATCTTTGAGAAGTCCCATTTAGATGCTTTCAAAAATGTTCCTCAGTTAAGAATTATCTGATATTTTTTCTCATGATTACATTGGCATTATGTGTTTGGGGAAGGAAGAATTCAGAGGCAAGTTACCATTTTTCTCACATCACATCGAGACCACATGTTCTCAAAAATTTATCACTGTTGATATTACCTCTGGTCACCTGGCTGAGATAGTGCTCGTTAGGTTTCTCTATTATGAAGTCATTCTTTGTGCCCTTCTTTCCAAATTGCAACCTTCTGATGGAAGTCACTGTGCACAGACCACACTTAGGGAGTGGGGAGTGCTATGTAAAAAGCCTGGAATTCTTATACACGGAGAGATGTGTCTGTTTTCCCACCCTGATGTATATATCCATTGACTTATTGATATGAGCATGGACTCATCAATGCTTACTTCATACTCAGAAATTTAATCCAAGATTGTTTTGTTGCTCAGACTATTTCAGCTTTGGTCATTGGGAGCTCTTTCAGTTGGTCCCCATGTCCCTTTGACATACCCCTGTTATAGATGTTTATTTTCAACACTCTTTTACTTTCTGAAGCTCCCAGTGCATCCTGAATATTTTCTGTCGCTGTCCTAGAATCATTCATTTTACCAAGAAGCCCTATTTCTTTTCACTGGAAAATGGTATCAGAAATCAAGATCTAGGGGTTTGGTGTATGCTCACTGTCACTAGGGTGTCATCGCTTCTAGGCTCTCAGCCAACAGAGCAGGGGAAAATATGCTTGTATCCTAAAACTGTGTGTATACATGTAATCTATACATATTTCTCTGTAAAACTACCTGTATATAAAGCTAAGCATGAATGCTCACTGACATCCCTGGCTGTAATCCATCACTCCATAGATCTTTCTGGCCTCTTCCCTTTGCTTCTGTGTAACCCCCCACTCAACAGTGAGAAGCCTGTCTGTTGTTTGCCGTCTTAACTGTTGGCATCGTCTGACATCTTAACTGTTCAGTTCACATGTATCGTGCTACACGATCAATCAGCCTCTCCCCATGAAAAATAGCTTTATTGATGAGAAAGTACAGTGCTTGTATCTCTATCTTACAGACTCCACTCCTTTTCAGTTACTTAGGTCACCCACTTTTTCTCTACCCCTGTCAAATGAGGTTAGTTCATATATTTATAAAGTGATTAGATTCTTTTTATCACATTATGTATTTCATCCTAGGATCCCCTGAACTCCTAAGTGGTATTTTAAACATTTACATATGCTGAAGTTCATTTCTGTGCTGTAAAGTTCTCTCGGTTTTGACAAATGCATCATATCTTGTATCTACCGTTACAAGATCACACAGAAGAATTTTACCACTTTAGGAAGTCTTGTTCTTCACCTACTCAACAGTGTCCCTTTCACCCACACCTCTGGCAACCGCAGATTATGTCATTTTTCAATGGCATTGCCTTTTACAGAATGTTGTGTACTTGGACTCATACAGCATGTAGCCCTTTTAGACCAGCTTCTTTTACCAAGCAATATGTATTTAGATTCATTTCTATTTTTGTAACTTTTTAATTCATTTCCTTTTAATGTGAATAATATTACATTGGATGGATTTACCACAGTTAGTGTTTTTGTCCGTTTATCTACTAAGGGGCATACTGGTTTTGGGGAAATGGCACACACTCTAGTCCCTACTAATTTATTTTTTATACCACATTACCTGTATCCTAAGAAAGCTGTATGCAGGTAAAGAAGCAACAGTTAGAACCAGACATGAAACAATGGACTGGTTCCAAATAGGGAAAGGGGTATAACAAGGCTGTATATTGTCACCTTGCTTATTTATTTTCTATGAAGAGTACATCATGCAAAATGCTGGACTGGATGAATCACAAGCTAGAATCAAGATAGCTGGGAGAAATATGAACAACCTCAGATATGCAAATAATACCACTCTAATGGCAGAAAGCAAAGAGGAACTAAAGAGCCTCTTGATGAAGGTAAAAGAAGAGAGTGAAAAAGCTGGCTTAAAACTCAACAATAAAATAACAAAGATCATGGCATCCAATTCCATTACTTTATGGCAAATAAAAGGGGAAAATGGGGAAACAGTGATAGACTTTCTTTCCTAGGGCTCCAAAATCACTGAGGAAGGTGACTGCAGCCAGGAAATTAAAAGATGCTTGCTCCTTGGAAGAAGAGCTATGACAAACCTAGAAAGCATGTTAAAAAGAAGAGACATCACTTTGCGGACAAAGGTCCATATAGTCAAAGCTGTGGTTTTTCCAGTAGTCATGTATGAATATGCGAATTGGACCATAAAGAAGGCTGAGTGGCAAAGAATTGGTGCTTTCAAACTGTGTTGCTGGAGAAGACTCCTGAGAGTCCCTTGGACTGCAAGGAGATCAAACCAGTCAAACCTAAAGGAAATCAGTCCTGAATATTCATTAGAAGGACTGATGCTGAACTGAAACTCCAACACTTCAGCTACCTGATGCAAAGAACTGACTCATCTGAAAAGACCTTGATGCTGGGAAAGTTTGAGGGCAGGAGGAAAAGGAGTTGGCAGAGGATGAGATGGTTAGATAGCATCACCGACTCAATGGACATGAATTTGAGTGAACTCCGGAAGTTGGTGATGGACAGGGAGGCCTGGCGTGCTGTGATTCATGGGGTCGCAGAGAGTCGGACACGACTGAGCGACTGAACTGAACTGAACTGAACCTCCTGTGGGTGTTAGTTCTGCCACCTGTGGTCAGAGCTATTCACAGTGCCTTAGTGTACCCTTTCCTGTTTTCCAGTTCTAGAAGTTGACAGCTGCCACATTTATTACTGTGCAGACCTTACTATGCATCTGTTTGGTGCACCATAAATTATAGTGGAAAAATAAACCTGGGGAGATCGTGGAGCAAGTGTCTTTTTTGTTGGTTTAACACTTAGAAAAGCCCTAAACCCTAGTGCTAGTGGTAAAGAATGCACATGCCAATGCAGGAGACATGAGACTCGGGTTCGATCCCTGGGTCAGGAAGATCCCTTGGAGGAAGGCATGGCAACCCACTCCAGTATTCTTGCCTAGAAAATCCCATGACAGAGGAGCTTGGCAGGTTGCAGCCCATAGAGTTTCAAAGAGTTGGACACAACTGAGCAGACTTGGCATGCATGCAAACCCATTTAGATGTCTCCCACTTGAAGCCAGAAGGAAGCAACACATGCCAGTGTGTGATATGGTCACTGAGAAGGGATGGAGTCAGCCACGATCGGAGTTTCCTGCTGTGTTCCCAGTTCCACTGCCGTTACCTCCTGTCAGTATCTGACCAGCTTGTCTCCCTGCCTGCTGCCTGTGTATCTGTGAGTCTCGTCACCTCCGTTATGGTTTCTGCCTTCCGCACTGCCTGGCAGTGACACCTGAAGGGAATGGCCTCAGGGCCCCCACTCAGGGTCTTGCTGACTTGTCTCTTTCTTGACTGTACTTGTGTTCCCTTGAGTCACTATTTTGGTACCAAGGTGCTTTTACCGTGTGTCCACCGTATCACAGTTTCTCCTAGCCTGTGCCCAAGGCCACTGTATTCAGAAACGTTGGCATCTGGACTGGCCCAGTCACCTCTGCCAATGTCACCATCAATGCCTTTCTCTGCCAAAGGTGGTAGTGATGCTTCCATTTCAGTCTCTGGAGAAAGATAAAAATGAAGCAGCAAGTGGGACACTCCAGAAACTCTTGTCATTCCTTTCCTGTTGCTCCTTCTCAGTGTCTTGCCTATTAAAGCCATCTTGGGAATCTCCATCTTTTTTATTTCTACTTGAGGGCGTTCATATGGTTCCCTAACTAGAGCAGGATCAGGAATAGGGTAAGAAACAAGTCGCTTGAGTTCCCTTGTGTGTATTAGACAGAATCTTTACTCTCTTATTTCTACCTTGCGTATGAGTGGGAATGTATTCAGCCTCAAGTCAATTCCAGGCAAACGCTCTATGGTGCTCTTTCCATAGATCATGTTCTCATTTTTTTTCAGCCTCTTAAAGTCCAGTCCCTCACAGAAAGGATGTATTCCCTGGCCCATGGGTGTGGCCTCTGAAGACAGGTATAGATTTCTCTACGTGGACTAATTATCCCTGAATTGCTGAGTCAGTGCTTATAAAACTGGCTGCAGTTTTCCTGTGATATCTTTATGCTCACCGTTGCTTTCTAACAATCTGTTTTTTGCACGGCAATTAGAGTAATCTTTGCAAAATGTCAGATTGCATCGCTCCTCTCCTTAAACCCCTCCACCAGCTTCTCCTTTCACTTCAAGGAAAAGCTAAAATCTTCCTCACCACCTGCAAAGTCCTACATAATGTTGTCCCCATTAACTCTTTGAAATTACCTCCTGCTGTTGTTCCTTTCTCAATTAGGATGGTAGAGGGCTTTACTGTTTTTTTCTTTTTAAATTAATTTTTACTGGAGTATAGCTGATTTACAGTGTTTTTACCATACAGCAAAGTGAATCAGTTATACGTATACATGTATACATGTATCTACTCTTTTTAAAATTCTTCTCTCATGTAGGCCCATTACAGAGCATTGAGCTCCCTGTGCTATACAGTAGGTTCTTATTAGTTATCCATTTTATATATAGTGGTGTGCATATGTCAGTCCCAATGTCTCAGCCCATCCCTCGCTTCCGTCTTGGTAACCACGCCTGCTGTTGTTTCTTATGTCTTCACTCCATGTTGCTCCTTGATCGTGCTGAGTGTGCCGTTACACTGGGTTTTTCCTTCATCCATGCCTTTCCCCATTTATATACCTACCTGATTCCTTCACTTCCTTTAGGTCTTTTCTCAAATGCTTCCTAAATATAGAAGCCTTCCATTACCACTCTGTATAAATTAGTGACCACTTCTCTCCCTGCCCCCAGCCTAGCACTCTCTTTCCAGGTTATCCTTATATAACATTTTCCACAGCAGTGATCATCGTCTGAAATGCTACAGATTTCTTTCTTTATTGAATGATGAGGTCAAGGAATTTGCTTTACTCACTGCTGGTTCCTTAGAGCCTGGCATATAGTAGGCACTCGGTGTTTATGAATGAGTGAATGACTGCAAATATAAGTGAATTCGTGTATGAATGCATCAATGGTTTCCTCAACCTGGCTTAGTGTTGGATAGGCAGTTCTTCAGTCTTACTCATATTTGTACCTGCTAACATAGTGAAGGCTGCTGCTGCTGCTGCTGCTTCTAAGTCGCTTCGGTTATGTCTGACTCTGTGCGACCCCATAGTGAAGGCAGCAATGAGTAAATGGGTGTTTGCTGAATGTCACATGGTCACCCAAACACTGTTGGAGAAAAAAGAAGCTGCAACTATTGTCTTCCAGCTTGAGACCTAGTTGAACAACTTTCTACATAATAAAATAATAATAATAATTCTGAATTATTCAGTACTCATGATGTACTGAAATGGGAGTGAAGGTGTTGAAGGTGAATGAAGGTGATGATCAGATGTCCACACAGGGTGTCTCTGGGCTGTAAACCTGGGTATGACCATCCAGAGTCAGGGTGTTGCCACAGCATCACAGCCTCAAAAGCAATGTCAGGGCATTCAACGGTAAGTGGCTACTTGGGACTGAGTCACATTGGCCAACATCACAAGAGATCAAAGTAGAAATTCAGAGGCCAACGTATTAGTTCACAACTATGTATTTGTGGTTTACACCTTGCAAATAATCAAAATATATACATCTGTGATTCCAAGTAATTCATGTCAGATTTTTTAGTCGTTCCAATTTGAACAGCAATTAGACAAAAAGCAATGAATAATAGTGGCAAATGTATTCTCAATATATATTATTATTCTCAATATATTGGGTATGTGGATAGCTCTTGGACTGCCCCTAGTGTCCAGAATATGGGTCTGTGCTCTATTTGCTATCTCTTTCCCTGGACAGTTCTGAGTCAACTCTGATGAAGTATTGTTCTACCATTTTTCTTCTTGGATACAGAAATACCCTATTCCTTCTGCTTTTTTTTTTTTTTTATATATACTCTCCCACCAGGTTTAATACTACCAAATGACTAGACTACAGAATTCTTTTACATCCTTCCAAACTTTGAATTTCTAAGCACATCTGTTCTTGCTTTCAAATTGGGATAAATCTGGTCTGTAAAGAAAATTCCTTCGGTGACTAATCTCATGAATTTTTGTCAGTTGGCCTCTCATAGGACAACTAAAGCTCCACTTCTGGGGACTCTGATCCTTGACCATACATTGCTTAGTTACCTTGAATCTCTCTCCAAATCCATATTTCCTTATAATGTCTACCAACTGACCCAATTACATTATAGTTCATGGACAGTTCTAGATGATATAAGCATTTTAACATGCTCATTAACCACCATAATGATTTGAAGATCATGTCTTGGCTTCCTACTCAAAGTCAAGATGTATACTCATGCCCTTAGAAGTCCACTGCCTGTGATCACGGTAGATTATGTCCTATCCAGAGATCAGGCCAAAATCAACAGATAAAAATATCTTGAATGCTAGACCTAACAGACCTTACTCTCTTTGCGAAATTACTCTGCCTGGGTAAATCCAGTTTCTTTTGGGCCTTTGACAATAATTATGCTTGGGTGATGCTGAATCAATCTATTGAATTGTTTCCACCTTCCTGATCTTACTTTTATTCCCCCCAACGAAAACTGTGATCTATATATGAGTACTGAGAAGCATCATAGTATGGTAGGAAAGAGAAGACTTGAATCAATAAAACCCAGGGATGCACATATTGCATCGTCTCTTATGGATTGTATGATCTTGCTCGAGTGAGTTAAAACCTCTGAAATTTGGTTTCCTCACCTTTAGAAGGAGTGCAAACTCATATCTTTCACAGAATGGCTGGGAAGATCAAGAGACATGTTGTTTAATGTGCCTGGTCCACTGCCTGGGCCCCGGTGGGTTCTCTGTAGGTGCTATTCTTCTTGCTGTCCCCTCCCACCGCCCATTTAGTGTGGCACTCAGAGGCGGCTGTGACTGTCGCCTCCAGGTAGGCATCTGTGATTGCAGAATGACAAGACCTTGTGTTCCCAATGCCGCCAGTGCTCTAGAGGTCTGGTTGCCTGTGTAGCAGACATTCTTCCCAGGTCTCGGGCCTGACCGCATTCCCACAGGGCCCCTCACAGCCCTTCACTTGTGTCTGTCCCATAGCACTTACTGAAATCTCCCGGTCGTGGACTCACATGCCTGGTGAAACTTATGAAACTGCCTCTCCCCTCACCCCCCAGTCAGGGAAACTGTGCTTTTTACTTCTCCACAGCCTGCAGTGTGATACCTGGAATATAGTAGATGTTAAGAAAAGGTAATGAAGCGGGACTCAGGCCAGAACTGACCAGCTGTTTAACTTGGCTTTCAGATCTGGTCAGTTTTTCGTTTTTCTCTTGCCATTGTCAACTTGTCAGTATCTCAGTCTGAGGGGTTCTTGATTCACAAAACCTCTCCTGAATGCCAGGACCGTGAGTTATCTCATGTCATCCTTACCCCAACCCTTGGAAGTAGGTGTTACTGCTTTCAATTTCAAACTGAAAGAACAAACTCTAAGAGGTGACTTACCTTACCCCCAGCCAGGTCATTCTTTTGTGGTCAGCCTGACTCTCCATAGAGGAAGAAAAATAATTGGCATCCTAGCACCTAAATATTGCCAGACGCAGTGTAGCTGCCAATAAATACGTGTAGAATGAAAGAAACATTATGTAGCATATGTTTCAGATGCTTTTTATTATCTGTTTTGCATCTATTCAATGAAAAACTGGAAATCGAGCGAGGTTAGTAACTTAACTCATAGTCACATAGTAAGTAGCAGGCCTCGTGTTTTAAGTGAATTCCATTTGACCAAGTACTTAACCTCTGTTATGCTGCCTAAAGAAAGACAGGTAAATATTTATGAGCAAAAAAAAAAAAAACCAACAAACCCTTAGCATTATCATTCTCCATCAACTCTGAGTATGGTTACAAATTCTTTAGCTAGCAAAAGAAATAATGGGCCATAAAACATTTATCTGCCCTGGACCCTCACCTTTCATTGTTTGTATATTGCTACTTTCAAAATCATTAAGCCTGTGACTGTTCATAGGGTAATTCTGAGCATATTACAATTGCCTCTGAGTCAGAAGCCTTATATCCCAACAGCTTAAATATAACAATGGTAGGTTCTTTTCAAAGGGTGCATTTTCCCTCACAGCTGCCAGCTCTGCTTTCTATACAAACCTAAAAATAATGATCTTTCCATTATGGGAGCACTAGTATTGTTGCTCTCCCTCTTAGCTTGTATTAGTGCTTAAATTATACACCCCTAATCTCCAGGGGTTTAAACTTGGCTGGGAAACTTTTCCTGAGGCCAAAAACATGGAGTTCACTCTGAGCAAGAGGCTTCTACTGGAGCCTCCTGCAGTGCCTGGGGCAGAACTGCAGTCCCTAAATTGTCTCTGATATCGTTGTTTGTCACTTGCAAATGGTTACTGATAAAGCCTTTGTGGTCAACCTTTGGTGATGGCAAACCCTCTCCTCTCTGTCTAACCTACTCATTAAAACAAGGCAAAAAGTGACCTCTCCTCATTTGGCAAGGCTGCAGAGGCAATCTTTATTCAAATGCTTAAATGTTGGATTTACCTTTCAAGGTGATTGTTTCTCTGGTGCTGCTTCTTGCAAAAGCTTGGGAGCAACCTTGCTCTAGTGCATTTTCATTCTTGATGGAGGCATGGACCCTGGTGAGCAAACCAAGCTATAAGACAGTGGGTTATAGAATGAGTGGGAGGTGAAGAAAGGGAAGAGAAGAAGTGAAAAAGAGTGTGGGATAGTGGAGCAGTGGAGAGGGGAGGGAGGAAGCCATCACTTGAAGGGTTGGAGAAAGTTATCTCCAAACCATCAGGTCATGTAATGCACAGGTCTTGGCATCTGAGAGCTGCTGCTGCTGCTGCTAAGTCACTTCAGTCGTGTCCGACTCTGTGCGACCCCATAGACGGAAGCCCACCAGGCTCCCCCATCCCTGGGATTCTCCAGGCAAGAACACTGGAGTGGGTTGCCATTTCCTTCTCCAATGTGTGAAAGTGAAAAGTGAAAGTGAAGTCGCTCAGTCGTGTCTGACCCTTAGCGACCCCACGGACTACAACCAACCAGGGATTGGCTGGGATTTTCTAGGCAATAGTTACTGGAGTGGCTTGCCATTGCCTTCTCCGATCTGAGAGCTAATATAGAGTAAAAGTGTACTTTTTTCCCCCGCAAACTTATCAGGAAAAATAATTGATTTATTTTCCTTGTCCTACTTCCATTTTTTCCCCTTGAATTACTTATTCAAGTAATTCAATGGCATTACTTATCTATTGATAGTACTGTATTATTATATTATTACACATTTAGGAAGGAGATCCCAAACATTCTGTCAGTGTGGGCTCACCAGACTGCACACAGGAATCAACTTTGATGGTCAGTGAAGGTTCACCACTCCTAACTCCCTGTTTGTGATCATCACTGGAGGAATTCTTTAATTCAGGACTCATAAAGATGGCAGGATTAGCTGAAGGAAGATTGAAACAGACTCTGGAATGAGAACCAGACATTATATAGCACATTGTTAACTGAAGCGTAATTACGCACCACATGCAATTAGACTGCATTATCGGGTTTTACATACTGAATTCAAATCCCTCTTCACCCTGGAATTGCTTTAAAAAAAAGTCTGAAGATTGAGTTCCTTATGTTGTCCATCTTTGGAGGATTCCTTCCTATGTATTCCAGGCAGATCCTCCCACGTTTGTTGGAGTTGCAGTGGTTGACTTCTTATATATATATATATATATATTGTAAAGCCCCATTTAAGGACTCATTTTAAAGCACCTCTTTTATCAGTTATGCTGCTGAGGTGTCTTTGTCTCCCACGCTCTGCAAAGGAGAGTGCTGCCTTCCAGTCTTCTTAAGAGACGTCTCTTCTCTCTCCTTTCAGTCTTGAGGGTGCCTTCTCACAACAGAGAATTCTGAATTCTCTGGCCTCTGGGATCTTCTTCCAGCGGCAGCTTCAAAACTTTGACACAAAGAGTAATTTTAAGATTGAATTCAAGCTGAAAATATATCTTCCAGTGGACACAGGACTTTTGACTCAAATAATCCTTCCAACTGTGACCTCTCAAGATAGTCTTAGATTCAACAACCCATTGTCCCATGAGCTCTGTAAAAAATATCCCAATAAAGGCACATTAATGAAACAAATATTAAGTTCCCCTGGAGGAGGACATGGCAACCTGCTCCAATATTCTTGCCTGGAGAACCCCATGGACAGAGGAGCCCAAAGGGCTACAGTCCATAGGGTCTGAAGTGACTTACCACAGCACAGAAACTTAATTAGGCTTACTTTAGCAGCTTTTTCTTCCCTTTCATGACTGCATTGTAGGCTAAGAGTACAATTGTGGTTTGTTTGGTTTTCTTTTGCTTCCCTCGTGACTCAGTGGTAAAGAATCTACCTGCCAGTGCAGGAGCCACAGAAGTCACAGGTTTGATCCCTGGGATGGGAAGATGCCTTGAAATAGGAAATGGCAACCCACTCCAGTATTCTTGCCTGGAAAATCCCATGGACAGAGAAGCCTGGAGGGTTACAGTCCCTGGGGTTGCAAAGAGTCAGATACGACTGAGCAACTAAACAACAGCAACGTTCTTAGTTTATGGGTGGGCATAGCTATGGTAACGTATCTCGAGGTTCTACAAAGACTACCAGGAATCCTGGATTTCTCTCTCTTGAACAGCTCCAAAAATCATAGATTTACTATTTATGTTCTATTGTATAAGACTGAGAATTTCAAAATTTGAGTTCTGTTCCTGGGTGTCCTGTTTACTTAGTATAAGACCTCATATAAATTGCTTGTTCTCTCCTAAGGCTTTAGTTTCTTAATCTGTGCAATAGGAGGGCAAAACTGGAAGGCCCCTCCCAATCTTCCCAGCCCTGGTTCTGTGATACAGGCTGCTACATCTACTGTTTCATCACTGCTGTTGTTACTACTGTGACCGCCACTGCTGCCCTCCGCACCGTTCTGCTGCTCTTTCTACCACGACAAACACCACTTCATATTTGCATACAGGTTTCACTTACAAAGAGTGTTTCTATATAGTCTTTGGTTTAAAACTGCAGATCAGAGGCAGCCTGTGCCCTGGGGAAGGAGGTGAACTATTTCCTCCATTCCGTTCCGTTCCATCGCTCAGTCGTGTCCGACTCTATGCGACCCCGTGGACTGCAGCCTACCAGGCTTCTCCGTCCATGGGATTCTCCAGGCAAGAATACTGGAGTGGGTTACCGTTGAACTATTTCCTAAATACAGGAAAAACCCTACATCTCCTTATCAGTCACGTTTCTGTAATCAGTTATCACTTCCAAAAACTCTCCTTTGAATCAACCCTTACATTCCTACAGCTCGATTCACCTTGATTAAAAATAAAGCTAATTTGATTCTCCTGGATTTCTGTGTCCAACAGTGAGAGGACTGGCTCAGAATTCTTGGCCGCTGGCACTCTGGCAAAGTATCATTTTAAAATGTCATTGTTTTACCAAACCCAAATGTTTCTACCTGGAAATTGTTATATTTAAATACTTCCTCTGAGGGACAGATATGATTGATGTTATTTGCCCTCTTGAGTATTAATGGAAATTTTCCCATGAGCTCTCGATTTGTCAGAGACGGATGACAGGCTTTGTAATAAGCAAGTTACGATGTTGCTCTGCTTCTCCAAAGTAGCCTGTGCCTCAGTGTCTTTAAGAAGAAAATGACTCTCATTTCTGTTGAGATCCAGATTTATTGTGAGCTAAAGTTTGTTGTGTATTAGGTGTGTTATTTAAAATCACATAATCATTTATCAGAGGAGGGCATGGCAACCCACTCCAGTATTCTTGCCTGGAGAATCCTTATGGACAGAGAAAGCTGGTGGGCTACAGTCCACGGGATCCCAAAGAGTCGGACACAACTGAGCAACTGAGCCCAGCCCAAATTTCTCACTAACAGATTAATTTCCTTTATTTCAACCACAGTATTGAACACTTCTGGATATCATTAAAAAGCATCAATAGCAGCGATTAAACACATTTTTTGGTTTTGAAACAGATATGTATTTGGCTCATAGAATCTCAGACACATTTGCCTCATGGGTGTCACTGATGGTATGGAAGCAGACCATGCAATGCTCTAACATGGACTCAGAGGAGCACACTTTTCAATATCCTTTGTCCCAAAGCAAGATTTGCGTTAAGATTTCTCTGATTCTGGTTCCCATCCAGTACATGATAATCTCAATTTTGTGCCAAGGAATCAGACCACGCCTGAGACAAGTAGGAGAGGTGCCCAGTGCAGCCTTCATCCACAGTTTGGAGGTTTCAGTCTTCAGTGATTTAATCTTCTTGCTGTGGCATGATTGATTCACGAATCCTGTGATTGATGCAGCACTGACCCAGTTGAATTCAGTCTCTCAATCGTGTCCGACTTTTTGCAACCCCACGGACTGCAGCACGCCAAGCTTCTCTGTTCAGCACCAGTTTTTTCAAACTCACAATCATCAAGTTGGTGATGCCATCAAACCGTCTCATCCTCTGTCATCCCCTTCTCCTCCTGCCTTCAATCTTTTCCAGCATTTGGGTCTTTTCAAATTAGTCAGCTCTTCACATCAGGTGGCCAAAGTATTGGAGCTTCAGCAGCAGGATCAGTCCTTCCAATGAATATTCAGTACTGATTTCCTTTAGGATGGACTGGCTTGATCTCCTTGCTTTCCAAGGGATTCTCAAGAGTCTTCTCCACCTCCACAGTTCAAAAGCATAAATTCTTTGGTGCTCAGCTTTCTTTATGGTCCAACTCTCACATCCATACATGACTACTGGAAAAACCATAGATTTGACTAGATGGACCTTTGTCAGCAAAGTAATGTCCCTGCTTTTTAACATGCTGTCTAGGCTTGTCATAGCTTTTTTTCCAAAGAGCAAGTGTCTTTTAATTTCATGGCTGCAGTCACTGACCCAGAAGCACTGAAATCCTTTCAGGTGAATGAAGGTTATCCTGAAACCTTGACTCCAAGGAAGACATGCTTAAATCCCTGTTGTATGGACTTCCCACTGGCCAGCAACAGTTGAACAAAACATCTGTTCTGGTTATATAATTTCTACATATAATGGAGGAACGGGAAAGGCAAACTATTGTAAGACAAAGGAGAATGGCATTTATCATGAGTGGTCTTTTCACCAATCAGAAAATGGAAGGAAGTGCAAGTTGTACAAGATCCTCATTTGAAGATCAATAGGACAAAGAAATACTTGCCTGGATATGCTAGCCATGACCTTGCTTCAAGAAAGTAAGAACACAATGTAATTCATACCAATTTCACTAAACGTCTGCTTTGTAAGCCTCCATGAAAACCCACTGTGTCAGAATTCTTGCAAGAGAAGAGAACTGTCAACCACAGTAGATGTCACGCAGAAAATACTGGAAAAGGGACTGCTCCCTTGCACCACTGACATCCTTGGATCTGGCTGAACACTGTCAGCACTGCAGATGGAAGCACCACTCCTTTCCCTTTCTTAAGGAAGGGTAACAGTCCCCCAAATGTCATTTGGCCCGTGGAGTTTTTAAATCTGTGCATGAGGGAAGTTATGGCAAGACATGTTCACTGATGGCCCAGAGCGGGCTGGGGAAGGGGAGCAGAGAGTTAGAGACAGCGAAATGAAACCATCACAGCTGTGTGCACGCTCTGACTCTGGCAGGCTGTGGAGAGTTTGACAGAGCTTTTCAGAAATGAAACATTTGAACTTTATGTGAACACCTGGAGTTGTCTTTGTTCGATGTATCCCAGGGAGAAATCGCATACACGCCGTGGCTTCACATGTTAGCTGAACACTGTAATCACGTAAGTTGACACAGCTCTGCAGTCTGCTCCGGGACTCCACCTGTGAAAATGGGGAGGATAAAGACTGTGATAGGATTATAGGTAGATGTCCCAAGGCCATGCAGAATGCAGATAGCAGATTTCATTTTGGGTGGGGAAATGGTGACTCCTCATTTGGTACTCCTGGTCCAGAACCCTTCTGCGTGGTTCCCTATGAAAGAGTCATGTTCTTTCTTAATATACCCTTACTGTTTCCCTGCCTGGTGAGCACTGTGTTCCTGGTCCCCTGTGGTACTTATTTACTGGTCACAGGCATCATTCTCTCTGACATACTTGTCTCTCTTCTTAAAAAAGGGCTAATAAGGGGAGAAGGGATAGTTAGGGAGTTTGCACTCTCTACTTAAAGTGGATAACCAACAAGCACCTACTGTATAGCATAGGGAACACTGCTCAACCTTATGTGGCAGCCTGGATGGGAGGGGAGCTTAGGGGAGAATGGATACGTGTGTATGTATGGCTGAGTCCCTTCACTGTTCACCTGAAACTGTCACAACACTGTTAATCATCTATACTCCAATATAAAATAAAAAGTTAAAAAAATGAAAGATAAGAATATTGAGGTTCTGGAGTCCCTAGTATCTTTAGAATTAGATTTGGAGTGAAAAACATAAAGCAGTACAAAAGTGAACATACAAATAATGATAAGGGAATACAAAACTGGGAAAGAATTTTGCAGGTAGGAACTCTGTGTGTGTGTGTGTGTAAAACTTATCTGATTGGTGTCAAGTCAAGGTGATCACATCTAAAACATGATTCTTGGGCCTCCCTTCCCAACTTCCTCAGCTCAATGAATGACCCTGCAGTCCACCACCTTGGTCCGTGCAGATATCCATGAGTTTTCCTCACCCTTGCATTCCATTTATCAACAAGCCCTTGTGAGCTCTGCGTCCCAAAATGCATCCTATCCTTGGCCATGTCTCACCTCCCTTCTACCACTTTGTTTCAACCCACCAGTGTCTCTTGTGGATTGCTACAAAAAACAAACAAATTCACTAACTAGTCTCCCATCGAGTCTTGCCTCCCTGAAGTTGACTGTATTGAGCAACCATCTTCCTCCCAGAGGCCTTCTTTAACTCCTGTTTGAAAAATACCACTTCAGGAACTTCCTTGGAGGTTCAACAGTTAAGACTTCTCCTTCCAGAGCAGGGGGTGCAGGTTTCCATCCCTGGTCCGTGAGCTAAGAATTCCAAATGGCTAGAAGCCAAAAAAAAAAAAAAAAAGTAGAAAAACTATTGTAACAAATTCAATAAGGACTTTAAAAAGTCGCATTCATTGCTCTTTAGTGCCTTCACTTGTTTTATGTGTTTTCTTAGTGCTTACCATCATCTGGCGTTATTCATTTTTCTACTTGTTTTTTATCCCTTTCTTCCGCTAGAATGAAAGTCCTTTGAAGCCAGACTTTATCTTTCTTGTTCAAGATTATGTCGCTGGAGTTTATAATAGTTCTGGCACTCAGTCCTCAATATTATGTACTCAGTAAACATTTAACAAATAAATAAATAGATTGATTTGAATATTTTTTGTAGTGTGTTCACAGAGAATTTTAAAATTATCATGCCCTGGTCCAGTACTCTTGGTCCAGAACCCTTCTGCTTGGTTCCCTATGAAAGAGTCATGTTCTTTCTTAATATGCCCTTACTCTTTCCCTGCCTTGTGAGCACTGTGTTCCTGGTCGCAAGAACAGTGAAAGGATTAAATTATCAAGCGTATTTTGGGGCTTCCCCGGTGGCTCAGCGATAAAGAATCCGCCTGTAATGCAGGAGACACTATCCCTGGGTCAGGAAAATCCCCTGGAGGAGGAAATGGGAGCCCACTCCAGTCTTCTTGCCTGGAGAATCCTATGGACAGAGGAGCCTGGTGGGCTACAGTCCATACAGTTGGACATAACTGAAGCAACACAGCAAGCATGCTGCTGCTGCTGCTAAGTCTCTTCAGTCGTGTCTGACTCTGTGTGACCCCACAGATGGCAGCCCACCAGGCTCCCCCAGTCCCCGGGATTCTCCAGACAAGAACACCGGAGTGGGTTGCCATTTCCTTCTCCAATATGTGAAACTGAAAAGTGAAAGTGAAGGCGCTCAGTCGTGTCCGACCCTTAGCGACCCCACGGACTGCAGCCTACCAGGCTCCTCCATCCCATATTTTATGATATATTTGATATTTTAATCTGTGCATTTTAGAAATGATAATATTAATTATGATAATTGAAAATAAATCTAGCAGTAGTACCCTTTTTCTGGTTCAAATGAGAGGTTTGCTCTTTAATTGTTGGTCAAATAGATTCCAGCAGGTAGAGTTTTTGAGGCCACTTGAGTGTCTCTGAGTTGTTGTTGTTTTTTCCTCTGAAATTTGCAAGTCTGTGTTGAAACCTGAATCTTTTTACGTTTGAAAGGATCAAAACGTTGATAACTTACAAGCTTACAATTAATATTTCCATAATTTATATATGTTCTTTTAATAGCTTTTTCTTTGTGACTGGCTGAGGGAGAAAAAAATCCAGGGTCCTTATTAGAAGTCAAAGCTCTGAGACCATCTGCCAGAAATAGAGACTGTTTCTCTCTCTCTCTTTTTAAATTTTATTATTTTTTTGATTGAAGTATAGTTGATTTATAGTGTTGTGCCAATCTCTGCTCTATAGCAGGGTGACTCGTTATACACATGTAGATGCTCTGTTTATAAATACTCTTTTCCACTATGGTTTATCACACGACACTGAATACAGTTCCCTGGGCCACACAGTAGGACCTTGTTGTTTATCCATTCTGTATATTATAGTTTGCGTCTGCTCATCCCACACTCTCAGTCCTTCCCTCCCTTACCCCCAGGACTGCCTCTTTGTCCCCCTGGATGTCTCCCTTCTTTCTCATTTGTAAATGGAGGCCTTTATGTCTGCGTCTTTCAGGAAATATCAGTCTATACTATTTTCATATGAGGTCTTTTGGGAGGAAAGTCTGCCTAATTCTTAACAGTGTCTATCTCTGAAATGCCCGTTTCTGCCTGCAGCTTCTCAAACAGGTAGATGAAAATCAGTCATCAATCGAACAGACAGAAAGCCATTTCACCTGCGTTTGGTATCTAGGTTTCCCCCAGTCCGTGTCTCTGCTTCTCAGGAAGCACTGAGTGAGAGCGCGGGGCTGCAGTTTGCGACGATCTCTACAGCAAGCCCGGCATTTCCAGAGCTGGTATTCAGAGCAAGCTTGTTGACCTAAGAGGATTGTCCCGCATCCTGAGATTCTCATTCTCCCCTGGCAGCTGGATGGGTATGCACGACAGCAAACATGAGGAAAGCAGAGAAACCCAGAAGGAATTTTTACAGTGGAGTTGAAACAGCGTGGAAGTGAAGAGGCAAAGGACAGAACTGTAGATTATCCTATATTTAATAAGGATGGTAGAAGAAGTGTGAAAAAGAGGACCCTGAAATGGGTTGGAAATCGCATTGGAGTTGGAAGGAAAAGACCTTCTATTCTGGACTCCAGACCACTATTGCATCTGCTTGGTTTCCTTCACCTGTGCTGAGTCTTGCCCTCAGGGCTGTCCCCTGTGTTTTTCTCAGTTCTTTAGCCGTGGCACCCACCAACTCAGTGACTCATGTTTCAGCCTTGCTGTCCCTTGGCAAACACTACTCATGATCCCAGCACCATACACAAAATCCAAAAGCATCATATGCTCTTATAATTGTTTCTCATATAAAATCCACCCTCTAAGTCCGTGTTTCTCCACGTGTAGCCTGTAACCCACTTGGGACAAAATCCCCAGAGATGCTTTTTAAAATGCAGGGACTTCCCTGGTGGTCCAGTGGTTAAGAATCTGCCTTGCAGTGCAAGAACTGTGGGTTTGATCCCTGTTTGGGGAACTAAGATCCTACATGCCATGGGGCAGCTGAGCCCACACATCAGAGTCAGAGCGTCCCTGCACCACCACAAAATTTCCCACATGATGGATGCAGCAATGATCTTGCATGCTGTATCTAAAACCTGGTGCAGCCAAATAAGTAAATATTCAAAAAATAAAATGCAAAATTGAGGGCTTTACTTCAGACCTACTGAGCCAGAATTTCTTAGGCCAGGTCCCTTCCTAGTTAAGAAGTTCCCCAGGGGATTTTATGGCTCTTGTTTATTCCTACTTCCCAAGCCACAGCCATTGTCTTTGGTCTCCTTGAAGTTCCCAAGTAGAGGGTTGGAAAAGCAAAGGAGGAAAAGACCTTTTATCTGTGTCAGTGAGGATCATGGGCTTCATTGATGGCTCAGTGGTAAAAATCCTGCCTGGAAGGCAGGAGTATGGGGATCAGTCCTTAAGTCTGGAAGATCCCTTGGAGGAGGCCACGGCAACCCACTCCAGTGTTCTTGTCTGGAAAATTCCATGGACAGAGGAGCCTGGCAGGCTACATTCCACAGGGTCACGATGAATCAGACACAACTGAAGTGACCTAGCACACGTGTACACAAGCCCATCAGGATCACAGGGAATATAATTAGATAAGGAATACATTCATTAGAGACCTCTGAATCAGTTCATTAATTGCAAGATAATAATCAGTGTGGTGTTTGTGAGCTTCTAAGGCTGGGAGTTAGGTTTCCTTCTCTTTGTTTCCCTAGGTTGTGGCAGAGTGCCTGGCAGCAGGTTGTCAACCAGGCTTTGTCTACTGGAAACTAAACCCAATATGACTTCATCATCTCTGACAAATGTAACCTAGATGCTATCAATGGTGAAGAAATATCAAATCAAAGTCAATAAGGCAGTTCTTGATAATTTAAAAAAAAATCACACCAAATTACGTGGAATTTGATGATGATGATGGTGATTTTAATGAAAGTTGTTTCATCTAACATTCATTGAATGCAAATAGCCAATTTAAAACTTGGCATTAATATGTTTAATCAATAACTGTTTATTGAGTGCCTACAACGTGTCACAAAACATTTCTGACCATTTGAGATGAGCGTCAGTCAGTGCAGAGAGTCCTGCCCTGATCGATGTCGTGTTATTTGGGGTGGTGGAGAAGTGTTGCTGTTGTTCAGTCGCTAAGTAAATGTTGTTGTTGTTTAGTCGCTAAGTTGTGTCTGACTCTTTGTGACCTCATAGACTGCAGCATGCCAGGCTTCCCTGTCCTTCACTGTATCCCAGAGTTTGCTCAAACGCATGTCCATTGAGTCAGTGATGCCATCCAACCATCTCATCCTCTGTCGCCCTCTTCTCCTCCAGGCCTCAATCTTTCCCAGTGTCAGGGTCTTTTCCACTGAGATGGCTCTTCCTTCACATCAGGTGGCCAGAGTATTCAAGCTTCAGCATCAGTACTTCTAATGAAAATTCAGGGTTGAATTCCTTTAGGATGGACTGGTTTGATCTCCTTCCTGTCCAGGGGACTCCCAACAGTCTTCTCCAACACCACAGTTTGAAAGCATCAGTTCTTTGGAGCTCAGCTTTCTTTATGGTCCAACTCTCACATCCACATATGACTACGGGAAAAACCATAGCTTTGACTAGAGAGGCCTTTCTTGGCCAAGTGATGTCTCTGCTTTTTAATATGGCTTCTGTGTCTAAAAATAATAAATAAGTGCATTATAGAGTATGTTAGAAGGTGATCAGTGTCATAGGAAAAAGAAAATACCTTGAGCTAGGTGAAATGATCAAAATTGATGGGGAAGGTTATAATATTAATTAGGAAATTAAACACCTTATTTTCTAGTCATCAAGTCATATATGTTTATTGTTATTATTCCTGTTTATCAGAGTAGTAGACTGAGTTTTATACAAGTCTGTGAGTTTTACCAGGTTCACACTCATAGTAAGTGTTGGAGCTGGATTCAAATCCAAGTAGTCTCATGGCAGAGAGACTGCTGAAAGTTCTAAATTTCATGGACTTCTGAAAGTTCTAATTTGTGTGTCCCATTGCCAAATGATTATATATATATATATATATATATCATTATATATATATATCATTATATATATATATCATTATATATATATATATCATTATATATATATATATCATTATATATATATATATCATTATATATATATATCATTATATATATATATATATCATTATATATATATATATCATTATATATATATATGGAGAAGGCAATGGCAAGCCATTCCAGTACTCTTGCCTAGAAAATCCCATGGATGGAGGAGCCTGGTAGGCTGCAGTCCCTGGGGTCGCTAAGAGTCGGACACGACTGAGCGACTTCACTTTCACTTTTCACTTTCATGCATTGGAGAAGGAAATGGCAACCCACTCCAGTGTTCTTGCCTGGAGAATCCCAGGGATGGGGGAGCCTGGTGGGCTTCCGTCTATGGGGTCACACAGAGTCGGACACGACTGAAGCGACTTAGCAGCAGTAGCAGCAGTATCTATATATACAGTGCCTGCATTTAGAATCAGCTGTGGTGGTCTTCCAGGTTCTCCAGGGCAGGAGTAAGCAATTCCAGCTTTCATAATCCCAGGCTTTAATTGCCCAGTGGGCACCAGAAGCCCTCAGTCACCCGCAGAGTCTTCTATTCAAATAAGACACATGATTCTAATAAAGAATCAATAACACAAAGGCCATTGCATATTTTCTCATATGCTGAAATGGGGAGGGGCTCACTGGGATTATCACACAAGGGTACAAGAGAAGAGGAACGTGAAGAGGGTTGCATGTTTATTTTTAGTTTCAATTAATAATTTTTTCTGAGCCATCAAGTTTGGGGAGACTTTAAAAATGTGCAGTACAGTTACTTTCTAATTGCTGGAGATGAGTAACCATCTGAGTGCAATATTCCAGTATTTTTTTTTAACTTGTGAAATTATTGGGCATTGTTTTATACACTCCAACATTTTTGTTATTACCTGAGAGAGAGAAAATGGTCTTAGGACCACGGATTGTGCAGATGAAAGGAGACCTCAGAGAGGGCCTTGGCCAAATTCCTCATTTTATAGGTGGTGAAATTTAGAAGCCCTGAGAAGCAAAGTACCGTAACTGCAATCCCTCAGACAGTGCCAAAGAGGAAATGCCACATTTAGAAAAGCATAAATTACTAGCATTGGGAATCATCTTTTCCTTTCCACTCATTCTCTAGATAAGGAAATGAAACTCAGTGTATACTGACAACCTTTCTCATTGGAATTGAACCCAACCCATTCTCCCTAAAATCTACTGATTTTAATGCAGATACAAACATGTCATTCACTTAAAACACTTCAGTGATTCTGCGTCTTCAGAATAAAGATGATTTTGTTGTCACGCACAAAAGGATTTCTCTTATTTGTCTTGTACTTTTGCAGGGACATCTCTTGAGGTTCTCCTGTTACGCTTGTTCTGCTGCCGTGCACTCTGCTCTGCTCCGTACTTTCCTCTGCCTTGGCCTATGTCTTCTCTTTCTGCAGGCTTCATTTCAGGCCTCACGCCTTTTCTGCCTCTCACTTTTTTCTGGGTGGATGCCCTTTTGCTGTGCATGTCTCTATCTTCCAGTTATTCGAGTTGCTGATATTCCGTTTATGCCAGTCTTTCCATTACTGGAAGCCCATTTAGATCAGAGGTGGTGGTTTTATCAATCTGTGTATATTCATCCTTGCACCTGGATATAGCCTGCAATGAACTTATTTAAAGAATAAATGAGTAAATACATAACTAAATGATTTTTTGATTGATACAAGTTATTTATCTCTAATATTATTTCTGTAAATGTTTTTCAAGAAGAAAAAGCAAAAAGTAAAACTAGAATTTTGCCCTATTACTGAGAAGTCTCAAGTGAAATATATCCTTGTAAACTTTCATAATTTAGATATGGAATTATAGATTATTGATAATTTTTTTTTTTTGCAAAGACACTTTGTTGCTGTTCTGTAAGTCTCAGTTTTCCTCTACATGAATCATAGTTCACTGGATCCCTGCTCTGCCATTCCATAGAATTGTGACAGTCTTTATCAAAATTTTCCATATTATATTGTGAATTCTTCATTCATTTCTTTAAGACAGTAATTGAACATATGCTAAATCTATCATTATGCTCCAGGGAAGGATGAACAGATGAGTAAAATTAAGGAGTTCATAGACTAGTAAGAGAAATAAACACACAGAATTAATTCATATCCAAAAATACCAGACCTAACTATACCTAACGGCCAAATGGGTATCAAAGGGCCAGGGGAATTCAGAAGAGGTAAACACTTATTCCCATTTGGGGAAATGGGGAAAACTTTGTGAAAAGGAATCATTTGATTGGGACCCTACAGACTATTGACAGTAAAGGAGTTCATGTATCATGTTAATGGTAGAAATTCTCAAAGATATTCTGGATTTTTCTTCATTCAAGATAACATCATCGACTCTGCTTGGAGCTTGTCTCATAATTTTTACTATAGAACTGTTTGAACTTAATGACCTCAGGAGTAATGAGGATAAATATTGTTTAACCTGAGTTGTTAGTCTTTCAGCAGATTAGACTTAAGAATGTTGCTGTGTGTTAGCAAGGTAAATCTACTCTGGATCAAATGGCCCAGAGAGTGATGAGAATTAAGAAAAGCATTGAATATAGATAGACACTTCATTCATTCAGTAAATATTTACTGAAGATGTGCTGTATAGCAGTGATATGCTATTTGTTGAAAGCTTAAAGTCCAGTGAGGAGTCAGCCATGGTAGCAGATCATAATTATTTTTCTAAATTGGCTATGAGTGTAGTAGAAAGCTCCTCAGAGTAGGTGTTAGTTGAACTGATCCTTGAGAGATGAGGTGTCTGCCAGTTATTTTGGAGCAGAAATAAACAGGGACACCACATATTAATAGGCACAGAAACGGAGAACACAGTGTGTTGTTGAATTATTTTTAAAGTTTTAAGTAATCTCCTTTATTTCCTTATGGGCAATAACACTGTTCATTTTCTTTTGTGGTTGCTTCAGTGTTTACATTGGTTGTCTTTACCTTACAAAAGTATTTTACCATTTTCCCTCCCCTGGCTTTTGTGTTATGGTTGCCATACATTTTGCTTCTATTTATTTATAAATCACAGAAGTTTTTTTTTTTTATTTATTCTGCTTTAAAAATTTTAAAAAAATTAAAGAGAATTTTTAAATAGGAAAAATATATATATATAATATATATATGCATATATGTGTGCACACATGCTAAATTGCTTCAGCCATATCCGACTCTTTGCGACCCCATGGACTGTATCCCTCTAGGCTCCTCTGTCCATGAGAATTTCCAGGCAAGAATACTGGAGTGGGTTGCCATGCCCTTCTCCAGGGGATCTTGCCAACCCAGGAATCAAACCCGTCTCCAGCATTGGCAAGCAGGTTCTTTACCTACTAGCATCACCTAGAAAGCCTACATATATATACACGCATATACACCGTATATATACACATGCATATATACATATACACACACGTATCATTCATTTCAGAGGTTCTTTAATACCCTGTATAGATTTCACTTTCCCTCTGATATCATATTCTTTCTGCTTGAAGGAATTCCTTTAACATTTCTTCTAATGCAGATCGACTTTTGATGGATTATTTCAGATTTTTGTCTCTCTGAAGAAAAAGGCTTCATTCTCTTTATTTTTGAAAGATATTTCACCAAATATAGCACTCTTGGTTGACATGGCCCTCCCCGCTCCCCGAGTAATTCAGCAGTGTTGCACCAGTATCTTCTAGCTGGCGCTGTTCCAATGTCATTCTTACTTTCAGTTCTACATACGTGTCTTTTCTCCTGTGGGTGCTTTCAGATTTTCTCTACATCCTTAAGCAATCTGATTGTGATGGCCTTAGTGTAACATTCTTTATGATTCTTACACTTGTGGTTTGTTGAGCCTCCTAAATGTGTAGTTTTAAAATATTCATCAAATTTGGAAATTTTTTAGCAATTATTTCTGCAGATATGACCCTCTGTCCCCTCTTTATAAAGACTCCAATTCCATGTATATTATTGCCACTTAAAATAATCTCACAGCTCTGTTATTTTTGCTCTGTTGTATACAGATATACAGCAGAGCTGTATTTTGCTCTGCTCAGTAATTTTTCACTTTATTTCATTTTGGATATATCTATTGGCTACATCTTTAACTTCACTAATCTTTTCTTCTTAAATATCTAATTGATGTTCATCTCATTCAGTGTACCCTTAATCTCAAACTCTGTTTTGTTGTTTTTTCCCCAGTGAAAGTTCAGTTCGGGTTTCTTTTTTATATTTTCCACATTTTTCCTTAACATGTGCATACTCTCCTCTAGCTTCTTGAACATGCAAAATATATTTTTCATTATCTGTTTTCATGACCTTATCTACTAATTATGGCATCTAGGTCTATTTCTGTTCATTGATTTTGCTTCTCATTGCAGATGGTACTTTCCTGCCTCTTTTAATGTCTAGTAATGTTTATTGGAAGGATGGCACCATGAATTTTAACTTACTGAGTGCTGGCTATTTTTATATTCCTTTAAATATTATTTAGGGGCTTCTCTGGTGGCTTAGACAGGACAGAATCTGTCTGCAATGCAGTCCCTGAACTCCCTCCCTAGAGGGAGGATCCCCTGGAGGAGGGCATGGCAAACCATTCCAGTATTCTTGCCTGGAGAATCTCATGGAGAGAGGAACCTGGTGGGCTACAGTCCTTGGGGTGGCAAAAGAATCGGACACAACCAAGTGACTAACATTTTCTCTTTCAAATACATTTAACCTTTGTTCTGGGATACAGATAATTTACCTGAAAACAATTTCGTACTTTCAAGGCTTGCTTTTCAGCTTTGTTAGGTTCAGAGTAGGGTTTAGACTGTGGGACTGATTTTATCCCACTTTGGGGCTGAGTCCTTTCTGTGTACCATACCTGATATCACGTGTATTCTCAAGGTTTTACTTACTTATTTATTTTACTCTGGCTTGTGGGAGCAGAGACTATTTCTGGCCCTGTGTGGACTCCAGGGGTTGCTCTAAATGTTCCTTTCAGAGGGTCCTTTCCCCAGTCTCCTGCAGTTTCCTTACATTCATGCATTGATGAGTACTGAGGTGGAGGCTCTGGGAGAAATCTCAGCACATCTCCAGACCTCTCTTTGTGCAACTTTCTCCTTTCCATACGTACATTCCCCTGTTCCGTGTTCTTTGGTAAAACCCTGTGAATTCTGACTGTCTTGGCCTCCCCACACTCCTCCACCCAGGGAAGCCAGGAATCCATTTGATCTCCCTCCTTTCACTGTGGCCTGGAAGCCCTTCAGATAGTAAACTTCAGAGAGTTGCAGGGCTTATTTCTTTGGTGGTGTTGTCTTCTCAACCATCACTTGCATGAACTTCTGTCTAATGTCTATGAAGCATTTTTTAGTATATTGTGTCTGGGTAGTTCCCTGGTTCCAGTGATTAAGACTGTTTGCTCCCAATGCAGGGCCCCATTCCTGGTCAGAGAACTAGATCCCATTGCCACAACTAAGAGCATGCATACAGCAACAAAGATCCTGTGTGCCATAACTAAGGCTGGGTGCAGCCAAATTTTATTTTAAATGTATATATATATATATATACAAGCTGCATATATAAGCATATATATATGCTGCTAGTCACTTTGGTTGTGTTCAACTCTGTGTGACACTATGGATTGTAGCCCGCCAAAACTCCTCTGTCCATGGAATTCTCCAGGCAAGAATAGTGGAGGGAGTAGCCATGCTCTCCTCCAGGAGATCTTCCCAACCCAGAGATCAAACCCCAGTCTCCTGCATTACAGGCAGATTCTTTACCGACTGAGCCACCAGGGAAGCCATATATATATATTTGGTCTGGTTAATTGCTAAAAAGTAAGCTGGAAGCCCAAGTTGTCCATGGGACATTATTGGAATTCATGTAGTTCAGGATTTCTCACTGGTAAAATGAAAAGGGTGGAGGAACAAGAGGTAAGTCTGGATAGCTGAAGAGAAGTTGTACAACAAAGGTCCTTTCTTTCATGATGATACCAAATACTTTGATGAGTTGTGAGAAGATTTATAATTAAAAAATATGGTAGAGTGATGTAGTCTAGCCTATACTGTCTTTGGGGGAACCAGATATTGGAAATAGAATAGAGGTTCTGGAAATAGCCAAGATGAGACTCTATGAGGATATAATCCTGGACAGTGATGGTGACTACAGCTGAGTCACTAATCTCATTTGGATCTCAGCAGTGGCAGAGCTCAATGCAGGATCCATGTGTTTGAGTAAGGGGTGGCAGTAGGAGTGGAGAAAGATGTTAAGAAGCTGTTTAGGTTTAAGTCTTGGATTAACTGATAGAGGCAGCAGAGGGCCAAGAGAAGTGAAGAGGGACCACCGGATAGGGAATACATATTGAGGAGAAGATGGTTAATTCAATCTGAGACTTACTGAGTTGAAGAACCCTGTGGAATACCTGCAAGTGTGTAGTATCTGTTGGTTACCTATGATGGAGAACTGAAGAGAGAGGCATTAATTAGAAATTAAGTTTCAGGATTGTTAGCATGAACATGTCAGGTGAGGTTATACACTGAATAATACCCCTCACCGTGTAGCTCCCGTGAATTATTTTAGTATTCCTTTCTGGTAGCAGGAACTATTGGCTGTCCACCCACAGCCAAACAGCTCTACTTCCATTCTTCCTCACTGGCAGAATCTCAGTTTTGTTTGTATCATCTGAGTAGTCATGTGCTCAGAGGGGGCAGAGAACAATCGCAGACCAAGGTGTGGATCTTGTCTGCTATAATCTGGTCATGGAGATCTCCATCAGTGATGGGTTTAGGCAGAGGAGGGGAGGCGTCAGACAAAGCCAGATTCAAGTCCCAGCTCTCCCAGGCAAGCTCTGTGACTTTCAGTCAAGTTCAGTTCAGTTCAGTCACTCAGTCGTGTCCGACTCTCCGCGACCCCATGAATCACAGCATGCCAGGCCTCCCTGTCCATCACCAACTCCTGGAGTTCACTCAAACTCATGTCCATCGAGTTGGTGATGCCATCCAGCCATCTCATTCTCTGTCATCCCCTTCTCCTCCCACCCCCAATCCCTCCCAGCATCAGACTCTTTTCCAGTGAGTCAACTCGTCACATGAGGTGGCCAAAGTATTGGAGTTTCAGCTTTAGCATCAGTCCTTCCAACGAACACCCAGGATTGATCTCCTTTAGAATGGACTGGTTCGATCTCCTTGCAGTCCAAGGGACTCTCAAGAGTCTTCTCCTACATAAACTCATTAAGCGTTAGGGACTTGATTCCTATGATGGGTTGATAATGGTATTATAAGTCACCAATTGACTCAAAATACTGAGCGGTTACTCAGTTTTATATCCACTGCTAGATGCTGAAGAGAGAGTGGAGATGAAGAGAGATTCAGTTCTTGCGTTCACTGAATTGCTCACTTCTCAATGAATACAATAAAAGATGTAATGACAATAGAGTGAGATAATTAAATAAATAGATAAGTTGAGCACAGTTGTCTTTTAGAATTTATGTTTATTCCAAAAATTTAAGGATCAAACCAATAATGTGTGAACATTTCTAAATGAACTGCCTGGTACACTAACGTTCAATAAATGACCAGCGCATCTAATTGAGAGGTAATAAATGGTTGAAAGCATCGCTGTTGAAGGAAAGGGCATTAGTAAAGGTCTGTATCTTTGCAGGATATGCAAGAGTGTTGGTCATCAAGATATTTGATTGCAGCATTGACTATATGTTAACAAACAATTTAGCTGACTTGGCTGTAGAAATTGGCATTGGATCATGGAGATCTTCCAATAAGTAAGAAGTATTTTGGCATAAAGAAGTTTTGAGCACCACACGCACACAGCCCTATAATGTACATATGAAACTTTCCACTTTCCCCTTGATCACTTTTTACAAAGTAGCTTTGATCCATCTCTAACCAGAAGTGTCATCGGTGAGTAATGCCATGGGAGTCGTAGGAAACATATCCTACACAAGTATATCCGGAGCAAAGATAAAGTGTCGACAGGATGATGGAGTTCAGCTTGCAAAATTGATTATTTTACTTCTCCACTGTCTCGCCTTTAATTGAAATGGATAGGTTTGACGGAGAACCCTTGGCCTTGGCCACGGTGCCTGGCACAGCCTGAAAACTAACACCCCGACTTCTGAGGGCACCAAGCCAAAGGTTTCCAGAGGTCAGTTCTGCCTCCCCACTCTATCCTGCTGACGAAGGTGGGATCCATGGGAAGCCAGCCAGGTCGCCACTCTGACGCCTTCCATCGTCTGTGCAGAGAAAATGAGCTTACATTATCCCAACAGTAGGGACTAAAATTAGATTTCAGTGCACACATAAATGTTCGGCCACCCATCAAAATTACCTCCACCAGGGGAGTAAAATATCTGTGCTGAAAAAAGAAAAATCTGGGAATTGTTTCTCCGTGATAATTAACTGGTTCCACTCTGGCTAAACTGGAAATAATGGGCAAAAAGTCCTGACCTTAAAGTCTGGTGCCATATTCTCCATAGAAAACACCAGATGGATGATGCAGAATGAAAGGAGCTGTGCAGAATTTATTGAAGATGCAGAGGTTAAAAAGGCTGTTGCTTCCATACTGAGATATGGGACATGCCAGAGAACCAGACAGTTAATTGGACAGGTTTCATCTGCTTGCAAAGCCAACTCAATGAACTACTGTGCAGAGTCCTCCCCCCCCAATCCCACTCACCCAGTGTGCCTTTCCTGTGAGGTTCCTTGCTTAACTTGCTTAGGATTGTCAGCTTAGCTTAGCCTGGTCTTGGAAATAAGCATATGTTACTGGTGTGCGCGTATGTTCTGTCACTCAGTTACGTATCTGTATCCAACTCTGTGACCCCATGGATGATAGCCCATTCCTCTGTCCGCTGAATTCTCCAGGCAAGAATACTGGAGTGGGTTGCCATTTCCTTCTCCAAGGGATCTTCCCGACCCAGGGATGGAACCTGCATCTCTTGCTCATCTTGCTTTGGCAGGCAGATTCTTCACCACCGCACCACCATGTTGCTGGCAGGATTCGCCAAGTTGCTACACTTTTGAGTAGACAAAGGAGCTGCACTCTCCTGTTTTTACTAAAGTCCCATTAGAAGTTTACTGAGGAAACAATATGACTTAAAAGAGAATGTGTGCTTGTGCACAGCGCACATACGAATGATTGTATTCTGATGTTATAAGCATCACGTAATCTCCATTATCATTGTGTATATACTATATTTTTAGCATCATAAAAAAAAAAAAACAAATCAAAGATATGAAGAAGCCTGTTGTTTTGGGACAGGTTATTCCTACCATTTCTTTACTCTGTTTTCTTTTATTAGAGGGCTTTCAAAACTATCAGTAGTTGAATGCGTTGCCTTCATCAGCCCTCTAAATGCTGTCTTTTTTTTTTTTTTTTCTTATGATGCCTCGGGTCTGATCCCTCCTAATGATTTTGTTTGACTGTTGGTTTTTTCCTTTGTGTTTTGGCAGAAAAATGATAATTTTTAGTTTGAATCCTTTTGAAATCTTCTCCGTCCAACAATTTAAAGAAGACTGTCTTCCCCAGCAGGAAAGTAAATTTGTGTTGCATCAACAATAGATATAGCTTTTGGGAACACTGTCCTCTTGCTCTAGTAATCCTCTCATAAAAATCACCAATTAACTCATTTTCTTCTAAAATTTCCACATTCCAAGGGGACTGAGTATTATATTTACTGAAGTCTTACATGCCAATTTTATATCAGTTTTATTTATAGTGCCAAAAACATGGAGATTGTGTGCAGCAGAACTCCAGATACAGAGCAGGGAATAAATTATAGTGCATGTAATAGATGGAATATTATGTAGACATTAAAATGATATATATGGAGACTTTCTGATATGGGGAAATGTTTCTAATTCTAAAGCTATGATAAATCAATACACAGAACTACATATTTACCAATACACAAAATACATGTACACGTATTTGCATATTTGTATAAATGGAGTCATAATAGAGTAACATAAAACTTAACACTTCATCAAAAGTTTAACAGTTATTATTTCTAAGCTAAAAAATTATGGGTACTTTTTAATTCATATGTTTTAATATTTTTAAGATGGCTATGCACAGAATTTTAAAATGAAAGAAAATCAAAGCCATTTAAAAAAAAGCTTGTCTGAAGGAAAAGAATGTAAGGTGGTCCCTTAGTCATCAAATGTGCTGCCCTTTTCCCCTAAACTTCCAGGGTTTATTATTGTTATCCCAGCATGTACTAAAAGTGAATCCAGTTTCCCTAGATGCTGAAATGACTTGCTAGAATGAAACAGTGACTTAGTGATAAGATTGGTCCTGGATCTGTCCACAGATATTGACATCTGCTGTGAATAGTTTGGGGTCTCCTGCTTCTGTCATTCAACCAACTGTATTATGTTTTGTGACCTGTGGCTCAACAGCTATTGTAAATATCTGCCTCCCTCTCCATGAGAGACTTTTATGGGAAGCATTGAGATAAGAACCCTACTGATATAGCTTACTTCATGACATTTCACAAAGTCACAAGGAATATGACATGACATTTTACAGGGTTGTGATTTTGCAAACATTTCTATAAAACATCATGAAAGTTTCTCATTAAACTAGACCAAGTTGACCAGGACAATTGGTGGTTTGGAAGATTTCTTCTTGCATCAAAACTAGGTTCTCCTGCTTTGGATTTGTTCATTTACTGTTTGCAGATCCTTTGCTAAACTGTGGAGGCATCTCTGCCTCCGAAGCTTATTCCATCAAATTTTTCATTACATTTGATGAAAGACACTCAGCCAAAATGGATGTTCATTAAAGTAAAAAACACAAAGAAATATGAAATTCTTCAACCTAGAAATTTTTTTTAAAATTTAAGAATCTGCTCAAAATCTAGATTTACTAATCGTGAGATAATGTGAAATCAGAAGTTTGCAGCTAGGCATTTATCAAAGTGTATTCATACTCACAAACAAAAGTTATGTGGTTAACAGCATTGGGGAACTACTGGGTTAAGTGAAGATTTACATGTTTACCAAGGCAGGCTTTCTCACCATTCTTTTTTTCTTTAATTTTTAAAAAAATTGTTTTATTGGATTATAATTGATTTACAACATTGTGTTAGTTTCAGGTATACAGCAAAGAATCTTTTCCAGGTTCTTTTCTCATATAGGTTATCACAGAGTATTGAGCAGAATTCCCTGTGCTATACATTAGGCTCTTGTAAGTTATCTATCTTATATATAGTATGTTCATCCCAAGCTCCTGATTTATCCTTCCCTCTCTATGTCTCCGCTTTGGCAATAAGTTTGTTTTTGATATCTGTAAGTCTGTTCTGTTTTGTAAATAAGGTCATTTGTACCATTAAAAAATCAGATTCCACATATGACTGTCATCACGTGACATTTGTCTTTCTCTGCTTGACTTAGTATGATGATTTCTGCTGCTGCTAAGTTGCTTCAGTTGTGTCCGACTCTGTGCAACCCCATAGATGGCAGTCCACCAGGCTCCCCCATCCCTGGGATTCTCCAGGCAAGAACACTGGAGTGGGTTGCCATTTCCTTCTCCAGTGCATGCAAGTGAAAAGTGAAAGTGAAGTCGCTCAGTCGTGTCTGACTCTTAGCGACCCCATGGACTGCAGCCTACCAGGCTCCTCCGTCCATGGGATTTTCCAGGCATGATGATTTCTAGGTCCATTTATATTGCTGCAAAAGACATTATTTCATTCTTTTTTTATGGCCGAGTAATATTTAATTGTGTGTGTGTGTATGTACACATCTTCTTTATCCGTTCCTCTGTCCATGGACATTTAGGTTCTTTCTATGTCTTGGCTATTGCAAATAATGCTGCTGCTGCTGCTGCTGCTAAGTCACTTCAGTCGTACAATGACGTTAATTCATTAAAGAAGAAGTTTGGTCTTCCAGGTCTTCTGTGTCCTGTGATAACAGTTGATATTGTTTTCTTGTCTTCCTGGGGATTCCCTGGTAGCTCAACTGGTAAAGAATCTGCTTTCAGTGCAGGAGACCCTGGTTCAATTCCTGGGTCAGGAAGATCCTCTGGAGAAGGGATAATCTACCCAATCCAGTATTCTTGGACTTCCCCCGTGGCTCAGCTGGTAAAGAATCTTCCTGCAGTGTGGGAGACCTGGGTTCGATCCCAGGGTTGGGAAGATCCTCTGGAGAAGGGAACAGCTCCCCACTCCAGTATTCTGGCCTGGAGAATTCCATGGAATGTATAGTCCGTGGGGTTGCAAATAGCTGGACACAACTGAGCGACTTTTACTTTGACTTTCTTGTCTTTCTCCTTGGGAAGCCACTTTTGACTCCTGATCCATAGGAATGAACACATGACCTTGCATGGCCAATAACAGATTTGAAACAGTTTCTCCCAGAGGTGGACTTATGAATCATGTCAACCAATCAGAACCTTCCCTGGGATTTTGTAGAAGTAATGCGCGACTGAAATGAACTGAACTGAACTGAATGATAACAAGGATCATGGCATCTGGTCCCATAACTTCATGGGAAATAGATGGGGAAACAGTGGAAACAGTGTCAGACTTTGTTTTTTGGGGCTCCAAAAACACTGCAGATGTTGATTGCAGCCATGAAATTAAAAGACACTTACTCCTTGGAAGGAAAGTTATGACCAACCTAGACAGCATATTAAAAAGCAGAGACATTACCTTGCCAACAAAGGTCCGTCTAGTCAAGGCTATGGTTTTTCCCGTGGTCATGTATGGATGTGAGAGTTGGACTGTGAAGAAAGCTGATCGCCGAAGAAGTGATGCTTTTGAACTGTGGTGCTGGAGAAGACTCTTGAGAGTCCCTTGGACTGCAAGGAGATCCAACCAGTCCATTCTAAAGGAGATCAATCCTGGGTGTTCATTGGAAGGACTGATGCTAAAGCTGAAACTCCAATACTTTGGCCACCTCATGCGACGAGCTGGCTCACTGGAAAAGACTCTGATGCTGGGAGGAATTGAGGGCAGGAGGAGAAGGGGATGACAGAGAATGAGATGGCTGGATGGCATCACTGACTCGATGGACATGAGTTTGAGTGAATTCCGGAAGTTGGTGATGGACAGGGAGGCCTGGCGTGCTGTGATTCATGGGGTCGCAAAGAGTCAGACACGACTGAGCGACTGAACTGAACTGAACTGAATGATAGAAAGAAATATCCCCTTCCTCTCCTTTACATCCTCTTTCCTTTCTGTGTTTTTCTCCATAACATTTACCAACATCTAGGGCTGGAGAAGGAAATGGCAACTCACTCCAGTGTTCTTGCCGGGGGAATCCCAGGGACGGGGGAGCCTGGTGGGCTTCCGTCTATGGGGTCACAGAGTCGGACACGACTGAAGTGACTTAGCAGCAGCAGCAGCAGGGCTGCCATCTATGGGGTCGCATAGAGTCAGACACGACTGAAGTGAGTTAGCAGCAGCAGCAATAGCTTTAGTATGATTTTTCTTGTTTATTTTGTTTCTTGTTTGTCTCCCCTCAGTAACATATAAACTGTATGAGGGCAGGAATTTATGTCTTTTCTGTTCACTGGTACATCCAGTGTATGACATATAGTATATGCTCAGGAAATACTTGCTGAATCTTAACTAGATCCGGAAGCATAGAGTGTAGTGTTCTTTAAGCTCCTTTTGAAATAGAATCCTTTATCTACATGGCATTGGAAGGATTAGTTCTCTGTGAAGCATACTTTGTGAAAGAAACTCTGTGCTTATAATGATCTTGAAGTGAATGTGAGAGTGTTAGTCTTTCACTTGGTCGCATCTGGCTCTGTGACCACCATGGACTATGGCTGGCCAGGCTCCTCTGACCATGGGATTCTCCAGGCAAGAATATCAGAGTGAATTGCCATTCCAGGGCATCTGCCCGATGCAAAGATCAAACCCAGATCTTCTGCATTGCAGGCAGATTCTCTACCATCTTACCACGCGCATATTAGTATAAACGCAGAGTTTTTAAAATGAGGAAACTAAGATCCAGGGAGGTTAAATAATTGATACGAGACCGCAAAAGAGACATAGGTGTATAGAACAGTCTTTGGGACTCTGTGGGAGAGGGTGAAGGTGGGATGATTTGGGAGAATGGCATTGTAGCATGTATATTATCATATGTGAAATGAATCACCAGTCCAGGTTCGACGCATGATACAGGATGCTTGGGGCTGGTGCACGGGGATGACCTGGAGGGAGGATATGGGGAAGAGAGAGGTAGGAAGGGGGTTCAAGAGGGGGAACACATGTACACCCGGGGCGGATTCGTGTCAATGTATGGCAAAACCAACCAATATATTAATGTAAAGTAATTTGCCTCCAATTAAAAAAAAAAAAAGGTCCACAGTGCACTTGAAGTTTTAGGAATTTGCACCCTTTGTTCTCCCACATCATCTGTGCCACCATGCAGAGAAGGCCCACTGCCAAATGCCAGGCTCACTGGCGAGCCTGCCTCCCTTGGCATGTTGTCTTCCTGAAATGGCAGTGCGATCAGAGAGCTCGGAGTGAAATCTCTCTTTTCCTGACAAAGCTGAGGATGTGACTTCTCCAGGACTGCACAACCACATGCCCAAATGGGAGCTGGGCTGTTCCACAGTTTTCATTCCCAATGAAGAGGAAAGACGGCCTCTCACTCAATGCTACCTCTTCACCGTTTGATAGGCCTGTTTCCCCAAAAGGTATGAAGAGTATTTGCCTCATGAATCGGAGTATGCCCTGAGTCACTCTGCAAAGCAGGTGTTGCACGTTGCACCTTCAGCACCCATTCGGCTGACGATGTTTTGAGTTCTGACTCTTTGTCAGCTTGTGCTTTAAGCAGGAGAGATACAAAACAGAAATGGCGTCACTTGTGTGGAGTTTGAACTCCCATAACAAAGAACAAGTACACATGCGGGCTTTGATGGTTGTGGTGTGTTCTGTAAAGAAAAAACACAATAGAAGACTGCTAAGGAGCTCAATTTTAGATGGACCTCTCTGAGAAGCTTTGGGGCTCTGCCCCTCAAAAATAGGTAAATACTGGATGTTATACTCTGAAAAAGAAAGAAACTTCATTCATACTAACCTAGCCCTTTTAGAAACTGACATTGCAATTGATTCTAGGGTTGAATTATTTTCTTTTTCCATTGAATAACTTGGCAGCATCAAAGAGCCCTCTAAAAGGACCTGGCCTTACCACCAAACAGATCTTATGCTGAACTGGACCTCCGATTTGATGGAAAGTGCTGTCTTGGAGGCAGATGCCAAGTGCTTTAATGCATGTAATAGCACTGTTCTTCATTATCTATTATTTATCAGCCTGGGGAGATTGGAGGAGAGAGCAAGACCCCTTGCCTAACGTGAGGTCTTTATCTTTCAGTTTTTTGAGCTCAAATATATCAAGAAAAGCTGTTGAATTGTTGTCCATGAGCACACATACCATTGGCCAGCCAGCTCTCAGACATGAAGCCATGTGGAAAGGTTCTTAGGAAGTTGGTGTTGGCAGAGAATTGTAGAGCCATGGGGAAGGGGAAAATAGTGGGGCTTAGAAAAGACATTCTCCTGAATTGTCCTAGTCCTTCTCCCATAAAAACAGCAGTTCTCAACCTTTCAACATGTTGGTATCATTTGGGAGTTAAAAGAAAATGCTGATGCCTGAGTCCCACCCCTGGAGGGTGTGATTTATGGGATGTGCTGAGAACCCTGAGCATGAGGATTTATCAGAGTTTCCCAGGTGGTCCTAATGTCCTGTCAGTATTGAGAATTGCCTCTCTGGAGGGAGGCATGATAGTGATGAACAACTTAGGTGTGGGGCAGAGGTCAAATATTTTACAACTGCGTGTCAGTCATGCCTTCTCAGCCTTCACAAAAGATTAATTCAATCAGTCAACAGGCAGATCTTATATAATCTGTTCTCATGAAACCATTTTGACCATTTGACTATTCTTATATCTTAAATATTTTTTAAAGATTTTTTTTTTGATGTGGACTATTTTTAAAGTCTTAACTGATTTTTTTTTTTTTTAAATAATACTGCTTCTTATATTTTGGTGTTTTGGCTGAGAGGCATTTGGGATCTTAGCTCCTGGACCAGGGATCAAACCCACAGCCCCTGCATTGGAAGGCAAAGTCTTAACCACTGGAGCATTAGGGAAGTCCCCATTTTGACCATTTTTAAGACCAACTGGACAATGTATCTACATTTAAATCACAGATATGGTAAGGTTTCCCAGGTTACTTACTTCACAGGTGAATTTGTCCAGGAAATAATGTAGGGAGGCAGGATGGCTACCCTTAGGAGGAGTAGATAGAGCTGTGTCGTGTCTATAACCTGTGTCCAGCTCTGCAGAAGGGCGACATGGCCAGAGGAGATGGAGTGGGGAACATGGGAAGAGCAGAAGGACACTGATCTATGATGTCCATGAAGAGGGTGAGAAATCTCCAGTCTAAAAGAAGTTCACTTTTCACCAGGAATCTTTTTTTCTTCCCTACTATATGCCCCATACATTTGACGTTGGGAAGTTTTTCTTTCCAAATGAATGTATTTTCTTGCCAAAATATTTCACTGGAAGCCTTTCTATCTGCTAAGCATGGAGTGTCTCTTCATCAGGATAGAATAACCGATATAATTCCAACCCGAAGCAAAGAACCTTTTGAGTTTGAACTTCCGCAGGTGTTCACACGAGTGCATGCCTTCAGCCAAGTCTCTCAGCAAAATGGAAAGTGGAGGATGGACTTATGGATGTGTTCAGAGACCCCAGGGGATTAGGCACCCCCAGAAGGTGAGAAGGCAGCCAAGAGATAGGAATCACCAGTAATGGGCCAGGCACTTTGCTGAAAGATAGGTATCAACATTCTTTTCATGTGTCAGGAAAGTTGGGCTGGGAGAGGTCAAGTTATTGACTCACAGTCCCAAGGCAGTGAATGGAGCTGGGATTCAAATTGAGTCCTCCATCTCTCTAAGCCATTTCTCCTACATTGCGCCAACCCCTACGGGACCTTCCGAATTTAGACTTTAATCAGCAAGAGAGAATGCTTCTTGGCCCCAAAGGAAGCCACTTTTATTGAGTGTTGGAAACTTCCTCCATCTATCTCCCACAAAGGATAGGCTGAGCTAATAGGCCCAATTAGGAGGCTTCCCTGGCTCCATCCCTGGACGCATTAGAGTATGTTGATCAAGAGAGAAGCTCTGACCTGAACTAGTCTGGAATTTAATACACCTCCCTCACTCACCAGGGGCTTCCCAGGTGGTGCTAGTGGTAAAGAACCCACCTGCCTGTGCAGGAGACATAAGAGATGTCAACCCCTGGGTCGGGAAGATCCTTTGGAGGAGGGCATAGCAACCCACTCCAGTGTTCTTGACTAAAAATCCCATGGACAGAGGAGCCTGTCAGGCTACAGTCCATAGGGTTGCAAAGAGTCAGACATGACTGAAGCGACTTAGCGTGGCATGGCATCACTCACCAGCTGTGCTACCATAGGCAACTCACTAGCCCCTCAGAGCCTCAGTTTCCACCGTCTGTCAAGTGGGGGCTATGAGAGGACCTGTCACATAAGGATGTTGTGAGGACCTAATGAAATGATCACGCCAGAGACAGCACAGCAGATGTAAGTGCCCAATGGATGTTAACAATTGCTGCTATCATACTCCCCACCCGGTAGGGCCCGGGTCGCCACTTTGCCTTCTGCCTGCAGGCAGGGGAACAGATCACCCGCTGCCCCTCTGATCTTCCCTCGATGCCGGGGCTCAGTGGCTCAGCCGGCAGTGCCCCGCATCCGCTGCTGTTTCAGCATCTGCCTTCCTGTCACTCTGTATTGATCCCATCTCCTTGCCTCCCCAGCCTCCATTCATAGGGAGGTTATGCAGTTGCTTATTTCAGAATGAGAGAGAAGAAAACTGACTCCTTCTCTTTGAAGGATAGCTGAAAACCCCTCAATTTTATACTGTGTTAATCAGGCCTGAAAGAAGTGACAGAAAGCCAATAGCCAGGCTTGGAAATCTGCAAGAAAAACACCCCGGGAAGGCTCATTGGTTTCTCGTGCGTTAAGTGAGAGGCAAGTGGGTTCCAGAGAGCTTCAGGAGCTGCCACTTTGATCCCTGCCCAAACTAGAGTGAGGCAGATGGAGATGGGGGCTCCAGCTCAAACCCCAGGGTCCCCACCTCATTGTTGGAGGACAGGCGGCTCATAGCCTCAGGTGGCTGGAGCCTGTGCCCTGGAATGGCTTCTCTGGAACCATGCCTTACACACATCCATACCCCCAACCCATACTCCAGCATCCGAATACATCTCAGAAAGCCACGGTGGTTAAATTCTAATTAAAATACTGGGAGACTAAGGTCACAAACATCCACTCTTCTAATTACAGGTTCTGTATGACAGTAACATCTGCACTGCCCATTCTGTGTATGAAATGCATCCCTATTCAATATCTCATTAGTAGAAACGGCAATGCTGAGAGAGAGGTGTCTTTCCTCACGTGCCTGTCACACGGTTATTTTTATTTGATTTGATTTATAAAGTAGGAATAATAATCCCTATTTCACAGGATTGTTGAAAGGATTGAATGGGGATATTTATAATATATATGAGCTGTTCAGTTATATGTCTGTGGGATCCGAACCCTGGAAAGCCAACCTGAACTGAAATCTCACATTGCAGATAATGGCAGAATCCGGACTCAAATTCAGGTCTTTCAGGGTTCTACTTTTCTAATCAGAGTTTGAAACACCTTTTGGGATTTCTCAGGACCAACTTGAGTGTTTCTACAAGGCAGCAGGGACAGGAGAAAAAGAGACATCTTACAGAAAAGCACAGGGAGTTGGCAGTCTCAGGAGTCAACATGTCCTGGTTCAGCTCAGGTTTCATTTGGCACTAGCCGTGTGACCTTGGACAACTGAGTTTTGTCTTAGCCTGTGTTTCCATATGCATAAAGTGTCACTGTAACATTTGCCTTTCAGGAATTTCGCAGGTTTTAAGTGTGACAATATGTGTTAAGAGACATTGAGCATTTGGCAAATGTAGAATGAGTCCAACTCAACAGTCAGGAGAAATAATGGGAAATGTTAAGTTGGGGGTGGGAGTGGAAAGGTACACGTGTGACCTACCCTCAGACAGAGAGAAGAAAGCAATAATCCAGAGTCGTGTTGCTCAGTGCAAACAAGTCCAGGTCTTCTTGAGCCCCATTGAAGGCTAGAGTTGGCGGTGAAAGTCAAAAAAGAGGCACGTTGCTTCCTTACTGGCCTACTAGGCAAGTCCTGTGGTGATCTGACTCCTGGAGGCAAGTGCAGTCTTACTGCCATAGGAAGAATGCTGAACCACAGTTTCGTCATCTGCAAGCTAAGGGCAGCCTCCATACCTCTTGCAAGGGTTGAAGAAGATAATCCGCGTAGAATAGATCGAGCTGAGCACAGTGCTAGGGTGGCATGTATCAGTGAGCATGTGTATATTTTACCTGCTCTGGGAATGTCCTCCGCTTACTGGGGACAGGTCTGATCAGGCTGCTCGGGGAATGCGTGTGCTGAAGAGAAGCCTGACCGACCCTGTGACTGATGAGGTCAGCGGAAGGGGCTGTGGAAGCGCAGAGGGGGAGAGCCCTTCCTGGGAGCCGCTTGTAGTGTGAGCAGTGTTCATTTGCATAGTCTTTAAGAATAAAGGGCTTGTGCTAGACCCGGTTTTGGTTTCAAGGACTGCCATTTAATAACCCTGGGGCCTTGGCCAACTTACTTTGTATGGATGTCAGTTTCCTTATCTGTAAAATGGACTTCCCTGATGACTCAGGTGGTAAATATCTGCCCGCAATGCAGGAGACCTGGATTTGATCCCTGTGTTGGGAAGATCCCCTGGAGAAAGGAATGGCAACCCACTCCATATTCTTGTCTGGAGAATTCCATGGACAGAGGAGTCTGGTGGACTACAGTCCATGGGATCCCAAAGGCTCAGGACATGACTGAGCGCGACTAGCACACACTTTACCTGTAAAATGGGTTTATTTACAGTAGCTTGCAGGACTTGGCGGAGAAGGCAATGGCAAGCCACTCCAGTACTCTTGCCTGGAAAATCCCATGGATGGAGGAGCCTGGTAGGCTGCAGTCTGTGGGGTCGCTAAGGGTTGGACACGACTGAGCGACTTCACTTTCACTTTTCACTTTCACACATTGGAGAAGGAAATGGCAACCCACTCCAGTGTTCTTGCCTGGAGAATCCCAGGGACGGGGGAGCCTGGTGGTCTGCCGTCTATGGGGTCGCACAGAGTCGGACACGACTGAAGTGACTTAGCAGCAGCAGCAGCAGGACTTGGGGGAGGGCAAAAGGAGATACAGTATTCAGAGAGTAGCCTGCACACTGAGAACATTAAAGATTTGCTAGCTAAGTGTTCGTGTATATACATTGGGGTCTCCAGATAATTGTACTATTCCATGCAGCTATTTAAGCAAAGACTAGAGTTAAGTCATAGAGAAGATCCTTAATGGTATTTCCCAACCCATGTTAAACCTCATACAATCTGAGAGTCATTGATTTTACGTAGGAGCAGCAGGAGGCTGCTCTCAGCCTCCTGGCAGGGATGATCTCTTGTGGGTGAGTGAGACTTGGTGAGATTAGCAGAGAATAGAGAGGGCCGATCTGCTGGAGCATGGCTGAAGACCAGGAGTTTGGCGAGCGGCTCTAGTCCCATAAAGGAAAATCACACATGAATTAAAGAGAACATCCCTTAATGCTGACAGGTACAGTTGTGGAACGTCATTTAGAATCAGCAGTTTGAAGCTGGAACAAACCTTTGAGTAAACAAGAGACTGGAGGAGGAAAGCGGGGACCACTTAGGGGTATGACGGGAGTCCAGTTGGGATGTCACTATGGCCTAGAGTGCCAATGGAAAAAGTAAGAGCAGTGGGAATGGATTATTGTTGAGATAAATAATAATGAACTGGACACACTGCTATATTTAAATTGAATAACCAACCAGGACCTACTGTATAGCACATGGAACTCTGATCAATGTTATGTGCCAGCCTGGATGAGAGGGGAGTTTGGGGGAGAATGGATACACATGTATGTGTATGGCTGAGTCCCTTCGCTGTTTGCCTGAAACTATCTCAACACTGTTAATCAGCTATAAGCCAGTAAGTAAAAGTTAAAAAAAGTAATTGGAAATCAGCCAGGGCTTGGGGTCCCTCCCGGCTTTCTATTAGGTGTGTTACCTTAGGTGAGTCACTGTATCTCCTTAAGCCTCAGATTCCTCATTTCAAAAATGGGATTAACAATGATACGTGTGTAATGAGGCTACTGGGAGCCTTAAGAAATACCCTAAGCAAACTATTCAATAATCGGTAAAGTCAACATTTATAATTCTAATTATACTCAATAGACCTAATATAGTATCTATACATGTGTCTTTATATAGCCTTATGCTATATTCGTCCGTCCCGTCCCGTCACTCAGTCGTGTCCGACTCTTTGCGACCCCGTGGACTGTAGCCTACCAGGCTTCTCCGTCCATGGGATTCTCCAGGCAAGAATACTGGAGTGGGTTACCATTTCCTTCTCCAGGGGATCTTCCCAACCCAGGGATTGAACCCAGGTCTCCCGCATTGGAGGCAGACGCTTTAACCTCTGAGCCACCAGGGAAGCCCTTATGCTATATTACATATATTTAATTGTTGTTGTTGTTTAATCACTAAGTTGTGTCCAACTCTTTTTTGACTTCATGGACTGTAGCCCATGTTTCTCTGTCCATGTGATTGCCCAGGCAAGAATCCTGGAGTGGGTTGCCATTCCATTCTCCAGGGGATCTTCCCAATTCAGGGATCTAATCTGTGTTTCCTCCATTGGCAGGCAGATTCTTTACTGCTGAATTAGTATGCATTATATATAGTGTATGTATATATTATATTGAAGAAGGAAATGGCAACCCACTCCAGTACTCTTGCCTGGAGAATCCCACGGACGGAGGAGCCTGGTAGACTACAGTCCTGGGGTCGCAAAGAGTCAGACACGACTGAGTGACTTAAGCTAAGCTAAGCTAAGCTATATATTATGTAGTAGTATACTATATTATACCTAATATAAATATGTCGAGCATAGTATCATTAGATACATTGCATCGGGAGTATAATAGTTGTTAGTGTTGTTTCTAACAAAGTTTGAACCAAGAGAGATTTGAGTTATTCCTCATTAGCCAGACTGTACAACTAATTGGGCTTCCTGGGTAGCTCAGCTGGTAGAGAATCCACTTGCACTGCAGGAAACCCCAGTTTGATTGCTGGGTCGGGAAGACCCACTGGAGAAGGGATAGGCTACCCACTCCAACGTTCTTGGGCTCCCCTTGGAGCTCAGCTGGTAAAGAATCTGCCTGCAATGTGGGAGACCTGGGTTCGATCCCTGGGTTGGGAAGATCCCATGGAGAAGGGAAAGGCTACCCACTCCAGTATTTTGGCCTGGAGAAGTCCATGGACTTACACGACTGAGCAACTTTCAGTTGCCTTTCAAGTACACCTAATTGGAAACTCTCTGTCCTAAGCAAAACATAGGGGCAGAAGGAACCTCCTGAGGCCTAAAGAAAAGGAGATAAAGATATGGGCACTTCATGACTCATTAGATGTCAGAGAGAACAGAACTGGGTTAAGATCTGGAGGAAAGACAGAGGGCAATTGGTGTGGGGTTTAAATTCCCAAAATCAAACAATAATTTTAACCCTGTTGACGATGGAGACCAAAGGAGTTTTCCCTGATAGTCTCCAGTAGCCTGAAATGGCAGTAGGGGTGCCGAGGACCCTGGTATCTGGCTGCAGGGTCTTGTATGAAGCAAGCTCATTGGCTGCAGGAAATCCTTCAGCAGTTTCAGAGAATTCAGGGCTGCAGACCCAGGGGAGCGGATTCTCTGGGCATATGCAGAGCCCCTTCGGGGTTTGACAACTCATCAGTTTTTAGGGTGAAACATATTTAATGTGCCTTTGTTAACTTCTCCATTCACTTTCCCTTAAGAGTCAAAGAAAGTCCTGCATATTTCAAAGGATCATGATGTTGAAAGATAAAGTCTGGCTTACCCTTCGTGCTTGACAGAGAATAACATTTTCCAAAGCTTCACAGTTTGCAAAGCCCTTGACATATGTAACATCTCAATTTTTCCTTATATGGATTCTGAGTGCAAATACTATGAGGCAAGACAGAGAGGAGGGACCTTGAATGCTTCTGATGTGTGTCCCTGCCGCAGGGCCACCACTGTCAAGGTGTGACCTCAGGTGAATTAATTCACCCCCAACCCCTCGGCTTCCACACCTAGGTGGCAGGCATATGATGGAAAATGAAAACAGGCGTCATTTCTCCCCACATGAAGCTAATAGTCTCAGGAGGGCAAACGAGTCCTAAATAAGTAAAGAGATGCATATATATGCACCTGTAAGTTGTCAAAGTACTTAAAAAGGCATTAAACAGATTGCTATGGTGGAGTGTAAAGGAGAAAGGATCTATTCTGTTAAGGTCTTCCAGCTAGAAAAAAGTGAAAGTGTTAGTCACTCAGTTGTGTGTGCTTAGTTGCTCAGTGGTGTCCAACTCTTTGCAACCCCAAGGAGACTATAGCCCATTAGGCTCCTCTGTCCATGGGATTTCCCAGGCAAGAATAACTCAAATGGGTCTCCATTCCCTTCTCCAGGGGATCTTCCCAACCCAGGGATCGAACCAGGGTCTCCTGCATTGCAGGTGGATTCTTTACTATCTGAGCCACCAGGAAACCCCCGTCCCCCCAGCATAGAGGGCAGTATTAAAGCTGAGACATGAGGGAGGAAACAGACTGCCAGGGAGTTTCGGATGGTCCTGGCTGGCTGGCAGGCCCACAGCAGGCGGCGCTCCGTGCAGTAACAGAGTCTCTAGCACCCTTCCTGACTCGTGGAGCCTTCTGGATAAATGGGGATTTGAATCTGGAATTTATTTTACAGCTGATCCAGCTGAGACTCTGAATTGACTGACAGAATTGTCCAGGCTTCGTTGCTCATAGAGGGCTTGGATAAAGGGCTCCAGGCCAATTCTTTTAAAGCCAGATCCTGCCTTCTTGCCACGAAAGCCATAGAGCCACTTGCCTGGGACTGTGTCACACAGGTTGACAGAGGCAGAGTTGCAAAGCAAAGGGGCAGGAAGGACTGGGATACCATCCTAGTTTCAGGTTTCCAAGTGCCATCTCCCACGGATTGCCCTTCCCCAAGGCAGCTCACCTTCTTGCAGCAGATACAACAGCTTTCCCCTTTACAATAAAGCCTTTTTATGTCTGCTCTTTGCTTCTTGCAACCTAAATTGAATCTGACTTGAGTAAGTCCAGGCGGCTCTGAAGGCCTCTGAGCTGGGTTAGGTTTGTGCAAGAATGTGGGAGAAGAAAGCCCTCCAGAACTGAGGTCTGGGAGCCTCTGAGGAGGCTGGGCCTGGGGGTCGTGGGAACATGCAGGGCAGAGGGGAGCAGCCCCGAAGCAGACGTCCGGGTGCTGAGCACGATGCTGACTCAAGCAGGAGGAAATTGCTGCTAGGATGAAATATGTGTCTGTGATTTCATGGAGGCACCATAAACCAAACAACGCCCAGTGGTGTTATGGAGTCCCTTTAAATTTACAGCCTGCTCTCTGTAGAGGGGGCTGCCAGGTCAGGATGCAGGAAGGGAAAGCGTGGTGTGTGTGTGTTTTCTAAGAGGGGAGAGTCGGTGAGGCAGGGTAAAACTGTGAGAAGCACAAAGAATCAGAGAGAGAGACATAAGGAATCCGAGAGAGAGAGTCCAGGGAAGAGAGAAAAGAGTACTGTACAGTGAGCATGGAACGAAGGGAAGAGAGAGAGAAACTGGGAAAGGAAGAGGCGTCAGAAGCAAAGACAGAAATAGAGGCGCAGAGAGGAGGGTGGACAGAGAGCCAGGCATCGGGAGGTGCGGACAGAGAGGCAGAGGAGCAGCGGGAAGGAGCAGGGGCACGTGGGGCTGGGGTCCCTAAAGAGTGCATCCACAGAGAGAAGAGAGGCAGAGGAGGAATGCAGGAAAGAAACGGGAGGGGAAAGAAAGGACAGACAACACCTCAGAGAGAGAGAAACTGAAAGTCACAGTCAGATACAGAGCCCAAGGCAGAGGCAGAGAGACCGGGATGGAAAGGAAGAAGCCGGGGCAGAGGAGAGAGGGAGGGGAGACGTGGACAGCAAGCGGGAGAGATACAGTGAGAAGAGAGGCAAGGAGAAGTGGGCAGATGCAGGGAGAAGGAGATGCACACTTGGGGAGACCCCGGATCACCCCCGTGGCGACTGGGGACCCGAGGTGGCACGAGGTGCTTTGCGTGGGCAGCCGCTGAGACCCAAGTTCTCAGGACTAGAGACGGGCCACTGTGGGTTTGCAGTAACAGGATTCATTTAATGAAAAGTCTCCAGCTCTTAAATGGTGTCTCCTAAAAGGGCCTCTTTTGCTTTCTTGGAAATGGAAGTGGGAGTTACTTAATATTGCTTTTCTGTGAAACTGGTATATATGTCACAGAGTGGCCCTTTGTATTCTCGAAAAGAAAACCCCCCAAACGCTTCCAGCCTAAGATGGTGTTTTTTATTACAACTTGCTACTCTCTGAGTGGACGTGTTCTGAATGTCAGCAGTAATCCTTTTCCCATTAGATTTTTGGATAACCCTTACCTCCAGGGAAATACAATTTCTTGCTCTGTGAATTGTTTATGTCCTCATCAAAATATATCTCTAATGACACCCTGGGAGATGATTTTCGAAAGAACTTTGCCAGTTTGCAGAGTTTCAAAAAGCTCCTTCTACACTTTCCACAGTCAGTAGAGGGACAAAATACACTGAATCCATAGTATTTAGCTCACGGCATTTATGCTTTATTTAATACTTGCAATGATATTGACTATTTATTGAACTCTGATGCTGGCAAGGTGCTTTACAGAAAATATCCAATTTAATTCTTCTCACAACCCTACAGAAGGTATTATTCCCACTTGACAGATTAGAAGACTGAGGTTCAGAAAGGTTAAATAACTTCCTTGAGGCTATGTTGTTAATAATAATGACATCTCTAATTTATGCAATGCATTATATGTGATGCATATTGTGCATGAACTTATGGCCTAGATCCTCTCATGTGCATCTCTAATAGCCCTTTGTGAGAGCTCTGAGACTCAGAGAATTAAGGGAAATTTCCCCAAGACCAGTTAGCAAATCATTGACAGACCAGGAACACAAGCCGTGTCTACCTCCAAAGCCTGGCCCTCAGTCAGGGTGGCTGGCCTCTCTCTCCTCTCGTCTGACATCTCCACATCCCCAGTATTTGAGCCACTCATATGTTTCCCCACTGTGTAAGTTTCATGAGAGTAGGGACCCGTGTTTCCAGCTCAGGTGTGGATGCCTGGCGTGTGGTAGAGGGTTGATAATCAGGTGCTGAGTCCATGAGTCTCCGTGACCCCAGCCCCGCTCCTGCCTGGCACATGCTCCATGCTTCTCGCTGTCAGCCCACTGTCCTTCAGTGGAATCCCCGTGTCTTGAAGCCTTGTGCTCCTCAGTGTGCTGACATCTGTGTTATTTTTAATGCTCAAGGAAAATGAAGAATTTCAGAGGCCAGCACATTTGCCTGAAAGATTCAAATCAAGTGCGTTTCTGGAACAGTGGTTGAGACAGGGGCTCCTCAGAAAACCCTCTCTTGAGATACACTCCATCTGAAAAAATGGCTCTGTGTGTCCTCATGCATTCCTTCTGCCTGCTCAGACTTCAGCATCATTTTTAAGCTTCAGATTGAAAGAAAAGACTTTGATTCATGTTCCCCACCACACAAAGGAGTCAGGGACGCAACTGCTGCTTTCGTTAGAAGGTGGCTCTGATCAAGCCCGAGTTTACACCTCGACCTCATTCTGACTTGAATTTGTGGGACAAAAGCGAATCTAATTTAATTACACGGGGGCTTTTGCGAATTGGTGTCTAAGAACTTTGTGGTGAATTGTGGTTCATGTTAAATAAGAGCACTGAGTCTGTAGGCTCCAGGAACAAGGAGAGAGAATGGTGGAGTAAGCTCCTTCAGCCATGGCTGCTTTCTCCTGAGTCTCTAGTTCTGTTTCTGCCCTAGCTGGAGGCCAGATGCAAATGGTTCTCTATTTATAATAAAGCATCAGTTCAGAAAGGGATAGAGTCATTGATGAGTGCTTCCACACAACTGTGGTTCTTGGATAGATGCCTTTTAGATACGAGGTAGCTACTGCTCTCCCCTCCAGCTGTTTTAGCCACATCGTTTATAGGAAACAAGCCAAGGGCCTGGTTTGACCCAGCCAGTAGCTGTCCTTGGCTCTTCTCTCTTCCGGACATTGCCCCATTTGGAAGGTCATAATTCTTTCCCACGTTTCACCTAAGTTTCCTTGGACACCATCCCCTTCTCTCATTTCTCAACAACCGAGGACCTACCATATCTCTTGGAAGATTGACTCGTGTCTCCTAACGGGTCACCGGCACTTATAGTCTCCATCACCAGGTCCGTGGAGAGGTGGAATCTTCTAGTAGTGAGCTCCAGGTAGCCCACAATGCGATGGTCTGAGCGTAACTACCCGTCCTTAGGGTTTACTCTGCGCCAGGCCTTTCACTCAGTGTGCTGCCTGTATCCTCTCTCTCTCTAGTCTCTCAATTGTGTCCGACCCCATGGGACTGGCTGGGCTCCTCTGTCCTGGGATTCTCCAGGCAAGACTGCTGGAGTGGGTTGCCATTCCCTTCTCCAGGGGATCTTACTGACCCAGAGATCAAACCGAGGTCTCCTGTGTTGCAGCTAGATTCTTTACAGTCTGAGTCACCAGGGAAGCCCAGTTTCATGTATAACCCATTTAATAATTACAGAACTCTGTGGGAAGGGCTCTTTCATATCCTGATTTTACAGATATGGGAATTAAGCCTTGGAGAGGTTGAGTAAATTGCCTAATATCAATGAGTTAGTACTGAGTGGCAGTAAGAGTGAACCTGGTCAGGTATCTAATGCTCTTGATCCTTCTCCCATTCTGCCTCGCCACACCGTTGAGTTAAATCAGCACAGTCTGGAAGCCCAGCTCTAAAGGATACTGATTTTATGACCAGTGCAAATAGTATCAGTTTCTGAGCCTCGGTTTCCTCATTTATAAAATGAACATTATTGTATTTATTTTGAGCTATTGCTTGCTAGGATCAGAGGAACTAATGGCTATGAAATCCATAGCACTGGGTCAAGCACATAGCATGACTAAAAAAATAAAAAAGAAAATCATTGGAAATGCTTTATCTCTCCCATTAAAGGAAGGCTTGTCTTCAACTTATCAGGGAGAGAAAAAGTCATTTCTTAAATATCTATATGTATTACACATTATCATATACATGTAGAAAGGTGCTGTTTGGCGGGGGGTGGGGAGGGTAAATGCTGTATTCATCAAAGGAAATTGGGATTTAAAGCCACATCTCTTGACTCTTTGCTCTTCTCCCCACAAAATATGACCTTTCTACATTAAAAAGAAAAATCACCAACAAAAGCAGGCTATGAAAAATATCTCCTTCTCTCATCTTTCCAATCATCCATTTATCCTAATGCCTTAGCTCACATTTTCCTGCCCACTGCCTACAATGCAAAGTAACCAGCCCTCTTTGTTCTAACACTGCATCTAGATGTTGGGGTTTCTTATGGGTAATTTGAAGATGGCAAATGATGATGGAATGTTCAATCACACACAGAACTGCCCTCCTGGAATGAAATACACCACACTGTGCTTAACTGTTTCCCTGCTGGTGTTTACGGAGGAAGCATTAGCATCAATACCTCAGGTATAGAACAGGCAACAGAAGGCAAGCTGCAGGGACTAGGTTTCAGGGAGCAATGCGATCAGTTTACCTTTTGATGGGTTGTTTTGTGTGTCAGTTAACAGGGTCCCCATAAAGCCCTTCAACCCAGAGCAATCAGCCAGCTGTTGTACTGGAAAGAAAGGTGAGTACAATATGAGCTGGCTCACCTGGACTAGGTCCATCTGTCCCTTCAGAGAACTGGAAATCAGTGAGAGGAAAAAGGGAAGGGGGACTCAGGTACATGCCCTGTGACCTCGCAGAATTTCTGGCCAGGGAGGATGATTGCCACCATCCTGAATGCCACCATCAGCCAAGAGGCCTTGAGCCTCTTATTTCTGACCTTCCTGACCTTGCATCTGTTCCTCCAAATCTCCCATCTGTTCACCTGTGAGATCCTCAATCTGTTATGTCTCCCCAAAGGATGATACTCAGTGGTCCCCCTGAACTGAGCAGACCATTCTAGCAGAGACTTTGTATGCAGGCATCTACTTGTGATTTGTTCATTCATTTATCTACAGTGAGCATGTTGTTCTTGTAGGGAAAGGGATATCACTAGGGATGAAGTCCTCATCAGCGCTCTTAATGTTGGAGGATACCTGTGAGCAGTCAGACAGCGACCAAATGGCCAGGAATTTTCATTCATCTCAGGCCCTTAGGAAACAGATTATCAGCGTATGGCGGCAGCCCCTTCCCAAAGAGATTGGTGAACCCAAGGAAAATGAGGAACCAGGACCCCAGTGAGTCCCGGGCACTGTCCTTGGTGCTGGGGATGCAGTGAGAAGTCCATCAATGATCTTGTCCTTAACTAGTTCACTGTCCAACACATGCTGCTCTGTGAACAGTGATATCTACATGGAGGAGGAATACGCTCTTCATCCATCAATGCATTCTGCCATCCCATATCAAATCAACTTTTGAACATGGAAGAGGAGCAAATGAGAGCCCAGAACTTGAGGAGGGAAGTGGTGGGAATCAGCAAAGACACAGCATGGAGGGACTGACCCGAGACCAAGTACAAATGCATCTCCTCTGAGCAGAAGGTTATTTCTACCAGCATATAAATGACCAAGTAAGGGCAGGACCACCTTGGGCGATTAAATATCAGAAAATCAGAGATGTGAGGAGAACATGGACGTGTAGCACAGGGACATATTTTTGACTAATATTTTATTTTTGGCTGTGGTGGGTCTTTGTTGCTGCACATGGGGTTTCTCTAGTTGCAGGCAGCTAGGGCTATTACCTAGTTACGTTGCTTGGGCTTCTCATTGCAGTGGCCTCTCTTGTTGTAGAGCACGGGTTCCAGGTGCACAGACTTCAGTAGTTGCAGCTCCTGGTCTCCAAACACAGGCTCAGTAGCTGTGGTACACTGGCTTAGTCGCTCCGTGGCATGTGGGATTTTCCTGGACCAGGGATCAAATCCATATCCCTTGCATTGGCAGGAAGATTCTTAATCACTAGACCACCAGGGAAGCCCAGGAACACATCTTGAATTGGGGTAAAGGAAGTCAGATGAGAATTAGATAGAGGAAAGTTAGGCCTCAGACATAATTTGATAAGGCCACCCTATCATTTGATAAGCAGCAGCTCTTCCTTATCTAAATCTGAATGAGGTGGAGAGGAAGTAAGTGTTTTATTGGGAGCTGGATTTGCTTGGAAGTCTGAAACCTTCCAAGGGGCAACAATAGGCCCCACTCAGTCGTCCATGATGGTTGGTGACCTCAGGCTCTACCAGTCCATTCCATTATCCAGGGGCTCCAGGTCAGGATCTCGGGCATGCACCTAAGGGCAGATAGCAAGATAGATGGCAGTGCCATAAATGCAGACAGTTGGGAATAGGATCCTAGGCAGAAATTTGGCTCTCGTATGGAAGGTCAAGATACATATGGTCTTAGCTGAGAAGATAAGATTTGACCAGCATCACCGACTCGATGGACATGAGTTTGAGTGAACTCCGGGAGTTGGTGATGGACAGGGAGACCTGGCGTGCTGTGATTCATGGGGTTGCAGAGTCAGTCACGACTGAGCAACTGAACTGAACTGAAATGGGAACAGACTTCTAAGAGGGGAAACAGAGCAGAAGACTGAAGATGATGCCGGCTCCAAGGAGACAGGGTAAAGACAAGGATTTGATGTCCCGTGTTTTTCCAGGGCCTAGGAGAGTCTGGGCCTATGGCAGTAGACTTGTGCTGGTGGGGCTGGGACAGTAGGACAGGATGATCTCCATAGAAGAGGAGAATTGAGGCTTCAGGTCAGTTTTATCAGTGGTGGCAGTTGAGGAAGCCCAACAGGGGTGTGGTGGGAAGAAGGCCAGCATGAGACAGAAACCTCAGTGTTGAAGTCAGAGGAGGTCTTGAAGTGGGCAGCAAGGATGACTGTGGAAGAAAGACCAGACACAGGCTTTGATGTCAGTCAGAGGTGGTTTTGATTCCCACCTCTCATGATGATGGTGAAGGTGGTAATGTGGGTTGCCGTTTCCTTCTCCAGGAGATCTTCCCAACCCAGGGATCGAACCCGGATCTCCCACATTGGAGGCAGACGCTTTACCATCTGAGCCACCAGGGAAGCTCAATGATGGTGCTAGCGCAGTCTTTATCATTGGTGACTGTGAGGGTTAAGTGAGATAATGCATAATGAGTCCATTGAGCCTGGTAAGCAGTCAACAATGTCAGCAGTTACTGCTAAGAAGACCCAGAATCTTCTCTAGATCAACTGCATTCCTGCCTCTTCATATGGCAGCTATTGTCCAGCACGTGTAGGTTCTAAGCCCCAAGTTCCCCTAAAGTCACTGCCACCACAATGACAGCAGTGAGGTGGTTGGTAGCTGACATTTATAGAGTGCTTATTGTAGGTGCAGTCACTCTAAATATATCATCTTAAAAATATGTCATCTCTTAAAAATATTATCTCATGAAATTCTCAGAAATTGTCCTGTGAGGCAGGTGTTACATCTCTTCTATGGTTTAGAAATTCAAAGAACAGAGAGGCTCATTGACTTATCCCCGGTCACACATCCAGCTCCTCACCATTTCTGCGGCTTCCTCCAAGGAAGTTTTGCCCTCCTGGCTGTCGCTGTCTGAGGCCCCAGGTAGCCCCTCTATGGGGTCCCAGCCGGCCGCAGGATCTGGTGTGATGGCTCCGCTTTCACATGCGGTAGAGGGCACCGATTGGGAAGGCTGCATAAATCTCACCCTTATAACCCGCCGGAGCCTCCACTCTAAGCCATAACTCCACATCCATCAAGCTGAGGCCTGTGAGTGTTATTAGAGAAAGCACCAGGGATAATTCCTTCCAGGAAAGGGCTCTTTGCTCTGTGATTCATTAAGACTCCCCTCTCAGAGCTGCCTCTTGCTGAGGTGCCAGCGGCTCATTTTCACAGCCAGTGGGAGAACATTTCTTTGTCCTTCAACCATAGGGGTTCCCGCGAAGACTTTTGATTTCCATTTCCCCCACTAAGAGGAAGGCTTGGAAGCAAAAATTCTCATTAAATATTTATTGCCTCCCCCCCCCCACTTTTCTCAGTATGTTAGACCCCAACAGACCTCCTTAATCACAGGGCAATCAAACCCCAAAGGGCTGGAAGTGCTGAGGGAGAGGCAGGGGTGCCAGACACACAGAGCATCAGGGTGGAAGAACAGGAGGCTTCCTCTGGAGTGGGAGGGAGTCTCACACTGGCCTAGAGACCACAAATGGGACTTGGTGTTGAGTTGATGGCCAATTTGGGAGAATGGAACAGACTTGTCCTTCAGTGGCTGGAGCTCACCAACACCAGGTTAACACACTCATCTCTCTCTATTCTCTGAGATTGTTCCCCCCAAGTGAACTGCAGATTTTATTCTCTAATTCTGCTTGATGACATCTCTCATGGAGTTTTCCAGGTTTCAGTTATCAAGTGTTGCAGACAGTCTGACCAATAACTCTCCCATATGAGGTGTTGGGAACTCAACGACCTGTACACATCTGCTGCATGGTGACTACGGCAGAAACAGTATCACCAGTTTACAGGAATGTTCTGATGACAAACCCCTCCTATAAGGCATAGGTATGCGCACTCTCTCTACCTTGGACCTTTCTTGTGGTTCAGTGGCTAAATCATGTCTGACTCTTTGCGACCCCTTGGACTGCAGCACACCAGGCTTCCCTGTCCTTCACCATCTCCCAGAGTTTGCTCAAACTCATGCCCATTGAGTCAGTGATGCCCTCCAACCATCTCATTCTCTGTCTCCCCCTTCTCCTCCTGCCCTCAATCTTTCCCAGCAACAGGGTCTTTTCCAGTGAGTCGACTCTTCTCATCAGGTGGCCAAAGTATTGGAGCTTCAGTATCAACCCTTGCAATGAATATTCAGAGTCGGGAAGATCTCCTGCAGAAGAGAATGGCTCCAATATTCTTGCCTGGACAATTCCATGGACAGAGAAGCCTGGTGAGTGCTGTAGTCCCCAGAGGGTAACAGACGGTGAGACACCACTGAGTGACTAACACTGTGGACCTTTGAGATCTACACTTTATCTTATCTGTTTTGATTGTAGTGGTCTGTGTAAAAACTGGGTCTGAATTACTTGATTCCACTTTTCCAACCAAACTTAAGACCTGGATCCTCTCAACCTCCCACAATGTCAAAGGACAGGTGTCTGCCAGTAAATCATATTGAATTTCTCCAACACAGCTGTATCTGAAGAGAAATGAGATGTGAGCCCAACCAGGTCTGGGGAGAGACTGAGTTTTGCTGAGGGGGCTAGAAGCCTGGAGCTGTATCTCCAAAGTTGAGTGGGCAGTGACTAGGCCAGAAAGCCCACCTCCCTTGATTGAGATCTTCCATCTTTACCATCCTTACTCTTCTTCAGCTGAGATTGGATCCTGGTGCCCAGTACCTCATCCCTGCTTTGAACCCCCAAAGATTGAGCTGGTCTTCCCCTGTTGCTGACAACTCCGAGCCCCCCAGCCTCTGGGGATACATAGTACCCCAAAACTCTGACATTAGATTGATGATATTGATACTTTAAGGGTTATGTTCTAGTGAGGTAGTAGAGTTTAATGTTCTTCCTAGTTTTAAAAATCAGTTATCCACAGAAAATGTAAACTGCTTGCTTATTTGCCCCCCGCCCCCAGTTATTGTTCATATGGCAGGGAGCAGTAGACAATTATGGATTAGATTGTTAAAACTGACCTGGAAGCTAATGGTAGAATAGTGGCTAACAGAGCTAAGAAGTAAGGCTAACCATTCAAAAGAACACAGACTACAAGTGAATTAGCTTTGCTCTTTAAGTGCAAATAACTAAGGCTCGTAGGTGCCTAGTAAATGTTAACTGTTCCTACAAAAATTAAATAACAACAAAAAATCAATTATTTTAACCTTAGCAAAAGCCTGTCAATAATCTTTGTGGTAGATGGAGAAATGGAAAACTCAGAGAGGCTAATGTTTTTACCCAATGAAATCTCCAGTCACGACAAACCTGGAAATGAATTCAAGCCTTCTGCAGTTCAGCAAGGGCTTTTAAAAATTATTCTATTTTGTATTTCTCTTCCACTTCCTGTCGTTTGGTCTCCTACCAGCACTTTCAGAAAGGGTGTCTAGGAGAAGCTGTTTAAAGTTGTGAGAACCATCATCATTGCAGCTGCCCTGGTCAGAAGGGCATGGAGGAGGCTCAGAGGAACGAAGAGGTGGACACCAATCTATCAGTTGTCTTGACCTCGGGGATCCTAGAGCCCCAGTGATTTAGGAATCACTGAAAAAGCATCACTAGGCAAAGCTATTTTAATGTTAAATAAATAAAATTTACAGGCCAAATTCTCACCTGTGACTTGTCTCATTCTGGCTATGTGTTTTTAAAACAGTCTCAACTGTATCTAGGCAAATGAAGGATGCATCGCTATACCAACTGGGGTGTAGAACTGATCTTTTCAGTCTTGGCATTTGAAGCAGAAGCAACAGGAACAGCAGCAGAGAGTATCCCCAAAGGGCCTCTTTAGTGTGAGTTCAGTTCAGTTCAGTTCAGTCGCTCAGTTGCGTCCGACTCTTTGCGACCCCATGAATCACAGCACGCCAGGCCTCCCTGTCCATCACCAACTCCCGGGATTCACTCAAACTCATGTCCATTGAGTCGGTGATGCCATCCAGCCATCTCATTCTCTGTCATCCCCTTCTCCTCCCACCCCCAATCTCTCCCAGCATCAGACTCTTTTCCAGTGAGTCAACTCGTCGCATGAGGTGGCCAAAGTATTGGAGTTTCAGCTTTAGCATCAGTCCTTCCAATGAACACCCAAGACTGATCTCCTTTAGGATGGACTGGTTGGATCTCCTTGCAGTCCAAGGGACTCTCAAGAGTCTTCTCCAGCACCACAGTTCAAAAGCATCAATTCTTCGGCGATCAGCTTTCTTCACAGTCCAACTCTCACATCCATACATGACCATGGGAAAAACCATAGCCTTGACTAGACGGACCTTTGTTGGCAAAGTAATGTCTCTGCTTTTTAATATGGTATCTAGGTTGGTCATAACTTTCCTTCCAAGGAGTAAGCGTCTTTTAATTTCCTGGCTGCAATCAGCATCTGCAGTGATTTTGGAGCCCAAAAAAATAAAGTCTGACACTGTTTCCACTGTTACCCCTTCTATTTCCCATGAAGTGATGGGACCAGATGCCATGATCTTCGTTTTCTGAATGTTGAGCTTCAAGCCAAACTTTTCACTCTCCTCTTTCACTTTCATCAAGAAGCCTTTGAGTTCCTCTTCACTTTCTGCCATAAGGGTGGTTTCATCTGCATATCTGAGGTTATTGATATTTCTCCCAGCAATCTTGATTCCAGCTTGCGCTTCTTCCAGCCCAGCGTTCCTCATGATGTACTCTGCATATAAGTTAAATAAACAGGGTAACAATATACAACCTTGACGTACTCCTTTCAGATATGACCTAAATCAAATCCCTTATGATTATACAGTGGAAGTAAGAAATAGATTTAAGGGACTAGATCTGATAGAGTACCTGATGAACTCTGGACGGAGGTTCGTGACATTGTACAGGAGACAGGGACCAAGACCATCCCCATGGAAAAGAAATGCAAAAAAGCAAAATGGCTGTCTGAGGAGGCCTTACAAATAGCTGTGAAAAGAAGAGAAGCGAAAAGCAAAGGAGAAAAGGAAAGATATAAGCATATGAATGCAGAGTTCCAAAGAATAGCTAGGAGAGATAAGAAAGCCCTCCTCAGTGATCAATGCAAAGAAATAGAGGAAAACAACAGAATAGGAAAAACAAGAGATCTCTTCCAGAAAATTAGAGATTCCAAGGGAACATTTCATGCAATAATGGACTCGATAAAGGACAGAAACGGTATGGACCTAACAGAAGCAGAAGATATTAAGAAGAGGTGGCAAGAATACACAGAAGAACTGTACAAAAAAGATCTTCACGACGAAGATAATCACGATGGCGTGATCACGCCCCTGGAACCAGACATCTTGGAATGTGAAGTCAAGTGGGCCTTAGAAAGCATCACTACAAACAAAGCTAGTGGAGGTGATGGAATTCCAATTGAGCTATTTCAAATCCTGAAAGATGATGCTGTGAAAGTGCTGCACTCAATATGCCAGCAAATTTGGAAAACTCAGCAGTGGCCAGGACTGGAAAAGGTCAGTCTTCATTCTAATCCCAAAGAAAGGGAATGCCAAAGAATGCTCAAACTACCGCACAATTGCACTCATCTCACACGCTAGTAAAGTCATGCTCAAAATTCTCTAAGCCAGGCTTTAGCAATATGTGAACCGTGAACTTCCAGATGTTCAAGCAGGTTTTAGAAAAGGCAGAGGAAACAGAGATCAAATTGCCAACATCCGCTGGATCATGGAGAAAGCAAGAGAATTCCAGAAAAAGATCTATTTCTGCTTCATTGACTATGCCAAAGCCTTTGACTGTGTGGATCACAATAAACTGTGGAACATTCTGAAAGAGATGGGAATACCAGACCACCTGACCTGCCTCTTGAGAAACCTTTATGCAGGTCAGGAAGCAACAGTTAGAACTGGACATGGAACAACAGACTGGTTCCAAATAGGAAAAGGAGTACGTCAAGGTTGTATATTGTCACCCTGTTTAGTGTGAGTAGCACTTGCCAAAAGGCGGACACGACTGAGCGACTGAACTGAACTGAACTGAACTGAATGTTCCAGTCTGATCCATCACAACAGACTAGAACTGTAGGCTGGCAGAAGTCTGCCTCCAAAGGGTTGCCTAGTGAGGATCTTGGTAGGCTGATAGTGTAGGATCGTGGTAGCACCATTTCAAATCGTGCTCACACGGGCTTGGGAATAAAGGATGGAACAGTGGTTATAATCTTCAATGGCTAACTCGTGTTTCAAAGAGTTGTAATAAGAGGTGATGATACTCTTAGACCCATAACACAGGAGAAAATGACAGTAAACACTGTAACTGTGTCTTAGGAAGCCAGTGGAGATTCTCTGTTATAACAAGACTGTCAGACAAAAGGCATCACCCTAGTTCTATCCCAGACTCATTAGGTGCCCTTGAGGAGCTCAGTCTCCTATTTTGGAACCCTTCCTACCGCTGGCTTACACTAATACTATTTTCTCAGCCCTCCCATTTCTAAAATTATATCAGTTTGTGAGTGTGTAGGCAAACCTGTGTGGACAAGTACAGTCAAGATTTCTGCCCTTGGGATATCTTCTAAAAAGTCATTCTGGGTTAAACGCAGCTACTGAGATTTTCCAGATTATACTGAAAATTAAAGTTCCCATAGTCAGTAAACTCTAAGTCATGGCACCAGATACTGGAGAGCTCCTAAAACTTCAATCATGTGCTAGAAGCTGTTTCACATGAGCCCCATTTCATGGTATCTCCAAAGCAGACCTGGTGTTCCCCAGGGATTGGCTCCATTCTTAACCATGCTAGCTGCCTGAAAATGCCTGGTTCTTGCTAAAGACATAAGGAAAATACCGGGCTTCCCTTTAAAAATCTTTCTTCAGGTCAAGATGAGTCCATAAGGGTAGTTCAGTTCAGTTCAGTTCAGTCGCTCAGTTGTGTCGACTCTTTGCAACCCCATGAATCACAGCACGCCAGGCCTCCCTGTCCATCACCAACTCCCGGAGTTCTCTCAAACTCATGTCCACAGAGTCGGTGATGCCATCCAGCCATCTCATTCTCTGTCGTCCCCTTCTCCTCCTGCCCCCAACCTTTCCCAGCATCAGACTCTTTTCCAGTGAGTCAACTCGTCGCATGAAGTGGCCAAAGTATTGGAGTTTCAGCTTTAGCATCAGTCCTTCCAATGAACACCCATGATTGATCTCCTTTAGAATGGACTGGTTGGATCTCCTTGCAGTCCAAGGGACTCTCAAGAGTCTTCTCCAGCACCACAGTTCAAAAGCATCAATTCTTCGGCGATCAGATTTCTTCACAGTCCAACTCTCACATCTATACATGACCGTGGGAAAAACCATAGCCTTGACTAGACGGACCTTTGTTGGCAAAGTAATGTCTCTGCTTTTTAATATGCCATCAAGGTTGGTCATAAGGGTAGAGATATCCTAATTTAGCTTCCTGGAACAGATGAAATAATTTCTTTTTTTTTTAAAGAAAACTTTATGATTATAAAAAGGACACAAAAAATTCAAAATACTGCATTTCCAATAATTGTAGTATATATAGTATGTTTTCTGGTTTACCAGAGTCTTTAGTCAGTGATCACTGTACAATGTAGATGACAGAAATAAGTTCCTATATAACTATTGATCTTTTCTTAAAATGTGGTGGGAATCAGGTATTTGATAAGAGCATTATCCTGAAAAGGAGGAGATTATGCATCCTGAGTCTGTCTCTGGGCTGACTTTGACTAAAGTCAGTGACACTGTTTACATATCCCTAGATGTAAAATGAAGAAGTTGATATTCAGTGTGTCTTAACTTTATTTCTTTCATATATCTTAGATTACTTAGGGCTGTTTCAGTGGTGAGTAACACAACCTAAGCTACTAAGTGAAACAAAATAGTTGACTTAATGATCATTGGCCCATGGGTAGATTCCCCTTCAGGCATGGTTGGTCTAGAGGTCAAAGATGATGTCCTCAGAGTGTAGCATCTCCCACCCATCTGTAAGCCCTTTTGTAAGTTATTAATATATAGGTTTCTGCTGCTTGATAGCTCAGTTGGTAAAGAATCTGCCCGCAATTCAGGAGATCCCAGTTCGATTCCTGGGTCGGGAAGATTTGCTGGAGAAGGGATAGGCTACCCACTCCAGTATTCTTGGGCTTCTCTTGTGGCTCAGCTGGTAAAGAATCCACCTGCGATGTGGGAGACCTGGATTCAATCCTGGGTTGGGAAGATCCTTGGAGAAGGGAAAGGCTACCCACTCCAGTATTCTGGCCTGTAGAATTCCATGGAGTGTGTAGTCCATGGGGTCTCAAAAGTAGGACACAACTGAGTGACTTTCACTTTCACCTCCTAACTGCCATAGGAGGGCCAGGTAAGTGTGTGAGATTCAGGACTGCCATCTGTGAAAAAGGGCTTCTCTCTATCAGTAATTGAACAAGCACCCTGTGAATGAATCTCATTGTCTTGAATTGGGTAACATGGCTAGTCTGATTCAATCACTGGGTCTAGGAAAACTGAAAACTGGAAAATAACCTTTGCCAATCATGGTCTTCCCAGGAGAAAATGTCAACTCCATTCAAACCAAGGGGTTGAGTGTGGGGAATGGTTATTTCCCAGAGAAAATTCTGAGTACTCTTTTAGCAGAAGAATGTTGAATTATAGGCAGCAAAAATCCAGCAATGCTTTAACCACAAATATTTCTAAGAATTCAGCATTTCCTTAGAAAATAAGCAAATACACAAACATAAAACCAAACACCAAAGATTCAAAGACTCCATGGAACTTGTCTGTACATCTCAGTTACTGTTATAAAATATCCATTTTAGGAATTGTCCAAAAGGGATGCTTCTAATGGTGAGAACTCACCTCACTGGAAAATGCAAATCCTAGAACTCTGTTTTGGCCAAGGCGTGTGAAGAGGTCCTTGTACAATTCCCTGTAACAACAGTGCTGTCCAATCCATGTCTTACATGTTCCACAAGCATTTCCTTACACTCTGGCAGGTGTTGAAATACCAACAGCCATTTTGGAAGGCAGTTTTGCAATGTATATCTGGGATGTTAAACTGCCGATGCTCTTGGACCCAGAAGTTCCACTTTCAGGAATCCAGTGTAAGGGAATCAGCGGAAATACAAAACAGCTTTATGCACAAATATTTAAATTTTCTCATTTATATTAAAAAAAATCAAAAGTGTGAATGTTCATCAGTGGCCAGTGGTTATGTAAATTGTGGAATGCCTATTTGCTGAGCTGTCATACATTTATCAAGTTTTAGAGTTTGAAGTACACAGGAAATATTAGTGTTCCAATTTTGAAAGACAAAATTAACATATGAAGTTAAACAACATATACAGTATTGTACATGTGTAGCCTTGTTTTATATTGGTTTTGTAGTGATGTATTATGATACTTAAAAAATGAATGCAATTGAGCTGTTCTTAAGCTCATGTAGTGAGTTCATGCTTCTTTTCCATCTCTCTTTTCTCATTCTCTTATGAGCATAATTTATAATGAAAAACTACTTCAGAGGAGAAATTGACAAAGAATTAATGACTATATAAATTAATTTATAAATTAAGTTTTATGGATCCAGGAAGTGGCAGGCATGATGGGAGGTGACACATACTTGAGATTATTGGGACCCTGAGGGAATTTGAATGTGGACTATAGATTAGACAGTAGTATTGTGACAATGTTGAATGTCATTTGCCCTTAGGAACTACATGTCAAAGATTTAGGGGTAAAGAAGCAAGTTGTCTCCAAGTGACAGAGTATAAGTGGGATCACGTAAGGTAAAGAAAATCCTTTCTTGAGTGAAGACAAAGATATATTGGTACTTCCCCAGCACTAATTATGTATAAAATAAACTAATTAAATGCACATTTCTGATACTATCTAAGGACAGGGTAGAGGCAGCTATTGAAGAGTTTAATGAAATCAGGGGGCATTTGTAATTTGTATCTCAGATGGAGGAGCTTTGTTGAGTGAAGATCCAGGTGTAATAATGGCATTTTTTGAGATACTGCCTTTGCAGGCATTCCTCTAGATTTGGAGCAGTCCAGTCCAGAATATGAGAGCTAAATGTGGGGCAGCACATGTTGCCTCCATGTGCTGTGGGTTCATCATACATGCTTTTCTTTATAAAACACTTACCTTAGCAAATTAGCGAGTATTGGGGATAATTCTTATGTATCCAGAAACCTGAATCTCATCATTGACATTTTCTCTAGGTTGACCTAGCAAACAAGTTTTCTAGGACTGAGGAGTTTCCTGGGAGGCAGGACTCTCAGTGCTAAAGCTGGGACTGTTGGTTGGTCATCCTACTTGTCAAATCTGTCATCCAGTGCAAAAACTTTATGTTGCATTTCCCATCTGCCTTGCCACCATCTTAGTCCCTCACTTCTCTGCTGCTCTCCTTGACAGACTAGTCTCCATAACCCTATAATCTGTGCTTGTGACTTCACAACACTACTGATTTGGGAGAGCACATCTGATCATGTCAGACCTCTGCTTCAAACACCTGCTAGACTTCACACTACTTTTGGGAAGAAGACACACATCCATTATATGGTCCATGAAACCCAGCATGCCTGTGTCCCTTCCTGCCCTTGGTCTTCTCTCCTACCATCCTCTCACCAGGGACCCCCTGTCGTCACTCTGGCCTGTTCTTGTCCTTCACATGTGCCCTGTGATGGTTAATTTTATATGTCAACTTGGATAGGCCACAGTACTCAGGTATTTGGTCAATATCAGTCTCAATGCTGCTGTAAAGGTTTTTTTTTTTTAGATAAGATTTACACTTAAATCAGTAGACTTTTGAGTGCAGCAGATTGCTCTCCATAATGTGGGTGGGCTTCATCTGATCAGCTGAAGGCTTTAAGAGAAAAGACTGAGGTCCCCTGAGGAAGAGGTGTTCTCTCTCCAGACTGCTTTTGAACTCAAGCTGAAATATCAACCCTTTCCAGGTCTCCAGCCTATCAGCCTGCCCTACAGATTTCAGAATCATCAGCCCTTAAAATCATGCGAGTCAGTTCCTTTAAATATGTCTCTTTTATTTATAGTTTCTCTGAAAATCCCTAACATGTGCCCATATTCCAGGAGGAGCTTTTTCCGTTTTCTTGTTTATTCCTGACCTCTGTGACCGTCTCAAACTTCCACACTGCACTCTGTTAAAGTACTTTTACCCCCAGGCATGGCAGTAGTGCAGACATTTATATGATTGTTGACAAATGCCTATCTCCTTTATTCAACATAGTTTCAGGTTACCATGGTAGATGCTCACTATATATCTACCCTGTGAATGAATGAACCATGTATGAATTCTCTTGTGTGTCTTGAGGAAACAAACACTGAGAAACACTGATCAATTCCATGCCTTTTATTTTGTGGTTGGAGAAACTGAGGTCTGTAAATTCAGGAGTGTGCTGAAACTGTCCATTGGTTTTGCAATTATATCCAATTATTACTCTTGTTTTGTGAATTATTTTGAAAAATACATAGTGCCTTAGATAATCAGTAGTTGTCAATCTTAACTGCTAAGCAGTGTGAAAAATATAATTATCTAAACTCAACCAGAATCACTGTCTTATCTTCATTTTCTCTTCCAGTTTGAAAAAAAAAAAATTAGAGTATGGTCTACAAAGGAAAAGAGAAAAGAAGCCTGATTACTAATTTTTTTCTAGGCTCAATCCTTGGAATACATATGAGCTTAAAAATCTATGTGATTGTCCCTTGCTTATGTTTGAAAAAATGAATGCAGAAGTCTGTTTCCCACTTACCCATGATATATACTTATTCATTCAGACAGGCATTGAAACCAGTAATTACAGGATACCTACTATGTGCAAGGTGCTTTAGCCAGCACCGACGGGGAAAGGGCAGAAATGAATTAAGCAATTATCACCTCCAAGTTGCTTATAATCTCTTGAAAGTGGTGATATGTGTGTGTTCAGGATGACATGGAGTAGAACATTCCAATTAGGATTCCGAGTTGTGTAGAGAAGAGGAAATTCACTTCCTGCCGGTGATTTGGAAAGGCACGATGCAGGAGAAGGGTGTGAAATGAGGCTCTGAAAGATGAGTGGGGTTTGAAATGCAGATATGGGAGAGGCTATTTAATGTTGAAATGCTGAGAAAATCAGCAGCGGTAACAAGGGCAACAAAAAACACTAGATTTGATCGGGTTTTATGGCCTGGAACATAGGGGAATTCTTTCCTTTCCTGATTCATCCATCTGTTCATTCATACAACGTGTGTCTATGGTGCGCTCCCTCTGTGCTAGTCATGGAGTTAAGTCCTGATCACAGGCAGAGGAAATCACAGTTTTTAGAGTCCCTGCTTCCAGTCTGGTGGACAAGATGATTCTCACTCAGTATTTTACCCTCCTGCCTGTATAATTATAAGCTGAGGTCAGGGATGTGGAGTAAGGAAACGTGCTCTTTGAGGACAGCTGACAAAGAAACTTGATGTGGTGGCTTCCATAGGAGAAGAGACCCTGAAATGAGAGCCAGGTTGCTAAATGAGGAAGAATGGGTGGAAATGGGGAATGATAATAGAGCCAGAAGGAAAGTGTGTGCAGAGCCCTGCGGGGACAGAGAGGGTCAAACAATGGCCATTAGCTACCTCATTTATCTCAGGAGTTTTTGAAAGTCTGTCACTTAGTGTTGCCAAAACATTCCCCCCCATATAGCAGTGGGTTCCCCAACTGGCTGCAGATTAGAATCATAGTAAGGGCTATGTGTAGGCTTCCCAGATGGTACTGGTGGTAAAGGACCCGCCTGTCAACGCAGGAGACACAAGAGACTTGGGTTTGATCCCTGGGTCTAGAAAATTCCCTGGAGGAAGAAATGACAACCTACTCCAGTATTCTTGCCTGGAAAATCTCATGGACAGAGGAGCCTGGTGGACTACAGTCCATAGATTTTCAAAGGGTCAGACACAACTGAAGCACCTTAGCATGCATGCATTCAAGGGCTGTGTGTGTCCGTTGTAAAGCTACCAATTTGTAACTCCTCTCCCAATGGTTCTGATTTGATTGGTCAAATGTGTGACCTGGGTATTGGTGATATTTTCAAAGCCCCCGTAAGGTGCTTCCAGTGAGCAGCTTGAGAACCACCAGTCAGTAGGTGATCATATCACCCAGGTCTCGAATAGTTTAGCTGCTCAGGATCCTGAAAATGTAGACGCTGCCAGCAGTCTTGTTAAAACTTACCAGTTGGATCCTGTTGTGTATAATACTTCCTAAATCATCGCTCACCAGGAGGACTTGGTTATTACTCTGAAGTTAAGCCTCTAGAAGTTGGCTATCAACAAATAAGCAATCATGATAGAATTCACCTCTCTGACCTCCTTAGGGAGAGTGAGTCACTTCCTTTTCTGTTTCCCACAGTACTTGGGATATCACTCTGGGCATTTCTGCCTTTTAATTATTGCCCCCCTTTCCCCCTCCTTCCTCTCCTCTCTCCCTTCCCCTTTATCCACAGGACTGGCAGCTGTTAGCAGTTAGAGTCCTTCATGGTCCTTCTCAGTCTCTCATATCTCTTCCTAGAGTCCAGGACCAATTTCAGGATGTAGTTGATATTCAGTAACTATTGGGAAGACAGAGATTTTGCTGAAATGTGGAAATTGTGGCTTTTCAACACCTAGCTTGCATAGTCAAAGCGAGCCATCGCTAGACGGGGAGGTGCAGAATTAGTCTAAGTTGGTACAAGTCCACAGTCTTACTAGCTGGGGAAGGGGGACTTTATCACTACTTATCTGCTTGGAGTCTCAGTCTGCTCATCTGTTAAATGGAAAGAGTAAACTTAACTTTAGGAGAAACTGGAGGATTTAAAAAGACTAAGTTCGTAAAACATTCTGTACAGACCTGGCAGTTAGTGGGCCCCAAGAAATGGGTTAGGAAGAACTGATAATAAAAAGAGCCATTACTAACTCCGGGAGGAGCCACACTGATCCAGTTGTGAATGCCCCGAATTCCAGCCTGGATCTTCCTGCGGGAAATGTACGCTCTCCAGATCCAGGTTGAGTGTCCCTCCTTCATACACTGTATACTTTTGTTTATTCATCTGTCTGCCCTCCTGCCCAGACCATAAACATGGTAGCGCAGGCACCCTGTTTGTCTCATTTCCCGCTGGATCCCCAGCTCCAATACAGAGCTTGGCCCATCCTAAATATTCAGTCCTAAACCTGCATCATCACTACCTCTCTGATTGATGGGAAAGGGCCTGATGCCCATGTGAAAATCTTCACCCTGAGAGGATGGCTGTTGGTGAGTCACCTGAACCTCAGTTCCTATGTGGACCATGTGGAGCTGAGTTGGACCGTCTCTGTGGATCCTCTGTCTCATCTCTGAATCAAGATGATTCAAGAACTATTCTTGGTGTGAAAGATAAGTTATTTCTGCCTCCATCTACTAGACCAGGGTTTGTTTTTATGAGATTAATTTGAGCTCATCAGTTTATTCACTTATATATTCACACATTCGTCCGTGCAGCGTTTATTGAGACTCTGCAGTGTCATGTTTATTTTACTACATCTTGTAAATACAAAGAGGAATATGGCTCAGTCCCTGCTCTGCAAAAGGCAGCAGTCTACAGAGGAAGACAAAAATATGAACCTACAACTTGAATGTAGTATGTTGTTGTTGCTAAGTTGCTCAGTCATGTCCGACTCTTTGTGACCCCATAGATTGTAGCACACCAGGCTTCCCTGTCCTTCACCATCTCCCAAACTCTTGGTCCATTGAGCCAGTGATGCCATCCACCCATCTCATCCTCTGTTGTCCCCTTCTCCTGTCTTCAATCTTTCCCAGCATCAAGGTCTTTTCCAATGAACCTGCTCTTTGCATCGGGTGGCCAAAGTATTGGAGCTTCATCTCCAGCATCAGTCCTTCCAATGAATATTCAGGGTTGATTTCCTTTAGGATTGACTGGTTTCATCTCCTGGCTGGCTGGGTATGTTCTTAAATAGATATTCCTGAGGGAGAATGATTGCCTTCAAGAGAGGACCTAAATTATTCTCATGTATGAGAGGGGTGTTATAGATCACAGAATACAGAGGACTTCCCAGATAAGGTGCCATGCTGAATCTATCTTGGAGAATGAATTGATATTCTCAAATTAAACAAAGTAAGGAGAAAGGAAGTGGCAAAAGGAAGCACACCAATAGCCCAGAGCTAAGAAATAGTACAGAGTGTCCTGGCAGCTGCAGACACAGTTCTTTGTGGCTGACAACTAGGATGCAGGGGTTGGTGGAGCAGGAGCTACAGTGAGAGAGTGAGCTGGGGGCTAAATCCAAAAGGAAGACTGGCCCTCGCAGCCATGAGTGATTGGCTTTACAAAGACCAAGCCTCAGCCAGCACTCACGAGCCTTTTGGAAAGGGAACCACCATTTGTACCCTGGGATCCGTGCCGGTTCTTCATGCTGGCAGAGTCCCAGGGCTGATTCTGGTTTGTGTCTACTGCCTGATTTGGGTGTAGCCTTCTTTGTAACAGATTTTCCCAGCTCCTTATCACAGCTCCTGCTCTTGTTATGGCAACGCGCGAACATCTCAGTGGGGTGGGACCTGCCCCCAGATTAGTTATCTCTGATCCATTTCTCAGTGTTGTTTCAGTTGGCTGGACGGTGCTCTCATCACGGGGAGAAGAGGATGGGAGTGCTACTGAGTATCAGTGAACCTTCTTTCCCTCTCACTGAGCCATCATGAGCAAACATTAGCCTGCTGTAAGCTGAGGTCTAAGGCTTGTGTGTGACTCCTCGTGATCCTGGATGCCCAGGAAAAATCAACCGGCAGTCCATCAGAGCAGATGACAAGGTCATGCGCTGTAATGCCTGATTATGGGCTTTGAGAGTCAGGCAGACCTGGGGTTCATATCCTGGCTCTGCCACTTCCTAGCTCTGTGTTTTCACAAACTAATTTATTTGTTCTTTAAGTTTCCTCGTTTGTAAAATTAGGACCATTATACCTACCTTCTAGGCTTACTTTGTAGATTTAACAGAGCAGACCCTTAAAGCACCTTGACAGTAGCTTTGTGTAAAAACATAATAGCAATCAACATTACTAAATACCTGGAGAGTTTCAGATTAGATAACAACTGCTTTTTCTCACCTAAATTTCTTTAAAGCTTTCCCTCTAGTACCTTTTCTCTCGGTCCGGCAGAGTCTGTGTATGTGGGTTTTCAGCCCTCGGAGCCCTTATGGCACCAGGGACCCCCATGGCCTCTTTAATGGAGGGAGAGTGCTTCCTTTTCTTTCTCTGTGTTCTCAGCCCCAGTCACATGGCAGGGCCCATGGTGAGTTATGTGCATGGATTTATGAGTAGAATAAATAAAAGAATGAGTGAAGGAGTCAATGAACGAATGAGCACACACCTCTGATTGCTTCTCCTGTTTTCATGCACCCAAAGGATATGCAGGGAGAATTTTGCTGGGCACTGGAGGACCCTAGAGACCGAAGAGAGCTGTAGTCTATTGCTCTCGTGATGCTGAGACTCTTTCCAGTATTCCAACAATGCTTGTCTATGTCAAGGGATGGAGGGCTCAGTGCCACAAGGTAATGCTTTTCACTTTGGGGAAACTATGACTGTAAGAGTCCGTTCTTCTGTTACTACGCCTGCCTCTGTCTTCTGCTGCAATTTGAGGTGACAAGTGTATAGACTTAGCACCTGTGGGCTACAAATGGCCAGACACACAAAGTCAGTGTGTGTGTGTGTGGTGTGTGTTTAGGGGCGGTGTCATATGATGGGGCCAGCAAAGTCCAAAGAGCTGTGTTTGACCTTGTGATAGCATTCAGAGCTGAGCAGGCCTAGAAAAGTAATTCATGCTAACCAAGTTTACAGGGTATCAGTATGTGGTCATAATTTGTTCATTTAACCATAGAACCTTCATTTTACATTGCCAGAGTACATCTGTGTGCTATTCCAGGCATGTGAGAAGTCAGCAAGAACCTCAGAAGTTCGCTTACTGTGGTGACTCTGAGACCATGAGAGTTGGATGAGATGACATCCACCACATCAGTGGGTACGTCTCAGAGGATGGGATGAGGAGCATCCTCCAGGCAAAATTCTCTTTCATGAAAGAGATTCTCTATGTAAATGGCCCTTAGCTTCCCTTTTCGGCTCTGGTATAGACCACGTTATCTCTGTTGCAGGACATGGCAGTTTTTTATATTCAGTGCGTGCTCAGTTGCTAAGTCAGGTCTGACTCTTTTGTGACACATGGACTGTAGCCCACCAGCCTCCTCTATCCATCGGACTCCCCAGACAGGAATATAGGAGTGGGTTGCTATTTCCTCCTCCAGGAGATCTTCCTGACCCAGGGATCAAACCTGCATCTCCTGCATTGGCAGGCGGATGCTTTACCACTGAGCCCCCTGGGAAGCCCTTCAGTGCAACACAGAATAAACCAGGTCAATGTTTTCTGCCCCTTTTTATTGTCAGTGATTGAGTTAGGCAGCTATTGCCAGTGATCAGCTCACCCTGTAGCTGGTATTAAGGTTTGGGGTACGCCAACACAGTAGCGTCATTCTCAGATAACACCCTGGTCATTGTGATAAACTCATACCTTCCCACATTCCCTTAGACCTCCCATTTCCTGACTTTTTGTGGGTTGAGCATGTTTACACATGCATATCACTCATTATTTGAGGATCTTATCAGGATAACTGTCAGAGAGAGAGAGGCAGGAACGATAGGTTGGTTTCCTCAACCTTCCTTCTGGCCCCCTTCTCCATTTTGACTTCATCTAGTGTAGACAGATTTTCCAGTCTCTGCCCAATGAAACACTGTCCTGCCCAATGAAATCCTTCACACTTTCTGCTTCCTCTCCCCTGAACTACATAGATTGGTGTGGCCCTGTACCCATTAGTGAATCAAATCTATGGAACTGGAATCCTTGTTGTGACCTGGACTGTTCCAGGCTCATTCCTCTGCCTTTGGGAACTTCTTGGCCTCTCAGCTATAATTCAGCCTCTTGAAGGTCTGAGGTCCTGTCTTACCAGCTGCTGGAGTTGTCATCCTGTGTGACCTGACCCCAAACTCTGAGAGAGTAACATGCAAATATTTCTCTTGCATGGTTACTAGTGGAAGAGCTAGATCAGGAAATGCAGTGGCTTATCAACTTTGACAAAGCAAATGGAAAGATTCAATAGATAATTTTATTCCAACAAACCTGGGCATACCAAAGGGGAGAGTTATCTTTTCATCCTAAAGTCCTGCAACTTTTAAGATAGTTTAAAAGTCAGAGTGGTTTAGACAATAGTCTCTGAAGTCAGGTCAATTCAAGTTTGAATATTGGCTTCATCACCTCCTAATTGTGTTACTGTGGGCGATTACTTAACCTCTCTCAGCCTTAGTTACCTCATATGTTAAATGGGAATCATAGAAGAACCTAATTCATAATGTTGAAACAGACTCAATGAAACAATACATGCAAAGCACCTGACAAAATATTTTGTGTCTAGTAAAGTGTTTAATAAATAATAGCTATTGTTATGATGGGCTTCCCTGGTGGTTCAGATGGTAAAGAATCTGCCTGATTCTTTACCAGTGCAGGAGACCTGGGTTTGATCCCTGGGTTGGGAAGATCCCCTGAAGAAGGGAATGGCTACCCACTCAAGTATTCTTGCTTGGAGAATTCCATGGACAGAGGAGCCTGACAGTCTACAATATCTGAGCTATTAATGATTTTCAAGCTGTGTTGATTATTAATGTATTCATGTTTATAAAGCTTTAATTTTTTATTTAGCAGAGAAAGGTGAAACTTTATACCTAATAACTGGTAAAGAATTGTATCAGTGCCCAGTAAGGGTAGATTGGGAGGGTTGATTTATTCACTGGTGGATCATTACAAAGTCACAATGGGTAACTTCATTGTTATCCTAAGCTTGTTGGGCAAGAATGTCAAGGATTGATTTCTTCTCCATCTCAGGTCCAGAATCTTGGCTGTGTCCCTTAGGCTAGAGGGACAGCACATGGCTTGGGTAAATGAGGAGAGGGAATTGTTCTAGAAATGCAGTGGTCAGGCTCTTCCTTCTCAGAGCTGCCCAGGGTCCATGGCCATCTCGGTTCCTGGCTGCCCCACAAAGCTGCCCTGGGACTCTTCCTTTCCTGTTCTCAGTCAGAGACAGGACTGAAGGTGGTTGGAGCCAGAAGGGTCCTTAAGGATCATCCAGTCACACCTGTCCTTGTTCCCGAGGGGTGAACTGACGCCCAGAGAGGAGACCTGCTAAATAGAGTTCGTACGTCCAATTGCTAAATTATTATTTTTTACTTTTTATTTCCTGGTTATTTTTTTTCTGCTGCACACTAAATGCCTACCTACTGATGTGACCAATATCTGCTACTGAATGAGAAAATGGCTCTTCCCAACTAGGAGGTGATTAATCCTGAGCCCTAACATCCTGATGAAAAGAACCGAAGCAGTATAGGGAATTAGATGTGGACACCAAAAATAACTCACACATATGCTAGAACAAGGGATCCTGGAATTCTCCATATGGCATCTCAGTACCAAAGAGGTCAAGAGTTGCCTTTGCCTGAAGAGGAAATCTATGGCAACAATAAACACGATCTGTCTCCACTCTAAGCAGTCCAGAGATGTCAGTTAGACATTCTCATAGTCTTCATCATTAGGAAGAAGCTGTATCATAGTAAGAATACAGATTTTAAAGTCAGAATGACAAGGGTTTGAATATCTTCTCCTGATTGTGTGAACTGGTTATGGTCTTCTTTCCCCTTAGTTTTCTCATTTGAGAAGTGTGTAGTTGCAGCCGCTTTCCAAGATAATTTGTTGCTCATAATTTGATTCCAGTTTTTTCTTTTATGTTTTTACTTTAGTTACTGATTTTTTTTTTCTTACAAGTCATGCCTACTGTGATTTCAGAGGGTAGCCATGTTCATAAAAAGGGAGAGAATCTGGCCCCAGCTTCCTTACCCTCATGGTTACAACCTCCTGAGTGGATCCAGGCTCAATCTGGGTGGGGAGAGGTGTGTCTGAGGACTGGTTTCTATGCCTTTTGTTTCTGGAAAAAATCTAGCTCTTATTTTTTGCCTCCCTTGGGCAAGCATAGAGAAAACTCAGAGGGCATGGGAAAACCCAAGATTTTTTTAATCACCGGTTTCTGAGACAGTGCATCCACTTGTTCCTATCAGTACCACTGTTTCAAATTGAGTGCTTGTTGTTCTCTTCTGTCTCTAGTTGATCTTGAGATTTTGTTTCTTCTCAACAACATGGCCTGTGATTTTATAATTATTTGTGAAACGTGAGAGGGTCACAGAGTTCAGTACCCGAAGCCTAAAATTTTACAGATGAAGCTGCCAAGTTAGGGAGGCCTGGCTTATCTGCGAAGTGACCCTTTAGTTCACAGCAGAGGCAGGAGTTGATCTCTGGGAAGGCTGTTTTCTGCATGCCCAGATGAAGAGACGTCTGTCCTGTCGATCACTGTTAGAGTAAACCAGGCTTCCTGAGAAGTGACTTGGTGTGACTGAAAAAGAAGAGCCTATGGATTTGTGACTATAATTTGGGCTATAATTTGGGTTGCAGCTTTAGCCAGACTATGTTAGTTCTTTGGCCATTGTCCCCATGGGGGCACTATTGAGGGTCATAGTGAGAGTCAGTAAAGTTTCATGGATCATGAACCTAACATTTATCCAGTCGGGGAGCCCATGAAGGGTTTTAAAGGAAACTTGTCTATTATATTGGCTGGGATGGAAAATGCACTAAGGTGGGCAGTGAGAAAAGGTGCACAGAGAGATGCTGAGCTAATCCACGTGAGAGAGAATGGTCTGGACCGTGGTAGGCACACTGGGCATGGAGAACAGCAGAGAGGCCTGGATGGGAGCAGAGGGAGAAAGAGTGTAGGGATGGGTGAGTTCCTACAGGGCTGACCTAACTGAACAAGACTCCCGTTTGTGCCTTCAAGTCAAATCTTAGCATAATCTTTGATCTTTCTTCTGATGCACACTGATGCTTATCTATTCCATTACTAGGCATATCAGTTCTCCTTCATGATGTTAATAATTTCTTATTGGGTGTTTACTGTACCAGAGTGTAGGAAGATGAAGTCAAATAAACAAGATTGCATAATGAATTAGAAGGATGAGGCAGGGTTTGGTTAAAAATGATTCTTCAAACAGTGGCTTATAAATCAAGATGTTTGGTGGAAAAAATGTCAGATGGGAAAACTGGGTCTGGGGAATGGACCTTGAGTTTTGTTTTAGTCATGTTCAAATGATCAAGGGCAGGTTTCAAGTAGGCATTGATTAGAACCAGTATGACCTCAAGTAGGTTTCTTAATATTCCTGAAACTCAATTTCTCCATCTATAAAATACATAAACTAATCACACTTCTTGAGACTGCTGCTGGACTTAAATACTCTTGCTATAAAAGTGTGCATATAGTGACTAGAATCCTGTAAATCCTCAATAATATTCATAATACAAGTAGCTATTGTGTTAGTTTGCTAGAGCTGCCATAACATAAACTGGCTTTAAACAACATAAGTTTATTTTCTCCTGGCTGTAGGGGCTAGAAATCTGGAATCAATGTGTCGGCAAGTTTAGTCTCTTCTGAGGCCTCTCTCCTTGGGCTTGCAGATGACTTCCTTCTCTCTGTATGATCCTCTCTCTGTGCACACACCTATGGTGTCCTTTTTTCACTTCCAAATTTCCAGTTCTTATAAGGGCATTGGTTAGATTGGATTAGGGCCTCATTTTAACTTAACTCTCTGTCTAAAGGCCTTATCTCCAAACCCAGTCACATTCTGAGGTCCCGGCCTTAGGTCTTCAGCATATTAATTTGGGGGGCGGGGCACAATTCAGCCCATAACAGCTACTGTTTCATTATTTTATTAAGTAACAGGAATATGAATTTGCTCTCATTTTAGTTTGTCTCCTTAACCTTTAATTGCATCACACTTATTTGTGCTTCTCTAACCAGAGAAGTTTGTGAAACGCAATACTGTGTGGTCATGGTAACGTGGCATTGAAATCAGATTTGAAAGGCAGCCCCAGTGAGAAGTCCGCCCCGTGCTCCATGTCACTTCTTCATGTTTCTCCATTTCTCTCTGCTTTGCATTAAGCAATAAGGCTAAATAATGTTGTCACCAGTAGAACTCGCTGTGACCACCGTCTGTTTTCTTCTGGTTACAGAGATCCTTCTTACCATTCGGAACACCCTCTCCCTCATTCTTATTCTATCTTATTTCTGTGGGTCTGACATCACAGAAGACACCAGAAATAGAGGCATGATCCAGTCATGGCCTAAAATACAGAATATCGCCCTGGTTTTGATATTTCACTCAGGGTTTCTCCCTAAAAGTCAAAACATTGCTAAAACAGAGAAGAGACACTCTACCCTCTACAGAGTCTGGGCATGTAAATAATTGCTAAACCACATGCCATCTTGGCTACTTTATAGAGTCCAGGTGGAAATGCAGCCACCAAAGAGAATATCAGAACCAACAGATGAGTAAGAAACAGCATCCTCTGAAGCCCTGTCTGAAGCCATATGAAACTCCATGACTTCTTGAGTATGGGAGTGAATAAATCCGCCCTTTTGGTTGAAACTGCATTGAGTTGTATGGCAGTCACTTGCAGTAGAAAGTCACCTGTCTCTAGAGACTGGACCATAATCTAAATGCATTTGACACAAAGACTCAAATTTTCTCAGGTGAACTACAGGTAAAAAGCAAGTGCTTCTGTCTCTAGAGGAAGATTCTCTTAGGTGAGTTACTTCTGAAACAAACCCTGATGTAAAGATCTTATCACATTCCATCCGTGGTGGACAACATTTCTGACACAGACTCACAGGTGTTCAGCTCTGTATCCATCTCCTGCTGGGTCAGCACTGTCCTGGGCACCTGGGTCACTATCGGAGTGCACAGGCACATCAAAGACACTGCTGTCCTCTGGTTCTCATAGAGTCTGGGAGCTCTTTGGCTCCCAGACCTTCGCTTCTAGAGAAGGTACTGCTGAGAATCTCTGTTGCAAGTATCTTGCTTTGGGGTGAGACTGGAAAGGCACAGCCTTGGCTTTCTCATTTTGGTGTTGTCAGCCTCTGGTCACCCTCTTAACTTCCCAGGCAGTTAAGTCCAGCTTTATGTGTCTCTGCCAGGGGATCCATTTAGGATGATTCAGGAAGCCCTGTTGGAGAGGCAAATAAGTCAGGGATGGAGAAGAATACAATAGTATTATTCCTCAACTTGCTGCTGAGAGAAATGATTCTTCATTCTACCTGGAGAAATTTCAGACACCATGTAAGATAGCCTTCTATGTTATGTTCCTAAGGAGCAAGACAGTGGGGATACTTCCTACCATCTCCTGTCCGTTGATGGTTTAGGGTTTCCCCCTCAGGTGGTTAATTCCCCAGCACTTCTGGCTTGCTAAGCATGCTCTGCTGACTGGAGAAAATCTTTGGGCAAAGATTTGGAACTGCTTGTAGTTGGTTCCATCCACAGGAAGATGGGGAGTGTTGAGAGGATATAGGCAGGATATAGAAAGTAGGAGAGTCAGGTGGTGGCAATCGCCTTAGCCTTGGTAGGTTTGTGGGATTGTGATGGGCACAGATGTGGAAAGCTAAGATATAATTAAAGAGCAGAGTGAAGAATAAAAGAATAGAACAAAGATGTAGACATAAGAACACGAAAGTACCTAAGGGGGCTACTTATGGAGTTGACCGGTCAGAGGAGCTGGGAATCATCCTGTAAGAGTGGCCCAAACCAAATTGTAAAGGGCACAGCTCAAAAAAAAAAAAAAAAAAGCTTGTAACATAGTTTGATTCATACCCAGACATTAAAACCTTAAAAGAGGTATCATTCCCCATACTGATCTGGAGAAGGTTTTCCTTTGGAAATAGTCAAAGTAAAATCTCCCCAAAATTTGTCATACGTTTGGTGTAAAATATGTTTCAGTGTCACCTTGTGGTGGCTCTCGTAGACTTTCTGAAGACAGTGATCTTAACCAAATTCCCTTCTGTGTGTATAGCATCTGTCTCAATATCTGGGACACAGACTGCTTGAAGAATTTGAGATAAAGGAGATTTGCATGCTGCTGCTGCTAAGTCGCTTCAGTCGTGACCGACTCTGTGCGACCCCACAGATGGCAGCCCACCAGGCTCCCCCATCCCTGGGATTCTCCAGTCAAGAACACTGGGTTGGGTTGCCATTTCCTTCTCCAATGCATGAGAGTGAAAAGTGAAAGTGAATTCGCTCAGTCGTGTCCAACTCTTTGCGACCCCATGGACTGCAGCCTACCAGGCTCCTCTGTCCATGGGAGTTTCCAGGCAAGAGTACTGGAGTGGATTGCCATTGCCTTCTCCAGAAATTTGTATAGATGATCCATAAGGCCCATAACTGTACCAAAGCTGTCTTTCATGCTGAGAAATTGTATCAGTATTGCTTCTCGGTCCTCTCACCTGTGGAGGGCTCAGGGCGATTCTGTGCAGGGCTCATTCTCAGCTATTAATACAAACCTCTTGCACCATGAATGATCAGATTCAGAGTGACTTAGAGTAGATGCAGATTTTACATAGACATGTGATATCCTAAATGCGGAAAAATTTTAAGGTGGTAATACTGAACAAAACAATAGCAACTAAAACTTGGAAACAGGTCTTCAGACATTTTTCTCATCTCTAGTAATACTCCTTGTCTTGAAGTTTACTTCTGGATTAACACAGCCAATCCAGCTTTGTTTTTATGAATAGCATTTTTTTTCACACATCTTCTTTGCATCTTTTTTATTTTCAATCTATCTGGGTTTACTAGGCCACACAGTTCATAGTTGGTGGGGCTTATATTTGAACCCAGGTGTTCTGGATTCCCAAAACGCAGGCCCTTCCTTTATTTCCACACCCTTTGTCTTCCATTAAGTATCACATGGTCTTATAGGGACCACATCAGGTCATATAGACAAATATACCCTTCCAGGTATCAACTTATCCACTTCCTGTGCTGTTAATTCCTTTCTTCCCAGATCTGCAGAGTTTGGTGCAATATGAGGGCCAGACACTTAAGTTGTGTACGTCACTCTTGCTAATGAATCAGACCTTCAATTGATGGCTTTTGGTCCGTTATTACTTTCCCTAATAATGTCTAATTTATACATTTCTCACAGGTCTTGTAGGTTAATTTACCAGGGGGGAAAAAGTGAGTAAAAACCTATTAGTCTTTTCTTTTTTTTCTGCCTCAGAAATTATAGACTTGGATGTTTCTATGAGGCGACATTAATAATGCATTTATCATTTCAAGCCCTTAACCTCTTAAGTTCTTCAAACAGAATTAAAAGAATCCTGAACTACTAAATAATTGCATTATGCGGCTGAATGGAGAGAGCGAGCACCTCTAAAATGACACTAATCGGTTTATTCTCCTCCTCACAGCCTCACCACTCAGAGTGGGCTGGATGCTGTCACTCCACTTTGTTTCTTCCTCGCCGCTTCTCTGGAACGTCTCACCAGTTAGGTACCAAGGCTTCTTCCCCTAGTCATCTCTGGACCACCAGCCAATTTTTCCCCCCCGTAAACAAAAGGCCATGCAAATGAAGTACAGGCATAGTTCATCACACAACTTCCCTTTGTAAACACATTGGTCTGGTTTTTTATTCTCTTTTCTGCCTCTTCTCTGCTAGTTGTTTGGAGGCATGAGGACATTCTCATAGGGCTTATGCTTCAGGGTGTATCATTTCGTCACTGACTTCAGAGCCCAGCCAAAGATCATCTAGGTTCAAGGGCTGAAGACCATCACCTTCAGTCTGCCCTGAAGTCCTGTCCCACCCACTTTTTATACCAGTGCTGATGAAGGCTGAGACTGTCCTATGAAACTGATTGCCACCTTCAAGGGGAATCTGGAATTAGTCTTGCTACCCTGGAGTATGTATCTCCAATTCAGGAGAGTAGCACCTTTCAGCCCTCATCTGCATCTGCTTTTTCACAATCCCAGTGTTCTCCCTCCCTGAATACAGGGCTGCTGGGTTGGTGCTCAAACTCCTTAGCAGTTACCAAACCCTGACATCCCTTCCATCCATCCCACATCCTGGCTAACTGTAGGTACTCCATTTCATTTAGTAGAAAATTGAGTAAGTGATTAATAGATGAAGCACAAAAGGATACCACCGTACCCAGATTGCCTACCCAACGATGGCTGTTATACTACTGTAATGTATGAATACAAATTCAGCTTTGCTTGGAATACCCCACTCAGAGAACAGGGACCTTCCCAACCACCAATATTTCATTTGCTTCTGCTGGTCACCTTTTAAGGAGTCTGCCTTACCATTGGCTCAGTTCTGCCCACCTGGCCTCTCCCCTCTCCCAGTTGCCTACCTGTTTGGTGTCTGAGCCATCAGCTATCATGATAAATTCAGATGAATCCCTTCATGGTGCCAAACATTTGGGTGGACATTGCTGCTATGTTTGATTAGCAGAGTAAAAATCTTAGTAACAGCTGAAATATATTTTTCATCCACAAAGTGTCTAAAGAATGTTGATAAAATATGCCCTTTTATAATATGAATGGGAACATGTTAGTAGCTCAGTCATGTCAGACTCTGCGACCCCGTGGATTGTAGCACACCAGGCTCCTCTGTCCATGAGAATCTCCAGCCGAGAATACTGGAGTGGGTTGCCATTGCCTTCTCCAGGGGATCTTCCCAACCCAGGAATTGAACCCAGGTCTCTTATGTCTCCTGCAGTGCAGGCAGATTCTTTACCACTGAGCCACCAGAGAAGCCCTTTCTTATAATATGTTTCCCATAAATTAAATTAGTCCCTACGGGTGCACCTAGGCATGTATTCCAAATGCCTTTTAACCTTCTGATTTCTCTCCCTCTTCTATTCTGCCCTTGTCACTCTGGGTCTTATTTTATGTCTGTATCCCAGGGCCTTGACTCACACTTGAAGAGTTAAATCTTTTCAGAAACTGTAGACTGGAGTACCTGTGAAACACACCCATCTTTTCCTTTTTAATGGGGATGACCTCTTTGTTTTCATCAAAAGTCTCTGTCACTTGATTTTTTCCCTCCCCAAAGACTATCTCCAGGCAAAACTTGGGGGAGACAGGATAAAGACATGGGAGAAGGGTCTAGATCATCCTAATTTGCCTCCTTGAATTCTTCACCAGGGACTTGCAGGAATTTGCTTTGAAAAGTATTCAAGATGCATAATACTTGCTGTACATTTTTCCCACCTTTTCTAGGATAGTTAGAGTGAGTATTTGGACAGTTGGGAAAGACACAGGGAGATTCTTAAGATTTTATGAAATGGATACAAAAGGCCAACTAAAGTTAGACAGTTCATCTCTGGTCCCTTAAGAATTGGGTAATTTAAGAACACGAGGACTTCTCCCTTTTTTGGATTTCTTTCTCCCTCTCTCTTTTTTTCTCTGTCCTGTGGCAACAGTGGAGTCCAGTATTATTTATTCAAATACTTCCTCTGTGGTAGAATCAAATGCGTGTGTGTGCCCATGCACATGGAAATCTCCTCTATTTCAGTCTCTGGAAGAGTGTTTTATGACCACAGAGTTGAGGTTTGTCCCACCCTTGCTAATCCTGATTCTTAACTAATGGGATGAGAAGTTCAAAAATACATGTTGTTCAGTCCCCAAGATCTTACAGTCTGAAAACGAACTTTTAGTTAAGTTTCACCTTGTCCCGGTTGCCACATCATTCTGTTTAACTGCAGGATAGTGAAGGCAGTATATTCCCTTAGGGATTTGATAACAATTCCTATCATGCTTGTGATGCTATTCACTCATCATTCCAGTTGTCCCTTGCAAAAACTCTCAGACGTATCTTCATTTGACACATAAGGACACCAAGCCTTAGGTACATTTACTGACATGGCTAATAAATAACAAATTTAGAATCCAGCATGACAATATGACCCCAAAGCTAGCATGCTTCACTGGGCTTCCTTACAAATAGTGTTTTCATTTTCACATTTTACTATTTTCACTGTCTAATTTTGTGTCTTCCTTATGGCTCTTAAATATAGAAAAAATTGAGAGAAGAAGAAAGAGAGAAAGTGTGTGTGCTTCCCGTAGTCTCAGCTTCCAAATCAAACCACATTATTATTTTTAGGATAAATTAGAGCTGCATGATCAGTGCTAAGTGAGACCACTTCCATTAGAAACCCAAGAGCAGTGATTGCAGGTGATTGGAGAGCATTTTCATTGGCCGCTGTGTTTGGATTGCTCTTCTGTCTTAATCGTAAAAGATCTGACCATTGAGTGGTGAAATTCTACTCCTAATACGAGCCGAGTACCTCTCCTATTGGCATATCTTATGAAGCAAATTAGCCATCTAATAGCTCACAAGATGACATGTAGAGAAGTCAAATGTAGCATTGATTTCCCAGGAGGCTTCCAAGTAGATCAAGTAACACTAAAATAAAATTGTCAAACTGGAAAATGGTGTTCATCAGAATATTTTTTCTCCCGTATAAATAAATGGCTTAGACCAGTTCAAGAGCTTTCACAGGCTGTGGGAGAAGACACACATCCAACTGGTTTCACACAGTGCTTGTTACCATTTTTTTTTCACTTGTCTGTGATACGAGATCAGTCATTTGATGTCTGGAAATCGGTTTAAGCTTGAGAATTCTCCCCAGTCCCTGGCTTTTGCCCTTTCTTTTTGAGAAAGACAAAATAACAGTGATGAAACTGGCTCCCAGCTTCCCTGAAATTTTGCTGCCTGGAGAATGTTTAAGCAGCTTGTCTCAGAACTTGCAAGGTTCTTCTTGCTCTGCTACTTACAATCTGGTACAGGGAGTTTCCAGTCATAAAGATTTGGAAGAAGAATAGTTGTCATAATTATTAAGGATATGTGAGAGAATTGTTGCAGAGTATCTACACTTGAAGAAAGACCAGCTTGAATCCTAGCTGTATGTCTTTGGGCAAGCCACTTCTTGTTGAGCATCAGTGTTCTCGTCCATGTAATGAAATCGCATGTTCTTAGTTTAATTAAATATATTGATAAAAGCCAACATTTATTGAGCGTTCACTCTGTGCTGGGCCTGACGTTCAGTACTTTATGGCTATTATGGGACTTACCACGAACCCTCTTTTATCGTATCTTTACCCTTCCTTTGTTTTTGTTGTTTTATTTGCAGATGACAAACTGAGGCTTAGAGATATTAAGTCCATTATCTAAAGCAGAGCCAGGATTCAAATTCTCATATTCTTACCTTGAGATTCTTACTTTACACAATTTTCTGATGAGTTTAATATCATTATTTTACAAATGAGTGGGAGAAAATTTAGATAACTTAGGATAAAATAAACAGCTTGTAAGTGACAGAGTCATGAATTCTGTGAAAGCTGAGGCCAACTAGGGGATCTGACCCTTGGGGATCCCTAAAACTAAGTTCTTTCTTTCAGTCTCAGAATAATTGCACACTATCATGACAGACAGCAGTCTGGTGTCATTAACTGGAATGCTGAGCTTTTCAATTTGGGAAAGAGGGATCTGCAGCCCTGAATTTTCTAAGACGGTTGGAACATCTGGTCTAAATGCATGTTGACATCACAAGGAATAAAACCTGAAACACAACAGAAATTATTCCCTTTGCAAAACGCATGCTAGAGGGAGAAATCACAGAGTCATTCCGCCAGATTTTCTTAGCAATTCTCACAAGATTGTGCATGTTAATTGCTTGTAGCTGTAGGTTAGTACTGCGAGTTCCTGTCTGGCAGCTAAATACCAAATGGCAGGCCCTTCAATCACAGCATTACAGACATCAGGGGCTGGAGATACCTGCCAGGTCATACTGCCCATTCTCCACCCACATGGGCTCGTCATGAGGGCCAGTCTTCACGTCTTTTTGCCTAGCTGAATTTGAAGTGGCAGAGTGATTGGGTTTCCCCAGGGAGGTCATTATAACATTATAGATTTAACTGTGGGCCAGTGTTTTATCTGGTTCAAACTATCATGTTATTTGCCCAGTTACAAATGTTAATTCTAGTTCCTCTCTGGGATGTTTGGTCTCTAATCACAAACGTTAAGCTCCTGACCTCGTGTTCCAAGTTCACCATTGATTTTAGGGGTGACCCTGGAACTTTATTTCTCCTCTCTGGCCCTCAGTCTCCTTTTCTGTATAATGGAAGAATCGGAAGGGATGATATCTAGGATCTGTGTTTCTCCCTTTCCTTTTCCTTTCTGTTTTTTCCTTCCCTCTTTTATGTTTTGTTCGTTCGTTTGTTCATGGGTGCCTTGGCTCACCCTTCCTACTTCCTGCCTTCCCTCGTAACTGCCTTCAAATGATCGCATCCTCATCCTGGTGTATGGAAGCTAGTCCTTACCAGCTTTGTTGTTGCTGTTCAGTCCCTCAGTCGTGTCTGACTCTTTGTGACCGCTTGGACTGCAGCACACCAGGCTTCCCTGTCCTTCACCATCTCCCAGAGCTTACTCAAACTCATGTCCATTGAGTCGGTGATGCCATCCAACCATCTCATCCTCTGTCAGCAGCTTGGAAAAGCCAAATTTGCTCACTTCTTCTCAACTCTGTGGTCAGTGATGTCTCCTTGGCAGCTTGAAATTGGCCACAGAGGGAATATTTACACTATGGAATTTAGCAAAGGTGACAAATCACCCCCTCTGCAAGGAGTCAGTTGAATAATTCCAGCACACCACTGCTGTGGCCACTTGCTGAACAGAACCTTGGAATAAATAACCTTCTCTTAGTTAAAATAACCATGAAGGAAAAATGTCTGATCATCCAGCTTTGAAAGAGCTCACCAAAACTCCATATTTGAACAACACTCATATTCTAGCAAGATGTATGTGTGGTGGAGTGGGATTAATGGATAGGTTTTCAGCATTTTCTATGTACCAGGAATATTTTTCCCTAAGCAACTCTTGCTGAAGCTTTAAAGGAAGGTGTTATTACCATTTTGCTGCTACTGCTGCTAAGTCACTTCAGTCGTGTCTGACTCTGTGCGACCCCATAAACGGCAGCCCACCAGGCTTCCCCATCCCTGGGATTCTCCAGGCAAGAACACTGGAGTGGGTTGCCATTTCCTTCTCCAGTGTGTGAAAGTGAAAAGTGAAAGTGAATTCGCTCAGTCATGTCCAACCTGTAGCGACCCCATGGACTGCAGCCCACCAGGCTCCTCCGTCCTTGGTATTTTCTAGGCAAGAGTACTGGAGTGGCTTGCCATTGCCTTCTCCGATTCCCATTTTACATATGAGGAAATAGAGGCTGAACAAGATGAGACAACTTGCCCAAACTCCTAACAATGTCAGTGGTAAAACTCACTGCTCAAAAATGATCTGAAAGGTTGGCACTGTTTTTTGCCCCATTCAGCAAATGCTGCAGGTGTAGAATGCAGTGAAAGGTCCTTGATTTCATGCAAAGTCCACTCAGAACCTTTCCATGGATACTTCAGACAGATTCAGAGAAGAGTTCAGGTGAGCCACCTTCGGATTTTAGAGGCAGTCACTTTACAGATGAATGTAAAGATGGTGGGGGAAAAGAAATTAACTTGTGTGCTTCCTCCTCGAAGTGCTTGAGCCCATATGTCTAGAATGCTCAGTTGGTTTTAATATCCTACAGTATACTGGATTAGTTAAGTTTTCTTAATTATTTGTACTTCTGAAAAATAATAGGGCAATTTAGGGCCGAGATCTTACTCGAATGCCTCTGTAGACCTTTCTGCAACTTCTCCACCTGGCCTCAGGCTGAGTCACCGTGACTTCACAGAGCTTTGATTCAAGCCCCGTGTTTAGTTCTAAACCACTTGGTTTTCATCCATCACGCCGGCCTGCTCTGCACTGATTGGAGAGGAACAAGTACCATTCTGGATCCAACCTCAGCTAATATCTGTGTCTGAGACACTCTTGTCTGTGGCAGCCTCCTCCATGCTGGCATTTTTCAGCACATCTTAGGACGGGATATTCATTTGCTTCCTCCTTTTAAAGTATCAATGCTGTCCCCATTGCTAATAGAGACCAGAGGTGCTGGCCACAATAAGGGACCTCCAGACAGAACATGGACAGACTTTTCAAAGGCCTGGAGGAGGGGGGCCTCGAAACCCAGCTGCCTCACAGATGGGGCTGGTTATCCACACCACTCTCCTGTTGTGGAGGGAGGCCAGCAGAGAGCCGCAGAAAATTAGAGGCTTGTGCTGGAGAGCCAGATGTGGGGACAACAGGGACATCCTGTCTCCACTGGCCAGGCTGGCGGCTTTGCGTGCTCATTGCTGTGGTGAACAATGTGTGCCTCTTCCTTCATAGGGTGAAAATCACATTAAGAAGTTCTGTTGAATCAGAAGTCAGGGGAAGTGGTTGTGAACTTCACGATAGCATCGTTTCCTTGAGTCCCACCTGTGCAGATGTGAAGGGTATAGAGAAACTGGAGGGACCTAACAAGGCTTGAAGCTCTACCGTGTCTATCACTGTGCTTTGACACCTGTTATCTTACTGATTCCTGGGGACAATGTGGACTTCCCAGGTGGCTCTAGTGGTAAAAAGCCTGCCTGCCAGTGCAGGAGACTTAAGAGATGTGGGTTCGATCCCTGGCTCTAAAGATCCTCTGGAGGAGGGCATGGTAACCCACTCCAGTATTCTTGCTTGGGAAATCCAGTGGACAGAGGAGCCTGGCAGGCTACAGTCCACGGGGTCCCAAAAAGTCAGACACAACTGAGTGACTGAGCATGCACGCATGCAGGGACAACATACTGATCTCCGGACTGTTGAACCTTTTGCTAACAGTAGCTGCAGCAGCTGCTGCAATAGCGACAATAATTCCTTGCAACTCACAGAAGTGAAGTGAGTTGTCCAAGGCCACGTGATAGGTCTTGCGCTTATGCAGTCTTCACTTTGAACCATTTCTCCCCTTTACATGATTGCTTGCTTCTCAGTCAGGTCCCAGGATCAGCTGTACCAGCAGCACCTAAGAATCTGTTACACTTACAGATCCCCAGGCCTCACTCCAGATATACTAAATACCCCAAGATCCAAACTTGGTGAGCCACGTAGGTGATTTGGACTCACACTCAAGTTTGAGAATCATGACCCTGACACCACCATGCTACAGTTTTTTGGAGGAGCCCCTGATACTGGTCTCTAGAGATTTTGTAGTCTCTTCCGTTCCCTTTCAATTAAAGCTCTATAGTTTTTTAGAAACAGAGAAACAACCCTGCAGGAATCTTCTGGACTAGGCATCGTGAGATTGGGCTGTCTTCAGTGAAAATTAAATCCTAGTGAAATAATGTTTCACATGGCTCAGCCTGACTTGTTTGGTTCAGTGGCTGCAGGTGGTGAGATGCAAATAGGCAAGGAGCGGAAACTGAGAAAATGCTCTCAGGCGATTGAAACCCTGTCTCGGGTTCCTGAGTTCCTTACGTACTGAGTTGGACTCACATGCTGGCCTCTTGGCAGGCACCAAGGATGACTCTAGGGCTTGAATCTCAAGGAAACCAAACAATCAATAATCTTTTGCCATCCAAAGGCAAGCTTCATGGACCATAATCTGTGAACAAGCAAACATTCATTGACCAGTGGTATGGGTCATTCTTAGCATGGTGATGGACCCAACTAAAGTCAGGAAGTTCTAATTATTTATTTACTTTCTTATATCTATTTTAGACCTTCATTAAAATCCCAACTCTAGGGAATTCCCTTGTGGTCCAGTGGTTAGGACTTGGTGCTTGGGGTCTGGGTTCAACCTCTGGTTAGGGAACTAAGATCCCACAAGTCACACAGCACAGCCAAAAAATAAACTAATTTTTAAAAACCCAACTCTGAGACATGGAAGCTGGCAATTTGCATAACCAGACATAGAATATTTGTTGCTTAAATGTTTAAAGTCTCTTCCTGAGTGTTGCAAAAAGAAAAAGCATCAAATTAAGAAACCAGAAATTTGAGTTAAAAACAGCTCAGGCAGTCCCAGGACACTAGCTTGTATCTAAGCAATGGTGGGGACAAAATCCTTACAGAGAAAACATAAGTTATGGAGTCAATGTACAGTCTGAGTTATAAGGAGATCCTATAGGATGATATTCCATGAAGACAGGGAGGCCTTGTGGAGACAGTCACAAGAGATGAAATTATAGTTGTGCCCTAGGCCAGGTTCCTGGGTGCTTGGTAAAATAAAGCTGTGTACTCTTTTCACAAGTTATTTATCTACCAGTGCACCCCACTGGAATCACAGGGTGAGGGTGTTGTATTGGATTAATGACTCTTTCCCATGTCCTCTGGACTTAGTGCAAGGTAGATAGAAAAATAAAGTGATGATCCTGGCCAGTTCACTGTTGTGTTCATTCTGAATTCCATGTTTTAAAAAGATGCTGATAAGCTGAATGTAATCCAGAGACGGAAACTCTATCTCGTGAGAGACAATGGCAGGACTTGGAGATGTTTTGACTGAGGAATAAATAGATTAAGAAAGATGGGGTGCAAACTCTCTTATCTTCAAATGCTTCAGTCTTAAAATATTTCTGTCATTGCGAAGCATGAGAGACTCCTTGACCAAGTTTAAAAGCATTTGAGAAGCGAGATGGTGAGTGTTTATGGCTTCAGCATCCTATCCTGAGGCCTATTTGTGTCTTTTGCATATCCCCTTTGTACTCCGGCACATGTGGTTTGTTTCGTTGTAACCACATGTACTTCCTTCTTTGTAGCTCCAGCTCTCGCTCTGAGGAGCCATGGGGAGAACTGCCGGGAGGCCGTGTGTAGCACATTACTAATAAGAGGGTCCACGTGTGCTGCACGTTGCAATTAACAAGGTCCTCACAATCAAAGCCATCTGACAATGCAGCCAGACACCATGCTGGGGAAAAGCTCTTCTCCCCTGGGGTTATTCCAGCATCAACTGGAAGAGAGTCTTAATAAGGCTGCCGGGAACTTCCTAGATCAAGTCCACAGGTGGTCAGGAGAGCTTTCATGCTCCCTTCCTGCTCTTAAATGTGCACGGGCCTGTGATTTCAACACAGCCGTTGTATTTCCTTTCTTGGAAACTGTCTTTGAATCGTCATTTCAGAATGTGACTGGCAAGAGTGAACTGACATCTTTTCCCCATGCCTGCCATGTGTCAGGTCTATGCTCTCAGCCCCTTTGCATCAGCTTTCATCAGGATTCACTTTGCTAAGCATCTACCAGTTGACTTTGTACTACACATGGATCTTAGGACACATTTACTCCTAAAAGAGTAATGATAGAACCAAACTGGTCCAAAATACAAAAGTTTAAAAAACTGAGCTACAAGCATCCTTAGCACAAGTTGGGGCTGACGTGCCTCCCGGGACCTCAGGAGCAGGAACTACTAGGTCCTTACACTCCTGTCCTCCCGTTAAGAGGATTCAGCTACCAACTGTCAAGATACCCACTTAATGCAAGTTTTTATGAGAGAGAAACTGATCAGTTTAGTTGATTCAGTGAAATGATTTACCTTGGGTCAAGTCCATTGAGCTATGATGAAGGCTGTACAAAATGATTCCTGTGAAGCACCTTGTTCTACAATGTGTGAGAGTCGTGGGTGGCTGGTGGCGTGTGCTGGCATTCTCTTAGAAAGGCAGGAGTAGGAGGCAATGGCCAGCATCACTTGGAGAATGTGGCAGTTGCTTAAGATCTCATAGCTTCAGGTCTCAGAGCCAACAGTCAGAACACAGTCTATCTGGATAGAGTTACTGATCTTCCCAGCACACCTGGTAGTAAAGGATAGCGTTGGCTCTCCAAGAAGATTGTCTCTTGTCCATGGTCGTAAGGTTAATGGGAAGAAGACAGTGGTGTTGTTCTCCATAGATAACTCTGCCCAACTGTGGAGCATGCTGGGAAAGGTCCATCCAGGCATTCATTTCACTTGGTATTAACAGAGTCAGTAGAATCCAACAGGCAGTGATGACTTTCAGGCTCCAAAATCACTGCAGATGCTGATTGCAGCCATGAAATTAAAAGACGCTTACTCCTTGGAAGGAAAGTTATGACCAACCTAGATAGCATATTAAAAAGCAGAGACATTACTTTGCCAACAAAGGTCCATCTAGTCAAGGCTATGGTTTTTCCCATGGTCATGTATGGATGTGAGAGTTGGACTGTGAAGAAAGCTGATCGCCAAAGAATTGATGCTTTTGAACTGTGGTGCTGGAGAAGACTCTTGAGAGTCCCTTGGACTGCAAGGAGATCCAACCAGTCCATTCTAAAGGAGATCAATCAGGGGTGTTCATTGGAAAGACTGATGCTAAAGCTGAAACTCCAATACTTTGGCTACCTCATGCGATAAGTTGACTCACTGGAAAAGACTCTGATGCTGGGAGGGATTGGAGGCAGGAGGAGATGGGGACGACAGAGAATGAGATGGCTGGATGGCATCACCGACTCGATGGAGGTGGGTTTGAGTGAACTCCGGGAGTTGGTGATGGACAGGGAGGCCTGGTGTGCTGTGATTCATGGGGTCGCAAAGAGTCGGACACGACTGAGCGACTGAACTAACTGACTGAGGTTCAAGCCTAGAAACTGCCTCTTGCCAACTGTGAGATCTTGGGCAAGTTTATCAGTAAATGAACAAAATACTGGTTCTGAGATCTCAGTTCCTAGAATCTAGGAACCTCAATGTATGAATCTGTAAATGAAGATATTGATGTATATTCTCTTTCAAAGCCCCTCCATGTCTCAGTTTCTGATGATAGCCTAGAGTAGGGATTGGCAGACTACATCCTGTGGTTGTGCGTGCCATCTATTTCTATAGGTAGAGATTTAGTGGGGCTTCCCAGATGGTGCTAATGGTAAAGAATCTGCCTGCCAGTGCGGGTGACACAAGAGACATAGTTGGTCCCTGGATCGAAAAGATCCCCTGGAGGAGGAAATGGGAGATTTAGTGGGACACAGCGTCACTCATTCCTTTACACATCATCCTTGGCTGCTTTTGCACGACAGCTGTGGAGCTGGATAGTTCCAGCAGAGACTGGATAACCAGCAAAACTTAAAATATTTACTCTCCGACCCTTTACAAGTTTGTCCGCACCTGGCCCAGTGGAAAGGAATTTTTTCTGCCTCCAGCACCCTTGGTCCTTTGCTCAGTTCTCATCTCCCTGTGACTTTGTCCTTTTTCAGTTCCTTTTATAAGAACTTGGCAACCAGTCTCTGAATATATTCTGCCAGGGATCAGATCCTGGCCCTGGCGCTCACCCACGGTGTGAGCTTGGGCACGTTCTGTAAATTATCCAAACTTCAGTTTTCTTCTCTGGGAAAGGAGGTTGGATAGAACTACCCCACGGTGTTCTCCTGGGACTTTAATGGGATACTCCATGGAAACTGTTTAGAAAGTGCCCAGTGGATGATCTTTAGCTACTGTTACAATGGCTGTTATTTTCTTTCTTCATCCCTCTGGGCAAATGTCCATCTCCATGTTTCTTTATTTAGGAGTTTGGCTCTTTAATAGCTGGTAGCTCATGGTGCAATAATTGATCTGGTAGACAGCAAATAAATTACAGGATGGGAATTTGTCTGGGAAATGAGAGGGTTGGTAAAAGTTTACTTGTAGCCCCCCTCCGCCCCCCTCCCTTTCCATGGTGAAAGCCAGCCATGTATCCCATCCTACTTGGGACAGGAGCCTGGTGGTGAAAAATGCCAACCAAGGAAGACTCGTGCGATGCCTCCACCCATTGTTTTCTCATGACAGTGAGACCCAGACAGCGCACAGAGGTCCAGATTTCTGACACAGACAGTTCAGGTAGGGAGTCAGGTCTCCGGGCTCTCCTCCTTATGTTAATCAGAAGCAGGCATGCTCAACTGGGCTAAACAGACTGCTTAGGAGAGAATACAAATGCCTGAGCCTCCCTCCCCCCATTCACAGGATGCTTCAGGCCAAAGACCTATGGAGCCCTTAATGCTTCCAAACCCAGCGCCTCCACCCACTTCCCCAGCCATGGGGTATAAGTTTCATTACATATCTCAGGAGGGGTCTTCGTTCTTTCTCAGTGAACATCTGGCCTCAGAGACCTCCTAATTAAAACCAGAAACTAATTATTGTCACCTACTCTTTCCTCTTATTGTTTATGATCTCCATGTAACCCTCCACCCTGTCCCTGACAGACGTAGATCCTTCAGGAATGGCTAGTCTCTCTTAGTTTTCTTTTTTCCTTTAATGAATCTTATGTCCCAGCTATGTTTCTCAGTGGAGTTGGAGGTCTGGAACCCTGATTACTACCAGCATTTCCAATTGCCTATTCTCCCCCTGGCCTTTCTGAAAAGATCTATTGAGAAAGAGGTCATGATTAAAGCCCTCGGAACAGGCAAAGTGTAATTGAAGTAGTGCCTGGCGCCTCTTAGCTTAACCTCCCTCCCCATAAACCACAGCCAAGCACAGCAGGCTGCACACCCTTTCCTGTATCTCTGGAGGGAAACATGAAGTGGGGGATGGGGACAGCGAAAGTTCAGAAAAGTAAAAAAAGGTAGGGTGCTAAGAGGAAGCATCCCTGACATGTGATGGAGATGTTCAAGAAAAGTCACACAGAAAGAATTGTGTCAGACATGAAACAAAAGGAGTGAAAAATGTGTTTATATTGCATCCAGTACAGGTTCATGTGTGCAACTCAAACACGAAAGGTTGGTTACAAGTGGGAGAAGGGAAGGGAGCTTCAGCTATCAGATCTGCGTGTAATGACAGCTTAACACTTCCTGACTATACAATCTTGGAGCAGTCCCTTCCCGCTGAGCTCCAGTTTCTTCTAAAGATCTTACTTGCAAGGTCATGGTGAGAAGTCACAAAGTTGATGTGTACAGAATGTTTAGGGCAGAGGCTGTGCATAAAGGGTACTGACTCACCACAAATGTCCGTCTTTTCTCCTAAGTAGGAGGAGAACAATGGAGTGTTGGGAGCTTTGTTGTGTAACTTCCTTCACCATGATCAACATTGTCACTCCAGCAGCTAACATTATTCAGTTTTCCAATGTGTCAGATACACACACACACACACACACACACAAGCACATTCATGCCCCAACAGATATATACAACATATAAGCTAGGTCCTGTTATTTTCCTTGCTTGAGGAAACAATTGCTAAGGTGTGGTTTTTATTAAGAAGGGAATTGGATCCTGCTTGAAGCCACTCTAAGAAATTTACCTTGTTACTTTTGAACTCTGATAAGTGAACTATGTTCCACATAGAAAGATGCCCATTGCCTGCATTATTCATAGTCCTAATGCTATAAATACAATGAGAGAAAATAATCCAAATATATACCCATGGCTTTATTGGTGTAAATAAATTAGGATGCAAACATCTATACTATTTGTCAGTGCTGTGCAGACTGTGACATCATTTATGGTTATGGTTACCAAGAGTTTCTGACACAAATATATTCAGAGTTTCGCAGCAAGATACAAAACTATATCCTTATACAAACAGACATCAAGTATGTGAAAAAAAAAATACTAGGCAAAAAAGAAAAAGACTAGAAAGAAACACATCATTCTGTTAAGAGTTAATCCTCTGGGTTATTTCTTAATGTCTCTCTCTGTAAACTTTGGCATTTCAGTGTAGCACAGCACATTGCTTTAAGACTGTGAGTTGAATCCAGGTTCTAATATTCCCAAGACTCAGGGCCTTGGGTAAGGTGCTCACTTCTCTAGCTCTGATTTTCCTCTTGTGTAAAATAAGTAGAGTGGTAATGTCTCCCAACACAGGAAGGCTGTGAAGGTTGAAACAGAAAATGCATGTAACTCGTTCAGTACAGTGGATAATATTATAGTTTATTGTGTCTTGCTATTAAAATAGAAAGTAATGTGAGGGGAGAAAAAGGGCAGAAGCCACAGAGGGAGTTGGGCTTTACTGACAGAGGGTAGGATTGGGTCCAGACAGATCTGGTGCTGAGTGGGGGTCTGGCAGTCACGGCCTGGCCCTATCTCTTTTTACAAACAAACAGAGCGCTCCTGGAGCCAGTCTCCACACTGACCATCTGTGTTCATTCAACACTCCCCTTCGCCCTTTTACCCCACCAGGTTTCATTTTCAGCTTTTCCTCTTTGATCTTGATAACAATCTGGCTAGAGCAACCCAATGTTTTTAAGTGTGAGATTTAGAGCAGGGGTCCCCAGCCTCTGGGATCCATTGCCTGATGATCTGAGGTGCAGCTGACGTGATAGTAATAGACATGAAGAGCACAACAAATGCAATGCTCTTGAATCGTCCCCAAACCACCTCCCGCCAGTCCATGGAGAAATTGCCTTCTGCGGAACAGGTCCCTGGTGCCAAAAAGACTGGGGACCGCTGATGGACAGCAGATTCCCCGTCTATATTACCGAAAACTCTGAGCAAGGTTGAGAAGGAGATCAGAATGAAGTCAGGACACCTGGACTAAGGACCCTGGGTTCTGCCCTTTGCTAAGCAAACAGCTAAGCAGGGTCCAGGCCGGGAAATTTGCATTGGTAATAGGGACTGTGTTCTGGCTTCACTGAAGTTCACCCTCTCTCTCTCTCTTTCTTTCCCTTTTTCTGAGCCTTTCTTGGGCCTCAGCTAATCCCAAGAGCTCTCACTACCATTCCCACAGCGCCATGTGCTTTTCTCCTGTGAAATGGATCTTATTTCAAAATATCTGGAATAATGCTGGCTTCCTCAACCTGGTGAAAATGTCACCCAAACAGGGGTTTTATCTGACTTATTTGACATTGTGTCCCCAGCACTAGGTCTGGCATGGTAGCTTATCGTTCAGATGTATAACATGAATGGATTTACCTCTGGAACCCTAAGTGAATGCAGGAGGTTCCTGCCAGGTACAGTTTGGAGTTGCAGATGCTAGAGCGGCAGTGAGAGCAATGCCAATGGAAGGGACAAGACTGGCTGAGGATTCAACAGTCCACATGCCACATATTCCTTCCAGCTTGCTAAGAGGTCTGTAGCTCAGGGTCCTGACTCTTCATCATCTTTGCACATGATCCGGTGCACTCAGAGACTTTAAGCTGCAATAATGGGGATGACGGTAGATGTAAAGATGTCCTCACTGATGCTATTCCCCCCGCCACCCCAGCAAGCACTGTGCGTCTCTGCAGTGTCTGTTCAGTGTCTGGAATGCGGTAAGTGCTCAGCTAAGGCTTGCCACTTCTTAACATATCTGAGCACACAAAGAAGACTTGGAAACTCAAAGCTGAAAGCTTCAAGACCTACTTGATTCACTTTCTGGTTTGTGCTTGTGCTGTTCTTAGGTGCTCAGACATGTCCGACTCTTTGTGACCCCATGGACTGCAGCCCTCCAGGCTCCTTTGTCCATGGGGATTCTCCAGGCAAGAATACTGGAGTGGGTTGCCATGCCCTTCTCCAAGCAATCTTCCCAACCCAGAGATCGAATCCAGGTCTCCCACACTGCAGGAAGATTCTTTACCATCTGAGCCACCAGGGAAGCCCTGGTTTGATGACTGACAACCTTGGAGGCCTCATATAAATGGAATCGTGGCAGGAGCTGGGGGAAGAGGGAAATGGGAAGTGGTTGTTCAGTGGGTATAAAGTCTCGGGTGTACAAGACAAGAATGTTCCAGAGATCTGCCCTACAACACTGTGAGTATAGTTACCACACTGTACTGTACACAAGAAAATTGGTTAAGCTGTTAAGCGGGTAGATCTCATGTTACATGTTTTTAGTTAAAAGAGAATCTCTTTTGTTTTGTGCGGGTCAGATTTGGAGAGGTTTAGTGAAGGCCCTGCCGCTGCATCAGGGCTTCCCAGTGAGGACCACATGGCTACCTGCTGTTTTTCAAGAATGCCAGACAACCTCTCAGGACTCCTCCTGGGGGTGACCACCATCTCTGACTGTGGAGACGGGCCTCCCTGCCCTCCACGCCTGGGCGGTCATTAAGGAACCATTCAGCATCTGCAGACGTGATGCCGCAGCCTCCAGACCCAGCTCTGGGCTCAATCACAGCTATGTGACACGAATGCACACGCATTCCCCGGACCCCTTTGGCTTTCATCCTCCTGTGTAAAGCCAGGGACGGAGAATTTTGTGGAGCTGACCCATTGGTTTTTTAGCGACTCCATAGCTCGGTGGTAATACCCCAGGATTCTCCTGGCTGTGTTTGTCATCACAGTTGCACCATCAAGGAAGAAGCAAGCAGAGGGGCTGTCGTTTCATATGAAAGAGCAGGAAAGTTATTTGCTTGTGTCCTAGAAGTGACATTGAACCCTCTGAAAGGGCAGTGGCTGCCCAGCTCTCACCTTCTCTCCCTCTGCCAAGTTCCCTTTGGGTTTCCTGTAGGAGCAGCCGCTGTCGTGAAGGCAGTGCTAATGATGGACTTGCACAATTTCACTCCTGACTTCCGAATACATTTTGACTGCAGGACACCACAGGAGGGGTGAGGGGCGGCAGTGGTCTGCAGCCACCGACCAAGCTCTAACCCTGTCTTCATTTAAAGAGCCCTTAGCCTGCGCTGCACTGGCGATCTTGCACCTGCTAGAGGAGCAGGCCAGAGCATGCACTAAGCAGCGATGCCTGCATTCACCGCCCTGAACCTCTCACTTTCTAGCGCCCTGTCCTCCTTTATTTACCTCCCTAGCTCTCATTTGCTTAACACAGTCCACATCTTTCCTGGTTGCTGTCTCTTGTCCCCTCTAAGATTTAAGGCAGTGTGCTTTCTCTCTTGTCTCCTGCTGTCTTCCCAATGCTGGGAACCTTGCCCGGTATATAGCAGGCCCTCAGTAAATATTTATGGAATAGATGGGCGGACTTGATGACACCGTGGGCTTGAGATTAAGCAGACCACGGGGACAATTCTGGGGCTAATAATGGAGGGCAGTCTGTTCCAGCTCCAACTCCTCCCTTCTAAGAGCCTCAATTTCTGCATCTATTCAAGGAGGGTCGTAAATACCCAGACCTCCCAGAAATCTTGTCAATGGGAGGCTGCAGGTGAAAGTGTTACTAAACAGCAGTATACCTGCAGCGTATGTGGGGCATGATTTCTTTGGCCCGGGTTTAATGTTTTGGTGGCATCTTTGTTTTTGCTGTAAGCTGCAGTCCTTTTGAAAGCATGCAGAATATAAACGATATAGGTAGAAAAAGAAATTAGATAAGGATAGTTCACAAATGAGCATGTAGTGTTAGCAGAGAATTCACGAAAGAAAAAATGTGTGAGTGCTAAAATTATATAAGAACAATGAGAATTAGCCCACTCTTAAGAGATGCTACTTTAAGAATCAAACTGGTGATAATTACACACACACACACACACACACACACACACCCAGGGCAGGTAAAGGCCCCATGAGATGATACTCATATGTTCCTGGTGGAACTATAAATTTTTTCTAAAAAATTATCATCAAGTACAAGAGCCTTAAAAATGTTCATATTTTTTGATTGACTAATCTGTTTGGAATTTATCCAGTGAATAAATTGCGGGCAGTTACATGTACAAGACTGTTGAACATTTTGTTGCTTTTATTAGACAACTGTTGGTAATATCTGAAATCCCTGACAATAGGGGAAAATTCAGTAAATGTTTCAATAAAGAATAATGCATCTAGATTCATCCATGAAAGACAGTGTACTCTAAGAATATTTAATGTCAGAAGAAAACGCTCTCCATGTAATGTCAAGTTGAAAAAAAGAAAATGTACATACATATATGCAATTTTCCGTATTTTCAAATAAAGTATATCTATATACAATAATTACATCAAAAACATATAAACATAGAAGTAAAATTGAAAGTACCCCTAACTATGATAAATATTGAATATTTGAAAATCTCATATATATGTTTATATAAGTACATATATGTAATTCATATTCTATTAATGTTTTTTGACTTCTTCATGTTCTTCCTAATAATGATGTATTACTTTTGAAATGAGAAACCACTGGTTTCATTGGCAAAATTTAATTTAACTTCTAATTTCCAATTTTCATATTATACACTAGTAAACAAATATATCAGTCATATTATTAAACCAAGATACATAAATATGAGATTTGTTTTCAATGAATAATGTATTTCTCAGCTGGAGAAAGACCTGAAATAACCAGCTGAGACCCCCGTTATCCCTGCAGATGCTCTCATCACGTCCCGCCCCACCCCTCCCCAAGGCTGGCCTTCGTTTCCATACCCTGACAGCTGGACTGTCCCTCTTCTGTCCTTTTCTGTCTTTCCATTTCTACCTCTTTTGCTTTCTCTCCCCTCTGTCTTTCTTACAAAAGTCCCTCTGTTTAGAGACCAGGGACATCGGGGAAGAATCCCAGATCAATTTTGAGCTGAAGTAACTGACCCGGCTGGTGGCCTGTCCTTCTTGTTGAACCGAAAGGCCCCCGGAACTGCCTCCACTGAGCCCCCCACACACCCCTCAGCGATTCAGGCAGAACTCAGGTCACCATCTTGGAATTCCAGGGACTCACACTGAGATTCCTGAATTGTTTCTCTTCCACCCAAGAGTAAACATTAGAAAGATTCAAAAGTCACATGGACTGAGGTCCATGTTAATTGGACAAATTAGACAAGAATGCTTGATATAGAATTCAGACTTCCAAGTCCACTTGGATTAGACTCCAGTTCTCTATTCAGATGTATTCCGCATCTACAGAAGAGCGGTGTGAATAGAGAAAGAGGCTTTAGAGAGATGAGAGTGTCTATTCCCTTTCTGTTTTTCATGATTTTATTAGAAGTCCCTCTAATGTGGCTTACATGATAGAATCATGTCATAAAACACTGATTCTTGGGACTTTCCTGGTGGCCCAGTGGCTAAGACTCCCAATGCAAGGGACCTGGGTTTGATCCCTGGTCAGGGAACTAGATTCCACATGCCTCAACTAAGAGTTCACATGCTGCAATTAAGACCCAGCACAGCCAAATACATAAGAATATGTATTTTAAAAGATGATTTTAAGTGTGGAAATGGATTCAGGATGTTTTAGCAACTGCCTCCCCCAACCCTCCCGCCACCAAACACACAGAAGGTAAGACACAGAGCTAGGATTCAAGTTAAGGCTCCTCTGACTCCACCCTCTTTCTAATACCTGTGTGTGTGTGTGCCGGGGTGGGGGCGGGGGGGGGGGGGGGACACATACCCTCAGTCATGTCTGACTATGCACCATGGACTGCAGCTTGCCAGGCTCCTCTGTCCATGGGGTTTCCCAGGCAAGAATACTGAAGTGGGTTGCCATTTCCTCCTCCAGCAGACCTTTCCGACCCAGGGATTGAACTTAAATCTCCTGCATTGGCAGGCAGACTTTTTACCACTGAGCCATCTGGGAAGCCATTCTAATCTCTAATTTATAGCATTCCTATGAAATGAGGTTAACCATCACAACATTTGGTACAAATTATTTGTAAAAAAATTTTACTTAGAACCAGAAGATCGTATGTGAATGGGGGAATCAGTTCAGTTCAGTTGATCAGTCATGTCCGACTCTTTGCGACCCCATGAATCACAGCACGCCAGGCCTCCCTGTCCATCACCAACTTCCGGAGTTCACTCAAACCCACCTCCATCGAGTCGGTGATGCCATCCAGCCATCTCATTCTCTGTCGTCCCCTTCTCCTCCTGCCCCCAATCCCTCCCAGCGTCAGAGTCTTTTCCAGTGAGTCAACTCTTCTCACGAGGTGTTCAAAGTATTGGAGCTTCAGCTTTAGCATCAGTCCTTCCAATGAACACCCAGGACTGATCTCCTTTAGGATGGACTGGTTGGATCTCCTTGCAGTCCAAGGGACTCTCAAGAGTCTTCTCCAACACCACAGTTCAAAAGCATCAATTCTTCGGCGATCAGCTTTCTTCACAGTCCAACTCTCACATCCATACATGACCAAGGGAAAATCCATAGCCTTGACTAGATGGACCTTTGTTGGCAAAGTCCTAATGTCTCTGCTTTTTAATATGCTGTCTAGGTTGGTCATAACTTTCCTTCCAAGGAGGAGGATATAAAAGGAAAAAATGAAGGAAAAAAATGAACGCTGTGCTATAGACTGTATCAGTTTTGCTAAATCGTGCCTTAGAAATAGTTCAGACTTGAGGGGGTCAGAAAACTTACTGCCCTCTACTTCCTGTATTTTCTGTACTCTCATTCAAAGCCAACCAATTAGTCATCCTCTTAAGACTCCAAAAAATGACTTTATGGTATTTATCTCAGTTGCAATTTTACATTGATTTTTGTACTTACGTAGTGCATGTCTTATTTAGTGGCTTCCCTTGTGGCTTAGCAGTAAAGAATCCACTTGCAATGCAGGAGACAGCCTGCAAAACAGTAGATGTGGGTTCAGTCTCTGGGTGGGGAAGATCCCCTGGAGAAGGAAATGGCAACCGACTTCAGTATTCTTGCCTGGGAAATTCCATGGACAGAGGAGCCTAGTGGGCTACAGTCCATATGGTCACTAGAGTCGGACACAACTAAGTGGCTAAACCACCACAGTGCCTGTCTCCCCAACTAGACCAAAAACTCCGTGAGTGCAAAAATTATGTCTGCTTTTGTTTACTCTGTGTTCCTCAAGTTTAGACTGAGTTGGGCATATAGATGATGCTCAATTAATGCTTGTTGGACAAATGGGTGGGTGATGACTTCCTGTCCATCCTGATGTTTGAGGTGCTTACTCTAGTGTCTGTATATCTCTTCCTCGGGTGTACTGAGAGCTGAGAGCAGCTGTCATCCGTGCTCCATCCCCCTTTTGCATCCTCACGCTAAGCCTTATAGGAAGGTATCCTTCAATTCCTTGGCAGAAAAGTACAGGAAGCCTCCCCAGTGCTCCTTCTGCAGCCCCAGACCTGAGCCCCAGAAACAACCCCAGGAGAAATGAGATTTTACCCACGTGCAGGCTCCTTGTGTGGAGCCCTCACCTTTATCTACATTAGCTTTGCAGAATTTGAAAACATTTACTTCTCTTTTCCTTTCGACTTAAGCTTCTTGACTTCAGGGTCTCTGTGTGCACATCACTCTGGGCCAGCATAAAGATCCACTCTCCTGTCCGTCCCTTATTTATCACTTCTTCAGCAAGCCTCTATCAAGCATATTTTCCCCAGGCAGCAGGCGGTGGAGGTGGGGGGCAGTACAGAGACAACAGTGCCCAGTTTAGTCCAAAAAGCAGAGGAATTCTATTCCAAAGTCCCCAGGAATGAATGTCAAGTCCCTGAAACCTCCCCCCATGATTCATGCTCGAGGAATATGCTAATAGATTAATTAGTACTCTTTAATGTGCAGAAGCTCCTATGTAAGATTTAAAAACTAAACAGAAGTGGTATCAGTGATATTTTTTCCCATTTCAGGTACTTAACTGACATTTATTTTCCATTTACAGTCCCTTCCATAGAGTGTGACTGAGATGCTTTTGAATGTATGTTGCTTTGTGGCTGTTGGCATGCTTATTAAGAGGATTAAAGAGTGCGTCTAGTCCATCAGCCAAATATTTAGTTCACTTTGATTGTAGGAAACATGCTTGACTACCACAGCCTTGGCCAATTATGGAATAATTAGATTGCTTTGTAATGTATATTTAACAAATTTTTAGAAGTATTTTTCAAACCCTTTGTACAGTTTTATTCATTTTTGAGCCCTACTTTCCTGTTTTTCCTTATCTTTCAATACGATTATCATCCAAAGGAATTAAATCTTTCATTCTCCAGTTTGAGAAATAAGGAAGCAGTTTATAGAGTGCAACTTTATATACTGTGATTCCTTATAAGAGGAGTTGTGTCATAGTGTAACCAGTGTGGGGCCATTCCTTCTAATCAATGATCTTGGTGAAAAGGGAATGCCAAAATGGAAACTGGCTGAGATCTTTAGATAAGAGATACACTAGACTTGAAGAACTGGGGTGAGAGTTATTAAATGGTTCATTACACTGAAAGTTAATCAATGACCTCAGATATGCAGATCACACCACCCTAATGGCAAAAATAGGAACTAAAGAGCCTCTTGATGAAGGTGAAAGAGGAGAGTGAAAAACTGGTTTAAATTAACTCAACATTCAAAAAACAAAGATCACGACATCTGGTCCCATCACTTCATGTCTAATAAGTGGGAAAAAAGTGGAAACAGTGACATATTTTATTTTCTTGGGCTCCAAAATCACCGCAGATGGTGACTGCAGCCATGAAATTAAAAGACGCTTGCTCCTTGGAAGAAAAACTATGATAAACCTAGACAGTGTATTAAAAAGCAGAGACATCACTTTGCTGACAAAGGTCCATATACTCAAAGCTATGGTTTTTCTGGTGTGAGAATTGGTCCATAAAGAAGGTTGAGCACCAAGGAATTGGTGCTCTCAAATTGTATTGCTATAGAAGACTCTTGAAAGTCTCTTGGACTGCAAGGAGGTCAAACCAGTCAATCCTAAAAAAAAATCAACCCTGAATATTCATTGGAAGGACTGATGCTGAAGCTGAGGCTCTAGTACTTTGGCCACCTGATGCGAAGAGCTGACTCATTGGAAAAGACCCTGATACTGGGAAAGATTGAGGACAGGAGGAGAAGGGGATGACAGAGGATGAGATGGTGGGATGGCATCATCGACGTAAAGGACATGAATTTGAGCAAACTCTGGGAAATAGTGAAGGACAGGGAAGCCTGGTGTGCTGCAGTCCATGGGAATGCAAAGAGTTGGACATGACTGAGTGACTGGACAATAACAACCACACTGAAAGTGGTGTGGAGGAGGCATCTTTGGAGAGAGCTATTGGTGTACCATACGTCTCTAAGCTTCCGTGAATGGAAAGGGGAGAGGAGTATTTCCTTCCTTCAAGGCTCCACAGTAGAAGGTCTTGGCAGGACTACTCTGAAAATATAAATACTCTTTCTTGAAAGTTTGATGGCATAACAGCTTGGTGTGTGACATCTGTCTTGAACACAACAACAGAAACAATAAATGTTTATTAGAAGCTTCAACAGTGGAGCAAAGGTGAGAACTGTGTGTTGAATGGCCTATGCCCCTAGTGTTGACCCTGAAGCTGCAGAATGAGTATTTACCAGTATCTAGAAAAGCCTTTCTGCTTTCCCACCACCACCCTCACCTCACCCCCCCATCACACACACGAAAGAGAGAGAGAGATCTGGCATGGGATCTTCTTATGTTGCTTCCAAATAGAGTTGAACAGCTCTCAACACATAATCTAGATATCTTATGGCTGAGAAAAAGGTCAGTGTTCAACCATAGCAGGTAAGTATTGTGTCTGGCACAGGAAACTGGGTGAGAGAGCACTACCAAAGAGTGCTGGGTGTTTTTGAAGAATCCACAAAGTTCTTGTGGAGAAATTCAGCTTCGAATAGGACATCACATGCTGTACCACTCTACAAGATTGGAAGTCAAACAGTATTTGGGCCATGCCCCTTTCCATTATCCCTTCTTGGCTCAGAATCCTCAGCGGGCAAGTTAAGGGAGAAGGAGTTCAAACAGTGGGAGGAGGAGAGGAGAGAGACTGGCGACCTGCTCTCCTGAAACTCTGGTCTTCATGTCTGCACTGGGAGCAGCTGGGGAAGGAGAGAAATCCCAACCTTAAAAAGCCATCAAGGTTTGATTATTCCACGGGACTGGATATTACACTTGCTAACATGAATCTGTGTATGTGTGTGTGTGTGAGAACTGGATTGACCTGGTAACTGTTTGCATGGGCTAACACCGCCAAGAGAGACAGAGGTGTTTGTCATATTTATCCAATGTCAGAGAAAGAGGCTGTACAAAGGGTGCCAGATTTGGAGAGACCAAGATGAAGATCCCCTATGAGTCCTCCTCATTCTATGTAATGGCTGCACGTGACACAGAGTCACTAGAGGATTTACAGGGGGTGGGAACAGGGTCTAATCTGACCTGAGGGGTCGGAGAAAGTGTCTTGGATGGAGAAATGCCTGAGATGAGTGTTGACGGATAAGTGAAGGTTGATAGACTGTTGAGGTCTGATTGTTCTTAATACAGAAGCATCCAGAGCCCAAATTCTCGCCTCCTGAGATGACTTGGAAATCTGAGGCCAGGAATTTACAAATTTACTTGCACCCTTTATATCCATCTTGCCAGGTGGCACTAGTGGTAAAGAATCCACCTGCCAATGCAGAAGACAAAAAGAGATGTGAGTTTGATCCCTGGGTCGGGAAGATCCCCTGGAGGAAGGCATGGCAACCCACTCCAATATTCTTGCCTGAAGAATCCCCATGGACAGAGGAGCCTGGCGGGCTACAATCCATGGGGCCACAAAGAGTTTGATGCTGCTGAGCATAAAATACTTTATATCTGCACTCGTCATCTCTGCTTGATTCTCTCCTCTCCTTCTGCCTGAAAGTATTTCATATTCTCCGTGACATTCAGCCCTCCCCTGTTTTCCCCAAAGGGTCGAGGCAGTTCATTCAAGCCATTGAAGATAATAAAGGAGGCCTGCCACATTGCTTTCCTTAGGTCCTGGCGTGAGACCCAGCAGGACTCTGCTTGCATCTAATCTTTCCCAGGTTCGCCATTGCTGTCAGAGGCTGCTTTCCCCTGCAAAACCCTCTTGGCATTCTGTAATTTCCTGATATTGCAAGGAGACTGATATTGAGGAGCCTGTGAGGATTGCCTTGGGAAAAACACATCAAAAGACAACACTCAGCTGTCTTTACCTTGCCCCTCAGCTTAGTTATGCAAACCTCACCTGGCAGAAGCATGAGGAATCCATTCAGAGCTCTGGCCTGCCAGCCACTGGGAAGAGTGCTGCATCCAGCGACAATTCACTGAGCACCTCCTGTGAGTCGGATCTTTTGATTAAAAGTACTTTGTGTATAGAATCTCTAACTTTCACCCCAAAATGACAAGGGAGAGGTTATTGCTTGCATTCTGTGGGTGAGGAAAAATGAGAGAGAGAGAAGGGTTAAGTAGAAACCCTGCTCTCCTTCAGGAGGACCTGGAGTAGGATTTCTACTAAGTACTTTTTGGCTCCAGGGCAGGTGCCCATTACCGTTTTATGTGCTAGGTAAGTTCATCTTTTAACTTAATTCTCAGAGCAGTCTTTCCAGTAGAGCTTTTTGAGACTCCTCCAAACAGTGCCCTGCAGTTGTTTCCTTCCCTCGCTCCCGAAACTCTTTGTCCAAATCTTGAAAATGGCACTTAACCTTGATGCTGTAAGGATTTATTTATGTGCCTGTATTGTCATCAAACAGGAAGGTTCCCAAGTGCAGAGATGGAGCTCTTGCCTTCTGTTTTCACTAAATATCTAGGCCTGTTCTGCACACAGTGGGGCTTCTTTTTTTAAACAATAACTATTTGTTTATTTATTTGTTGGGGCTGTGCTGGGTTTTCCTTGCTGCACAGGCTTTTCTCTATTGAGAAGAGCAGGGCTGCTCTCTAGCTGCGATGCACACAGGCTTCTCATTGAGGTGCCTTCTTGTGTTGCAGAGCACGGCCTCTGGAGTGCTCAGGCTTCAGTAGTCACGGAACACAGGCGCAGTAGTTGTGGCTGGAAGGCTCTAGAGCACAGGCTCAGGAGTTGTGGCACACGGGCTTAGTTGCTCCATGGCATCTAGAATCTTCCTGGACCAGGGATCAAATGTATGTCCCCTGCGTTGGCAGGCAGACTCTTATCCACTGTGCCACCAGCGAAGTCCCCCCAGTAGAAACTTTTTAAAGTAATTGAGTGATCAGTGCATCATCATTTATACATAAGAAATACGGGAAGGGGGGACTCAGAGACATGATACAATACGCAGAGGTCACATAGCTGTCACTTTGAAATCAGCATCTGAAATCCCTCTCTCCTGACTTCAAATATATAGCTATTTTTCAGTATATGGAAATGGAACTAATAACATTCCCGTGATGCCTCTGAAGATGTTACACTGGACTACCAAGGCAGCCTCAGAAAGTTGCGTCTGTGCACTCACGCACATATGTAGAGAAATGCAGATTAACTTGCCGTTAACGTGGTGTTTCTCCAACTAGCCTGCCTGATGATCCTGGTTCTCATTTCTTTTCTGAGATAACATTCCACCGTTGCACAACTTTCATTCAACGAGGATTTATGGAGTGCTTATTGCTGTGTTGCAGGCAATGTCGCAGATGTAGGGAATACGCAAACATAAATTTACTAATCTGAATTTCAGTGGTATGAAGAGTACAGTATGCGCCGAGAACGAGTGATAGAAAGCCTTGACCTGGGCTGGTCCTTCAGAGCGAGCGTCCCTGGAGGAGTGAAGGCAGATCCTAGAGCTAAAGGAGAGACAAGATTTATGTCTGAAGGAGATAGATGAGGGGCTCGGCACCCATGGAACGTGTGTGGAACTGAAAGGGCGCTGACAATGCTGCAACCCAGGGACCGGGAGAAAGAGCTGTGTGACTCCCTGCAGACGTAAACAGTGGCCAGGTCACGCAGGACCCTGGCAAGATTGCTGATATTCTGTCCCTTACGCTAAAAGCGCTGTAACGGCACTGACGGGTTTCAGCTGGAGACTCACACAGGCGTCCTCGAGTTTCTCTCCCTGTTGTGAGAGTGAGTTGGAAGGAGATAAGAATGGATGCTGGGAGGCCAGTTATGAACTCCTGATGTGGTCAGGGGAGAGAGAGCAGCATGTCTGAATATTCTGTAAATCTCCAGACTCATCGAGTTTGTCTCTCTCTATAGAAAGGAGAAAGTTCAGTCACTCTTCTGGTTTTGACTATAAATCATTAAAAATTTCTCTCCAAAGAATGTTGTTCTAATTGTCCTACAGAATCCTCCCAAGTGTCCTCCCAAGTGTACACAGTGTAGGAAAACTGGATGCTGGACTTCTTAGGGTCTGTGTGTGTTGAAGAAAGTCTAGATGCTATAACACTTTTTTTCTCCACCAGCCTCACATTTCCCTGTCTGCGCCCAAGCCTGTCCTCTGCAGAGCTGCTGATGCCGGGCTTGAGAGGCCCACATTTGGGAATCTCCTGAACGGCCAGTTATCTGCTGTCTGGAGCCCAGTGGAGACCTGATTCTCCACCTGGCTTGGGTCTCAGATAGAGGGCCAGGCTTTCTTCCACAGAAGTGTTTCTGTGATTTGTCGTGCCTGCTCAAGGTGCAGGGCTGATGTGCAGGGAGGCCCTTGTCCTCCTCTTCCTCCTCCATCTCCTCTACCACCACCAGCTCCACTCCTACTACCATGCAATAGAAGTAGAGACTGGAGTGGCGATTAGAGCAGTTAACCTTCATCTGTTAACACCGAATTGAAGAAAGGGGAAAGAAGAGAAAGCAGAGCATCCTTTGATTTCTCTCCGAACCAGGGGCTGTGTTTCACACCAGCAGAGATAATGCCCAATTGATGGCTCTGCCAGCCTGATTAAGCCTTTTTTATCTTCTGTAAAACTGCAGAGGAGCAAAAGCCAGCTCAGCCATCACTGCTCTGAACCAGAATCTTGCAGTAGAGTCCCATTCCCTTTTATCCTTCGAGCAATAGAGTCATTCCTTGGGGCTCACCTAGCATACCTCCTTGCATTTTACAGTTGGGAAAGTTGATAAACAAAGAACACATTCACTCATTCATCCAAAAATCTGTACACAGCACCCTTTCTTTGTATGGTAGGCTTTGTGCTAAGTTAGGGAATCAGAGAAACATGAGTCAAGTCTTTGCTGCTGAGGAAGCTCTCTGTCTGGTAAACAAGGGAATTAACCAGAGCCCGGGGAGAGCTCTAACCTTGCAAGGTACTGATAGCTCATAGGGAGAGAGTCCAGAGTGGCCTGGCCCTGGGCCCAAGGCTCTTAGAGAGACTGAATCAAAAGTTCTATCTCTCCTAGAAAGTATTTTTTTTCCAAAAACATCTAACTTGATCAGCCTTGGAGTTGAACACAATGTTTTCTCCCTGTCTTCTGTTTTTCAAGGCAGGAGTATTTCAACTACTACTGTATTAGGTAGATAAATGTATATTTTTGTGCTTTAATTTGGATCCAGGAAAAGATACTGCAACTAGTTACCATATTAAGTGCTGACTATGTGCTGGGAAATATCGGACTCTACCCTCTTAGTTCTCAGTTACATATGATGTCTGATGAGTTATGTACCAGCAGGCATAGTACAACTTAGAACACGCTGTCATTAGAGATGAAGCAGTAGTGAGGGATGGCTTAGTGAAAGACAGAATCTTCGCCTCAGTCCTAGAAGAATGGGCACCAGTGTTGACAGAGGGCTGTGTACTGCAGAATGTCCTGCTGCGTATCATCCTGGATAAGCTATTCACCCTGGGGGCACTGAGTTGCCTCGGCTATAAAGAAAGAGAGGTTAATTAATAAGACCTTTGAACTGTGGTGCTGGAGAAGACTCTCGAGAGTCCCTTGGACTGCAAGGACATCCAACCAGTCCATTCTAAAGCAGATCAATCCTGGGTGTTCATTGGAAGGACTGATGCTAAAGCTGAAACTCCAATACTTTGGCCACCTCATGCGACGAGTTGACTCACTGGAAAAGGCTCTGCTGCTGGGAGGGATTGGGGGCGGGAGGAGACGGGGACGACAGAGAATGAGACGGCTGGATGGCATCACCGACTCTATGGACATGAGTTTGAGTGAACTCTGGGAGTTGGTGATGGACAGGGAGGCCTGGCGTGCTCTGTTTCATGGGGTCGCAAAGAGTCGGACACGACTGAGCGACTGAAGTGAGCTGAACTGAACCTCATGCTGTGCCAAATGAAAGATTTAATGCAAACCCAATCCCTGTTGCATAGCGATAATGATGATGATGCTGGCGGTGGTGTTAACCATGATACAAGGATGTTGGTTGTAGTGGTGGTAATGATGGTGGAGGCAGAGATGATGATGACTGTGGTGATGATAGTGTTGAGACAGTGATGATGCTGGTAGTGTTGGCGTTGGTGATGAGGAGTATATGGATAATGATTTTGTGGTAATGGTTTTGATGATGATGGCAACGCTGAACTGCACCATTTTTATAAACGTCATGCTACCCTTCAAACATGCTTCAGAGTTCTAAAGTTACTCTAGCCATTGATGTACCCTGGTAAGAGTGACAATTTGCCCAAGGAATTGTCCAGTTATCCATGCGGTCCCAAATGATGGAGTGACATTTCCCAGTTGGCTGAGTCACCCCAGCCCACGGGTGTTCCTGTCCAGCCACCCACAGGCAGAAGACAGATAGCTAACAGAGGGATTTGACATCCAACACAAGAATCCTCTCTTGTCTTTCAGTAGAAAGCTTATTTTCCATGTGGAGAGTTTGATGGATATTTCTTATTTCTCTGTTTTCTGTACTAGGCAGTAAACAACACATTCCATTTCATTCTTTACAGTGTTTTTATCAATAACAAGATTGCCTCTCTCTGCCTTTCTTGTAAGTACCTGGATTCAGGGTCCTGTTTATAGCTTCTCTAACCGGAAGACTCCTTTTAGTCTGAGGAAGAATAGCAGAGGGCCTGAGAGGAAGGGATCTCTAGAGTGTGAATGTTGTCTTCCTCATACATTTGCCCTGTGGCTTCGGCAAGCTTCTTGAAACTCTGAGTTCCATGCTACCAACGCCATGCTTTTTGTCTCCTTTCCTCCATCCTCACGTCTTTCCTCTCTCTGGGCCAGTCTGTCTCGCATCGATGACAGTGATTTTAAGTCACCTGAGATGTTTGCAATGAGCTCTCCTGGGATGCCTGTTGCTCTCCTTGGCTGGCTGAGAACAGTTCTGGGATGAAGGGTGAGTTCTGATCTCACATGCTGGTGTGTTCTAGCTGTAGAAATGCAGCTCTCTTGTAGACAGGACAGGACTTCCAAGGGGCTGTGGATATGTCAGCAAGACACAGAGCAGGCCACGTTGAACAGTGTGTGGAGTTGTTCTTAGAAGCTGTTGTTTAGTCGCTAAGTTGTGTCCCCGTCTTTGTGACCCCAGAACATGTCTTAAAAATAGCCCACAGCTCCTTCCTGCAGCCTGGCCTCTCCCTGCATTCTGATTCTGCTGTCCTCTGTGATCAACAAGTGAAAGCGGGTCCACCTAACCTTGACATAAAAGCTTTCTTTAAAAAGAAAAGATAGCATTAAAAACTGAGTGCCCTCCAGAAAATGGAAGTAGAAGACAAAGTAATGAGAACAGCAGTGAAATAAAAATAACAACTACGCGGTTGCACCTTTACTCAGCACCTGGTGTTTCATTAAACCCTTATGTGCATTATCCCATTTAATCCTCAGAAGGACCTCGTGGGGTTTGTGCTAGTATTTCCCTAAATTTGCAGATGAGAAAACTGAGTTATCAAGGGGGTAAGGCTCTCCCACAAGACGCACAGATTGTAGGGAGCAGAGTCAGGATTTGCATTCACCTCCTCTGCCTTATGCTTCTTTCCCAAGCACATGCTGATGTCACAATATTTATTTCTCAGATCTCAGTTAGAAAGCTGATGATGTAAAAAGTGTCAGGGATGATAAAACGCAGACAAGTTGGACTTTCCTGGTGGAACAGTGGTCAAGAATTTGCCTGCCAGTGCAGGGGACACAAGGCCCGTCCCTGGTCCAAGAAGATTCTGCATGCCACAAGGCGACTGAGCCCATGTGCTGAAACTACTGAGCTCATGCACTGCAACTTTTGAAGCCCACAAGAAGCGAAGCCACTGCAATGAGAAGCCTGTGCACCTAGACTAGAGAGTAGAACTCACTTATTGCAACTAGAGAAAGCCCACACGCAGCAGTGAAGACCCAGTGCAGCCAAGAACAAATACCCAAATACAATTTTAAAAAATGCAGACACTCACCAGGAGTTCTAACTGGCAGCTGGAAGATGTCTTCGCCTCTGCGCTCTGGCAGTTTGGGCTGGATACTTCTCTGTTACAGAGGGCTTTCATACCCATTGTAAGATGCTTGTAGCATCCCTGACCTCCACTCCCCCACCTCCAGTGTGACAACCAAAAATGTCTCCAGACATGTCCCTTGGATGCAGGTTTGTCCCAGTTGAGAACCTAATATATTCTGTCCCTCCAGGCTTTGGTATCCATTGCAGGACCGATCTCGACATTCTTTAGCTACTGGGCCTTCCTTCACAGTTTGTTTTCTTGTCAGTCTGACCTTTCCCCATTGCCAGCCATCACTCTTTGTCCCTGCTTGATCAACAATAAAATGAAGAGAACACTTAGAGAAGTAATGTGACCTTCCTTATAAATGGTCATGTCAAATAGTACTTATTAAAGGACCTAGAACATGATGGTACTTAACCAATGCTGGTTAACTTCCCTTTGCCCATCTCACCCACTGTACTAAAGAAACCAAAATTGAATTTTGTCTTCCTGCCTCCCGTGAAAGAATCTAATAACCCACACCACCCTCATGAATCCATGGAATCTTTTAAAAAAGGCAGTTTCCAAATTTGACTGTTTTGTGTGTATATATTAAGTAGACATTTGGGAACATCTCGATAAAGAATGACTTATCCATATGGCTGTGCCTCTCAGATACAACCTAACTGATTTTAGTTGATTATGAAAGCTAAATGGGCCCTGTATGGACTCAAATCTTTGGTTTAAAACAGTTCAGTTCAGTCTCAGTCCATCAAGTGTTTTATCTAAAATAAGACCATGGTGTCATAGATTTACATAACAATGCTTTAGATTTTGATGGGGAATAGAATTCTTTTCACATCCCTGACACAGACTTTCCATTTTGACTGAAAGAAAGCAAGTTTTTTTCTGTGTGTATATGTGTGAATATGTTTATGTATATATGTATTTGTGTGTGAGCATATATTTATGTACATGAATCTGTATGTGTGTCTACATATCATGCACATGTGTGTGTGTATAGATAATTTCATGTATCAGTGAGAAAAAATATGTGACTGACATAAAGCCATCTATATGCTCTGAAAGTAAAAAAGAAAATTTAACATATTGGCCAATCTGCATAGAACACACATACACAAATGCAGCCCATCTTGGAAGGCAAAAAAAAGGTACTTTCCTGCTTCTAATGGCTTGATAATAGCCGTTATCGGCAACAATGCAAATGAAAAGAAAATAAAAAGAGGCATTTTTATACACTGCCCATTAAGAGCAGCATACACATAAACTCATGAACTTGGAAAATAAATAAGCAGACTGGTTGCTAAACAAAAGCTTGATTTCATTTCCAGTGCTATCGGTGGATAGTTTGTCATTAAAAAGATAGAGCTGTTTAAGCTGTCCCAAGGGAAAGACTTAAAGTGGGATAAAAAAGAATCCAGTGGAGTATGCAGACCTGGGCCAATTTTAAATAACTGCCATTCCACCATGAGTCCAAAGAGATTGTGTTGAGACACGGCCCATCAACCACTGCAAGCAGGGCTTTCCTTTGGGACAGGATCCAGGCCCAGGTTGCCCATGGAGCCCCATGGGGACAACCCTTAGACAACGATGGAGGCAACTCTGCCTCCACTCTATGACAACATGGTCCTTAAAGACCCGCCTGTCTGTTTGCCTTGCTAGTTTGCCATGTGTCCTCGTATATCTTTAGAATATTGTCTGTTAATTCTGGAATGGAACTCAAGAGGTCATTAGGTCCAGCTGCCTGCCTTAACCTCTCTAATCAATTTACCTCCATAAGTTACTTTGATATCAATCCATAAGAGGGTACTAACTTTATTTCTCGGTGCATTAACTCTTTAAATGAGGTATGCCAGGGAGTGTATAATAGTGTCTGGTACATAATACATGCTCAATATATGACCAGTTTCATTATTTCTGTATTTACTATGTTTTGAAAGGCAGTTGATAGAAAAGAAACTTTATTGTGTTCAGATTTAGACAGAATTATGTTCAAATCATCATTGCATGGTCTTGGTTAAGGATTTAGCATCCGTGGGCCTTAGTACCCTCATTTATAAAACATGGATGATGATTCTTGGTATGTTTCTTGACTCTTATGAGAAGTAAGTGAGGAAATACTTGCAAAAGGAGAAGAACATAGTAAATTCTCGGTAAGAATCAGGTACTGTTATGAACACTTCTAGTGATACCATTTACATCTCAATGGAGGACAGTCACTTCTGTTACTGAAATTGCCAGCATCAGTGGGATGGAAGATGAATGGTATTCTTCCTTATTACTTTTGCCTTGTAGTGATGTCATGTATTGAGTCATTTTCCCCTTGACAGTTGAGTTTTAGGGAGAATTTGAGGGTCCCTTGGACTGCATAGAGATCAAACCAGTTAATCCTAAAGGAAATCAACTCTGAGTACTCACTGGAAGGACTGATGCTGAAGCTAAAGCTCCAGTACTTTGGCCACCTGATACAAAGAGCCAACTCATTGGAAAAGACCCTGAAGCTGGGAAAGACTGAAGGCAAAAGGAGAAAGGGGTGGCAGTGGGTGAGATGTCTAGATAGCATCATTCAATGGGCATGAATGTGAGCAAACTCCGGGAGACAGTGAAGGTCAGGGAAGCCTGGCACGCTGCAATCCAAGGGGTCTTGGGAAGTCGGTCACGACTTAGTGACTGAACAGAAACAACAACAAAAAGGAGGAAAGAAAGAGTAAGAGGTTGGTGATAAAAACCCTATGCGTGGACCTCAGGTGAGAAGGGGAATCTGAGTAGCACTCATGGTTCCCTGGAGGGGTAAGAATGGAGGTCTGGGAGGATACATTTGAAGTCTCACTTCTGTACTGAACATGAACTGTGCTGGGGGTTGGGGGTGAAACAGCAAACAAGGCTGACATGGTGCCTGGCTAGGGAACATAAGGTCTAATAGGGGAGAAAATGGACCCTTAGAATACAAGTGGTGGGTAGTAGGGTGAAGTAGAGATTCAGAGATGGTGGCCCTTAACCTAGACCTGAAGCAACAAGGAGGACTTCCTGGAAGAAAATACATCTTGGAAACTTCTAAAGGATTTATAGGACTCGGGAAAAGTTGGCAATTCCTCTGCCACTTATGAGTTACCTTGCTTAAACTTTTTGAACTTTGGTCTTTTTTTCTATAAAATATGGATAAGATAATATGGACTGTGATCATATACACATATCATAATATATATTATACATGGAATTCTCCTGGCAAGAATACTGGCGTAGGTAGCCATTCCCTTCTCCAGGTGTTCTTCCCAACCCAGGGATTGAACCTGGGTCTCCTGCATTGCTTCCCTGGTGGCTCAGATGTTAAAGAATCTGCCTGCAACGCAGGAGAACTAGGTTCGATCCCTGTGTTGGGAAGATACCCTGGAGAATGGAACAGCTAGACACTCCAGTCTTCTGGCCTGGAGAATTCCATGGACAGAAGATTGTGGCAGGCTACAGTCCGTGGGGTCACAAAGAGTCGGACATGGCTGAGCAACTTTCGCTCCTGCATTGCAGGCAGATTCTTTACCGTCTGAGCCACCAGGGAAGTCCTATATTATATCATAAGTATATTTGGTGGCTCAGATGGCAGAGACTCTGCCTGCAATGCAGGAGACCCAGATTCGATCCCTGGATCAGGAAGATCTCCTGGAGAAGGAAATGGCAACCACTCTAGTATTCTTGCCTAGAGAATCCTGTGGACAGAGGAGGCTAGGGGGCTACAGTCCATGAGGTCACAAAGAGTCTGACGTGACTGAGCGACTAACACAGACAGACAGATATTTTAATAGGTGATTCATCAATATTTCTTATTCTTTTTTTGCAGCCAGTTCCAGCTTTTATTGCCACCCTGAGGAGTTTGAGCCAGTTACTCACCCATTCTGGTCTTTGCTTTGCAAACAGCAGTTCCTAAAATTCCATTCTTACGCTTTACAGTCTGATGAACAGAGCAAGGCTTCTCTCTGACAAACCTGCCTCTCTCCCTCCCTCCCTCCCTCCCTCTCTCTTCAGCTCCCTCTTGCTCTTTCCCACCACTCCCTCTCCTGCTGTCCAGCCCCTCCTTAAAAGGCCTCAAGTCCTGCTGAGAACAAGAGGGCATATTTTATGCTAGGCGCACACCCATTGGGGACCACTTCCCAGACCTCAGCTTCTCCCTTCGTAATTGAAGTGGAGGCTTTGAAATGTTCAGTGCAGCTTTCTCTGAAGTTGAAGCTGACCAGTTTCTCCTGCTGCCTCCCAAGCCTTTAATTTGTCAGTAAAATTGTTCAGTTTTCTTATGACCACTCGGGGTTTTTCATCCTCCTGTGGTTGCGGAAATGGAGCCCGGTGAACGATGCCTATTTTTACAAGAACTCCTTTGCACAGCACTGGTTTTCTCTGGGAGTGGCTCACAGGGAAATGGATGAGTGATTTCCTTCAAGGGCACCTGGATACCCAGGGAATTTGAGTTTCACCTTTTATTTCCTTGAGAACTAAGGATGGATGCTGCTTTCTCCTAAACAGGCATGGGGAAGCACGATTCTAAGAAAGTGCGTTTTTCTATAAGCCAACATCAAATCCCGTCTTTGCCCATGATGAGCTGTGTAACTTGGGTATCTTCTCTGAATTCCAACCCTGTTTCTTCATCTGTATGCTGCTGCTGCTGCTGCTAAGTCGCTTCAGTCGTGTCCGACTCTGTGTGACCCCATAGACGGCAGCCCACCAGGCTCCCGCGTCCCTGGGATTCTCCAGGCAAGAACACTAATGGGGATTAAAATGTTAGTAACAGGACTGATTTGAGAGTGAAAATTACTGGCATACTACATTTGCATCACTAACCTATCTCTAGTACAGATGTCGGCACTCCCTTGCCTTCAAGGGGACTGCAATGTCATGAGAGTAGCTCAGGATCTCAGTAGAAGTCAGTCAAAGAGATGGGAAAACAATGGAAACAGTGATGGACTTTATTTTCTTGGGCTCCCAGATCACTGCAGATGGTGAGTGTAGCCATGAAATTAAAAGCTTTTTGCTCATTGGAAGAAAAGTTATAACAAACCTAGACAACATATTAAAAAGCAGAGACATTGCTTTGTCATAAATGTTCCTCTAGTCAAAGCTATGGATTTTCAGTTCAGTTCAGTTCAGTTCAGTCGCTCAGTCGTGTCCGACTCTCCGCGACCCCATGAATCACAGCACGCCAGGACTCCCTGTCCATCACCAACTCCCGGAGTACACTCAAACTCATGTCCACAGAGTCGGTGATGCCATCCAGCCGTCTCATTCTCCGTCGTCCCCTTCTCCTCCCGCCCCCAACCTTTCCTAGCATCAGAGTCTTTTCCAGTGAGTCAGCTCGTCGCATGAGGTGGCCAAAGTATTGCAGTTTCAGCTTTAGCATCAGTCCCTCCAATGAACATCCAGGATTGATCTCCTTTAGAATGGACTGGTTGGATCTCCCTGCAGTATAAGGGACTCTCAAGAGTCTTCTCCAACACCACAGTTCAAAAGCATCGATTCTTCGGCGATCAGCTTTCTTCACAGTCCAACTCTCACATCCATACATGACCACGGGAAAAAACATTGCCTTGACTAGACGGACCTTGGTTGGCAAAGTAATGTCTCTGCTTTTTAATATACTATCAAGGTTGGTCATAACTTTCCTTCCAAGGAGCAAGCGTCTTTTAATTTCATGGCTGCAATCAGCGTCTGCAGTGATTTTGGAGCCCAAAAAAATAAAGTCTGACACTGTTTCCACTGTTTTTCCATCTATTTCCCATGAAGTGATGGGACCAGATGCCATGATCTTTGTTTTCTGAATGTTGAGCTTCAAGCCGACCTTTTCACTCTCTTTCACTTTCATCAAGAGGCTTTTGGGTTCCTCTTCACTTTCTGCCATAAGGGTAGTGTCATCTGCATATCTGAGGTTATTGATATTTCTCCCAGCAATCTTGATTCCAGCTTGTGCTTCTTCCAGCCCAGCGTTCCTCATGATGTACTCTGCATATAAGTTAAATAAGCAAGGTGACAATATACAACCTTGACGTACCCCTTTTCCTATTTGGAACCAGTCTGTTGCTCCATGTCCAGTTCTAACTGTTGCTTCCTGACCTGCATACAGGTTTCTCAAGAGGCAGGTCAGGTGGTCTGGGATTCCCATCTCTTTCAGAATGTTCCACAGTTTATTGTGATCCACACAGTCAAAGGCTTTGGCATAGTCAATGAAGCAGAAATAGATGTTTTTCTGAAACTCTCTTGCTTTCTCCATGATCCAGCGGATGTTGGCAATTTGATCTCTGGTGCCCCTGCCTTTTCTAAAACCTGCTTGAACATCTGGGAGTTCACGGTGTACATACTGCTGAAGCCTGGCTTGAAGAATTTTGAGCATGACTTTACTAGCGTGTGAGATGAGTGCAATTGTGCAGTAGTTTGAGCATTCTTTGGCATTGCCTTTCTTTGGGATTGGAAAGAAGACTGACCTCTTCCAGTCCTGTGGCCACTGCTGAGTTTTCCAAATCTGCTGGCATATTGAGTGCAGCACTTTCACAGCATCATCTTTCAAGACTTGAAATAGCTCAACTGGAATTCCATCACCTCCACTAGCTTTAGTGATGCTTTCTAAGGCCCACTTGACTTCACATTCCAAGATGTCTAGCTCTAGGTCAGTGATCACATTATCGTGACTATCTTGGTCATGAAAATCTTTTTTGTACAGTTCTTCTGTTTATTCCTGCCACCTCTTCTTAATATCTTCTGCTTCTGTTAGGTCCATACCATTTCTGTCCTTTATCGAGCCCATCTTTGCATGAAATGTTCCCTTGGAATCTCTAATTTTCTGGAAGAGGTCTCTTGTTTTTCCTATTCTGTTGTTTTTCTCTATTTCTTTGCATTGATCATTGAGGAAGTCTTTCTTATCTCTCCTTGCTATTCTTTGGAACTCTGCATTCAGATGCTTATATCTTTCCTTTTCTCCTTTGCTTTTCACCTCTCTTCTTTTCAAAGATATTTGTAAGGCCTCCTCAGACAGCCATTTCGCTCTTTTGCATTTCTTTTCCATGGGGATGGTCTTGGTCCCTGTCTCCTGTACAATGTCACGAACCTCCGTCCAGAGTTCATCAGGCACTCTATCTATCAGATCTAGACCGTTAAACCTATTTCTCACTTCCACTGTATAATCATAAGGGATTTGATTGAGGTCATATCTGAATGGTCTAGTGGTTTTCCCTACTTTCTTCAATTTAAGTCTGAATTTCGCAATAAGGAGTTCATGATCTGAGCCACAGTCAGCTCCTGGTCTTGTTTTCGCTAACTGTATACAGCTTCTCCATCTTTGGTTGCAAAGAATATAATCAATCTGATTTTGGTGTCGACCGTCTGGTGATGTCCATGTGTAGAGTCTTCTCTTGTGTTGTTGGAAGAGGGTGTTTGCTATGACCAGTGCATTCTCTTGACAAAACTCTATTAGCCTTTGCCCTGCTTCATTCCATGCTCCAAGGCCAAATTTTCCAGTTACTCCAGGTGTTTCTTGACTTCCAACTTTTGCATTCCAGCGGCTGCACTTTGCTGGAGCGGCTGTGAAGAGATTTTCCACGACCAAGGTAAGAGAAACCCAAATAAGATGGTAGGTATTGCTAGGGGGCATCAGAGGGCAGACAAAGTGAAATCATAATCACAGGAAACTAGCCGATCTGATCACATGGACCACAGCCAAATGTGTTCCACTGGAGAAGGGAATGGCAAACCACTTCAGTATACTTGCCTTGAGAACCCCATGAACAGTAACAAAGGGCAAAATGATAGGACACTGAATGAGGAATTCCCCAGGTCAGTAGGTGCCCAGTATACTACTGGAGCTCAGTGGAGAAATAACTATAGAAGGAATAAAGGGATGGAGCAAAACCAAAACCAAAACCCAGCTGTGGATGTGACCAGTGATAGAAGCAAGGTCTGGTGCTGTAAAGAGCAATATTGCATAGGAACCTGGAATGTTAGGTCCATGAATCAAGGCAAATTGGAAGTGGTCAAACAGGAGATGGCAAGAGTGAACATCGACATTCTAGGAATCAGTGAATTAAAATGGACTGGAATGGGTGAATTTAACTCAGATGACCATTATATCTACTACTGTGGGCAGGAATCTCTTAGAAGAAATGGAGTAGCCATCATGGTCAACAAAAGAGTCCGAAATGCAGTACTTGGATGCAATCTTAAAAACGACAGAATGATTTCTGTTCATTTCCAAGGCAAACCATTCAATATTACAGTAATCCAGGCCTATGCCCCAACCAGTAATGCTGAAGAAGCCAAAGTTAATTGGTTCTGTGAATACCTACAAGACCTTTTAGAACTAACACCCCAAAAAGATGTCCTTTTCATTATAGGGGACTGGAATGCAAAAGTAGGTTTTTTCAGTAGTCATGTACAAATATGAGAATTGGTACATAAAGAAGGCTGAGCACCAAAGGATTGATGCTCTCAAATTGTATTGCTCTAGAAGACTCTTAAGAGTCTCTTGGACTGCAAGGAGATCAAACCAATCAATTCTAAAGGAAATCAACCCTGAACATTTACTGGAAGGACTGATCCTGACGCTGAAGCTCCAGTATTTTGGCCACCTGATTCGAAGACTCTAATCATTTGAAAAGACCCTGATGTTGGGAAAGTTTGAAAGCAGGAGGAGAAGGAATGGTTGGATGACGTCACTGACTTAATGAACATGAGTTAGGCAAGCCCCGGAAGATGGTGAAGGACAGGGAAGCCTGGAGCACTGCAGTCCATGGGGCAGCAAAGAGTTGGACATGACTGAGCGACTGAACAACACTCACAGACATTATAAGGTGGTGAAGAATGAGGTAAAGAAATACCGAGGCAGCCTTAGGATCAGCCCCCGCTTAGGGAGAGGTCTCTGTGCCCTACAGTACCCATGAGACAGACTCGGATACTGGACACCATCCTGAGAGAAATGGGGAGCAGAAAAAGTGAGGATTATAAATTCCAGCATCTGCCTGCTGGACTTTTATCTGTACTTGGGGACAGGGTGTTTATTGAGACAAAGTAGCTTTGCAGTGATACTTTAGTATTAGTTTATGATATGTTCTGGGTGATGGCACCCTTCTCCCTAGACATACAGTGACAGAAACATTCTCTCTCGGGGAAAACAACAGCATCAAACCAGAGCAGAGTTCCCCAGGAAAAAAAGAAAAAAAGAACAAAAAACTCCAGACCCAGATTATAGTCCATGTTGTTTTACTTTGAATTCCTAGAGAGTTTCTCCCACCTCACTGACTTAATGAATCTTTTGCCTTGAATTCAGACATTTTTGTTTGAAAGCTCTTGCCAGCATAGATACTATACTGACAACATTTGCAAAGTATCTCCTCCTTTTGCTTTGTGGTAAGCTTAGAGGCTCGCCTTATATCTCTATCTACTGCCTTTCCCATGGAATCTGGTGAGATATTTGTCTTGAGTAAAGATTGGATATCTCTGAAGCACTTCAGGTCATAGTGATCCCAGGAGATAAAAATGCTGTTATGCTGTCGAATCAAAACCTTTTACAGTGAACTGAGGTACTGAAGAGATCATCGATTCCCAATGCCCCTCTTTTACAGGTGGGGAAAAGATGGAGTGTCATGGTAAAGGTCACCCAAGAAATTAGAGTTTGGAGAAAGGATAAGAGCATCAGGGGGCTGAAACGATGCTCTCATGTGCATTAGGCAATTACCATGATTCTGATTTTATGAATATGCAAATTATGTGTGATCTTGAGGGCATCATCAGTAAGAACAGATCACTCATCCACTAAACACTAACTCTTTTCCACTAGCTATCTGATTCTTGGAACATCTGTTGCAGGCATGACACCTTTCATTCATTCACATTGGGAAAGCAAAATGTAGTTGAAATAACAGTGCACTTAGAGCCCTACTGGCTACACATTCTTGCTGTCATCGAGGGGAATATATTAATACTTAACCTCCTCAAGCTTTGGTTTCTTCACAGGTAAAACATTTAATGACAATAGTTTACTCCAATCTAAGAGTTATTAGATTGATTCAAAAGTAATTGTGGTTTTGGACTGTGTATTTTAAATCATTATAACTAGGCTCAAACACATCTTCATTAATCAAAATAGGGACCATTACAATCAACACATTTTTGCCAATGAGAAATAAGTTTGCTTGTTCCTGTAGCATAAAAATGCATGCTTTGGGATTCACTGAACTCTTGGAAAGCATTTTCTGCCTCCTGTTGGTTGTGGAAGCATTTTCCCTGCAAAAAGTTGTTGAGATGCTTGGAGAAGTGGTAGTCAGTTGGCAATAGGTCAGGCGAATATGGTGGATGAGGTAAAACTTCATAGCCCAATTCATCCAACTTTTGAAGTGCTGGTTGTGTGACATGTAGACGGGCATTCTCGTGGAGAAAGAATTGGGCCCTTTATTTTGACCAGTGCCAGCTGCAGGCGTTGGCAGTTTTCGGTGCATCTCCTTGATTTGCTGAGCATAATTCTCAGATGTAATGGCTTCACCAGGATTTAGAAAGCTGTAATAGATCAGACAGGCAGCAGACCACCAAACAGTGACCATGACTCTTTGTTGGTGCAATTTGGCGTTGGGAAGCATTTTTGAACTGCTTCTCAGTCTAACCACTGAACTGATTGTCCCTGTTTGTGGTATAAAACCCACTTTTCATCGCACATCACAATCTGATTTAAAAAATGTTTCATTATTGAGTAGCATAAGAGAAGACAATACTTAGAAACAAAGAATTTTTTTTTTTTTTTTTTTGGTCAGCTCATGAGGCACACACTTATCAAGCTTTCTCACCTTTACAGTTTGCTTCAAATGTTGAACAGCCATAGAATGGTCAACGTTGAGTGCTTCAGGAACTTCTCATTTAGTTCTAAGAGGATCAGCTTCGATGATCCTCTCAGTTGGTCATTGTCAACTTCCAATGGCTGGCTGCTGTACTTATCCTCAAGGGTCTTTTTTCCTTTGCAAAACTTCTTGAACCTCCACTGCACCATACTTTCATTAGCAGTTCCTGGGCCAAATGCATTGTTGATGTTGCAAGTTGTCTCTTCTGAACTTGAATAAGAACTTGAATAAGAAAATCGTTTGAATTTATTTTTTGTCTTACATCATTTTTATAGTCTAAAATAAATATAAAATAAACAGCAAGTAATAAGTCATTTGCTAATAAGTCATTAGCAAAACACATGAAGTGAGAAATATGCATTAAAATGATGTATAACATAACCACGTTTATTGAGAAAGTATTCCAGTATCAAACTGTAAATTTCAACAATGCAAAAACTGCAGTTACATTTGCATCGGCTTCATAATTTCACCTCTGTGATTCATTTGACCAGTATGCATAGGATACCCACTATATGCCTGGTAATACCTGTGTGCTGTGACATACATCAAACAGGATAAAACATCATCCCTCCAACTCAGGACTTTGAGTCTTAGTGCTGGATCTGCTCTGATCAGGTTCTGGGTCCCTAATATTGTGTTTCCAATGAGCTGAGGTTCTATGAACATGATGAAGAAGAGTTTTTCACCCTTGAGACAGTGCTACTAAAGGATGCTGTGCCCAGTACACCCTGAGAAGTCAGATATCATCAGCCAGTCTTAGCTTGACTTTGTAGCAGATATTAACAGAAATGAGCTGCTTGGGGAGGGCTGATGCTGCTGCTGCTGCTAATTCACTTCAGTCATGTCTGACTCTGTGTGACCCCATAGACGGCAGCCCACCAGGCTCCCCCGTCCCTGGGATTCTCCAGGCAAGAACAGTGGAGTGGCTACCTGGTCATATTTTTGCAACTATTAGAATTGCAGCATTCAGGCTACTACCTCCACTAACTTCTCTTCTTCCCACCTTCAAATATTTACTCTACAGTAGCCTTGACAAACCTAGATGCATATTAAAATGCAGAGACATTACTTTGCCAATAAAGGTCTGTATAGTCAAAGCTATAGTTTTTCCATTAGTCATGTATAGATGTGAGAGCTGGACCATAAACAAGGCTGAGTGCTGAAGAATTGATGCTTTTGAACTGTGGTGTTGATGAAAACTCTTGAGAGTTAATTGGGCTGCAAAGAAGTCAAAGCAGTCAATCCTAAAGGAAATCAGTCCTGAATATTCATTGGAAGGACTGATGCTGAAGCTGAGGCTTAGTACTTTGGTCACCTGATGCAAAGAGCCAACTCATTGGAAAAGACCCTGAAGCTGGGGAAGGATTGAGGGCAGGAGGAGAGAAGGGGTTGACAGAGGGTGAGATGGTTGGATGGCATCACCAACTCAATGGACATGGGTTTGAGCAAGCTCCAGGAGATGGTGAAGGACAGGGAAGCCTGGTGTGCTGCAGTCCTTGTGGTTGCAAAGAGTCGGACACAACTGAGCGACTGAACAGCAACAAGCCTTGACCAGGCATTTTAAGAGCTGCTGAGATGAACTGGCCTTTGTATCATGAAGTTCATGATCCTAGGGGCGTTTGGGGAGGGAGGGACTTAGAGTGGATGGATGTTACCTAAATGTTGAGATCTTTAACAACCTTATAGAAGGGGTATCACCCATTTTAAGGACAACAATCTAAGATAGTAGTTTATGATGGACCTGACTGTAGTTAGGTTGTGATGGTTGAGGATATTTCTTATCTAGGAAGATTTGTCGCTTGATGAGTGATAAAACTTACTTGCCTAGAAGCCCATGTGTTACAATAAGCTCTCTTCTAAAAGGTCCAGTCTTAGATAAGAAACACTTCCTGCTTGTGTATGTGTATGTAGATGTGTGGGTGTGTGTTGTGGAGGCGTAGATTCATGGAGCGTCGCTCTTTTTTCTGGAGCATATTCCTAAAACCTCCCCCTGCCCCTCACACACACACCTTTATCTGTCAGTCAGCACGCGGTGCTCTCTTGTGAGATAATCATCAAATATTTACCTGGGACAGGGTGAATGTCCTCAGGGAAGGATATGTGTTAACTAGACAAGACAGTGAATTTATAAGGAGTTTGAGTAAAACATCCTTTGCTGGTTTTGATGACAGTCATTCTGAAGAGAAAGCGGTCCAGCATCTCTTTTGGGGGGTCCTTGCATCACTGAGGGGGTTTATTTATAGGCTTGGGTCATCCTGCTTGAAGGCCAGCCACGGGAGTCTCTTCTTTGTCTCAAAGAGGTTTTCTCACCTCTCTGCTTCTTTCTTAAAGATCCAGGGAGCCAGTCCTCCTCCAGTCTCCTTCACTTTGAAACTGCCAGATTCCCATTGTCCCAGTTTCTCGTGGCCAAGTTCATCACTAGCTCCTTATTTTCCTTGTTCTCTTAGTTAAATTCATGGGCTCATTTTTTGTTTCTTTATTTGTTTTTAAAGTTAAAATGGGCTTCCCTAGTGGTTAAAAACTCAGAGGAAGAGGAAACTTAACTATGATTAATTGATCTCAATTTTTCCAAATGACTAAAACACTCATTGCTAAATCTTTGTATGAATTATTTTACTTATATTCCTAATAACTCTGTAAGTAAACATTATTTTATTCCTAACCTATAAAGTGAGGTACCAAAAGGGTAAATGAGTTGCCTAGTGTTCCACAGCTATCAAGAAGTCAAGTTTTATACACTTGACTGCTAATATGCATGAGGAAATAGGGATGAATTAGCAAAACAGCAAAGTCACAGAATTCTTAAATGATCCTCATTAAACATTTTTGGGATTGGTCCCTTTGTTTTAAAGCTTTTCCATTTTTCTCTTTTTTATTATCTTTATGTCCCCATCCTTTACTCAAAGAAGGTCAAATTATGTCATTCTTTGGCAAAAGCTGTGCTGCTATAATTGTTTTAAAATGTATGATATAGTTAACTTCTCAAAATAGTTCAAAGTTTTGAAAATGAATCATGTTTCAAACAGTCATCAACAGCAGGCCAATTTGCCTGGCATTAAGTGGTTTCCTAGATGCAGAATTTACCAAGTGGTTTCACTTTATTCTATCATTTATTCCTGACAGCATCTAAGAATCACAAAGGAACTAAGCATTTCTTGAGGAACACATAACACCAGTAAGCATGGTTGTCATTTGTCAAGCCCCTTTATGTTCTAGGCACTCTGTTCGGGCTATATACACACTACCATGCTTGACTATCATGGCAACACTATGAAGTAGGGGTTACTATCATAAGTTTTGGGTGTTTTTTTTAGTATCTCTTTGTTTTTTTAGCTGCGTTGGGTTTTAGTTGCGGCATGCGGGATCTCTTTGCAGTTCACTGGCTTCTTTCTAGTTGTAGCACACAGGCTTGTTTGCTGTGGGACATGTGGGATCTTAGTTCCCTGACCGGAGATCAAACACGTGTCCCCTGCATTCGAAGGCAGATTCTTAACCACTGGACCACCAGAGAAGTCCCTATCTCAAGCTTTCTTAATGAGGACAATAAGGCTCAGGAAGGTCAGGTAATGTTCCCGAGGCTTCCCTGGCGGTCTGGTCATAAAGAATCCGCATGCCGATGCAGGAGACGTGGGTTCGATCCCTGGGTCAGGAAGATCCCTTGGAGAAGGGCATAGCTACCCACTTCAGTATTTTTGCCTGGAGAATCCCATGGACAGAGGAACCTGGTGGGCTACAGTCCATGGGGTCACAAAGAGCTGGACAGGACTGAGTGACTGAACAACACCAGCATTTTCAGGTGCTGGGCAGTTAGCCACTGGGTCAGTCCGAGCAGACAGCCTTCCATTCCGGGAGGGCCACCACTAAGGAAATGCTCCCACATTCCAGACCAGAGGCGGGGGGGTGTGATGGCACCTGTTGGCTCTTCATCCATGTGAAGCACATCTCAGAACAGCTTAATAAGACCATTTTACAGAGCAGCAAAGTGAGGATTAGACATGGCAATGAATTCTCCATGGTTTCTCCCGAGTCTGAGATTCTGAACCTGCCTGCTTGCCTCCAAAACCCGTCTTCTCTTCCCAGCGCTGTTCTTGCCTCTGGTTCCATTTAGCGCACAGGGTCCTTTTGGTGTCCCAAGCCAGCGCAGAGTGGCTTTCCTCTGGCAAGCTGGGCGTAAATGCTGCAGAGCTCACTTTCACTCTCTGGGAGGAGTCCTCTCTTGGATCTCAGATGCACGGTTCCGCCGCAAAGCTGGATCCATGTACGAGGGAGGCAATAACGCTTCTGGGGGGTGGTGGGGAGTTCATTGGTTAGAGGCCAGCTGGCTCAGAGGATCGTCTGTCTTCCCTTTTCTGGAGTAAGTGATGTTGCGTCTGGCCATGCTTGCCTGCTCTGGTGCCCAATTCCATAGCCATTTCAAGTCTTTCCTCTCCCCAAAATGAGCATTTACTCTCCCATGGATCACTCCTGTGATATTTCTAACCATGTAGCTCCAGCTTAAAAAACAAATCAGGAGTGGCATTCTGTTACTATATTTTCAGCTGTAGCTCATAATTTGGTGTAAAGCCTGTCATTGTCTAAGAAACATATCCCTGTGCAGGGAACCCATTGGACACCAGAATGAAATTGACTAAATAAAAGCAGTTTCATGGAACAATTTGCAAATATCACTGCTTCTTGCCAAGCCTTTTTGGCAAAACTGTCTTCAATGACTCGAGAGCTTTTCCAGCCAGAAAGAGATTTGGGTTACCTTATGCTTCCCTCTCTCATTTTTCTGATATAAATACTTTCATTAAAGCCACATAAGTCTCAGACAATAGAAATGTCATTCAGGAAAACATTTGCATTTATTTTTCACGAAGCATTCAGTTCTTCCTTTTTGAAGGGAGGGGAGGGAAATTATTTCAGAGTCCAAAGTAGTGTTTGCAGGAGACAGGTCTGCACTGTGTATTGAAGGGGTATGTGTGTGTGTATGTGTCTGTGTGTGTGTGAGAAAGAGACAGGGAGAGAGAATGGGGAAGAAGGCATTACTGGAGCCACGTTTCTCTGTCTCTCGAAGAGATTAAGATTATGGAAAGGATCTCTTTGAGATGAGAAAGAAATATGGCCCAGGGGACAATTGTGAAGGCCTTGGCATATACATCAGTGGCCATTGATTCTAGTTCAAATCTAACCAACAACTGGTATAGCATTATCTTATAAATTCAATATATATGTGTGTGTAAAGGAGATCAATCCTGGGTGTTCATTGGAAGGACTGATGCTAAAGTTGAAACTCCAATACTTTGGCCACCTCATGCGACGAGTTGACTCACTGGAAAAGAGTCTGATGCTGGGAGAGATTGGGGGCGGGAGGAGACGGGGACGACAGAGAATGAGATGACTGGATGGCATCACCGACTCTGTGGACATGAGGTTGAGTGAACTCCGGGAGTTGGTGATGGACAGGGAGGCCTGGCGTGCTGTGATTCATGGGGTCGCAGAGAGTCGGACACGACTGAGCGACTGAACTGAACTGAACTGAAAGCAGTATGAAGTTAAAAACTGAGTGGAAAATATTTTTAAAAAGGAAAAGGAAAAATGACAAAAATAATATATCCCGTGCAGAGCTTAGGCGTATCACCTCGTTTCTCTCAACCTTGGAGTTTTCAATCTATGCAACTGGATGAAAAAGAAACAACCACCCAAATTGATACTTAGGTAGCCATGTGACAGTCTGCAAATGAAACTTAAGACAATGTCATTAGCCCAATTCTCTACCTGACAAAATCAGATAGAGACACATTAGTGACACTTACTAGGAGAAGATGCAATTAGGAATGTAGCAGTCCCACCCCCTTTCTTCATGGACCTCATAGTCTAGTGACTAAGTGTGCATGCATGGGTGCCAAGTAGCTTCAGTCGTGTCCAGCTCTTTGTGACCCTACGGACTGTAGCCCACCAATCTCCTCTCTCTGTGGGATTCTCCAGGCAAGAATACTGGAGTGGGTTGCCATGCCCTTCTCCAGGGGATCTTCCCAACCCAAGGATTGAACCTGAGTCTCCTATGACTCCTGTAGTGCAAGCGGAGTCTTTATTGCTGAGACACCGGGGAAGTCCTAATGACTAAGATCACATAACTAAAATGTGTGCATCTGGACTTGGTAGCCAGGACCCCTGGGACTGTAGTTTAGGCTCTTCCCAGTGTCCTCCTGTGTCCAGGACAGTCCCAGTTGACAGCTGATCTTCAAGCATAATTATTCATAGGCCATGTGCTAGTTTGGATGATAAATTAAATGTTTACACTACCAATGATGCCCAGGGTTCCATCTGAGACTTATAGCTGGATAATATTTTTAGGATACCCAGATGAAACCAGGTCAGGACATCTGCCAAAGCGTTTTAGTCCAGCAGAGGCTTAAAACTTTTTTCTGCAGTAAACTATTTGCTGACCCAAAGAGTTGGAATAGGAGGTGGAAGTCATTACTCAGAGACATGGAAGGTTACGGCTTCTAAAGGGCTCTTAGGAAATGATCTGGGCCAGCCTTGTTTACAGATGAGAAGTGAGACCCAGGGACAGGAGCTGACTCAAAGATGGTTCAACTCGACGTGAATAAAACAACAGATAGGGGACAATAACTAAGTTTTCTGGACTCCAGTCCAGTCTTCTGTCTGTCTTCCTGCTATCTCTATGTAAGTGTGGTCCTCAAAGGGATGTGATCCATCATAAAGGAAGAAAAGAGAAACCAGAGTAATAAAGGGCCTGGATGTTGCAAGGTGGAGCTGTTGAGAGTTCAGAGGTGTTTGCAAGGAGAGAAAGAAGCAAATTTCCTGCTTTTACGTTACTTTTCAACTCTTATTCTTTTTCATATGCACAGTAAGATTTTTTTGATAGCATAATATAGACACATGTGTAACTATATACTATAGTATATATCAAAACCCTAATTCCACCACTAACAGATAAGGACTAGTCTGATCAAACTCCCAGGGACAGAGCCTTCCAGATGCTATCTATACATACCTGTGTTTTCTATGTCACTGTAATAAGATCAGACTGTTCATATTATAAGGTAGTCTGTTTTGTCTGTTTTATTTGTTTTAACCCACTTAACCATATGTCTAACCTTGCTGGTGAAAGTCTCTGGGTTTCGCAAAGGTGACTGGAGAACAAAAGCGACTTTGTTCTCCCTGAAGCCCCAGAATATCCCTTCCCCATCTCCTGCCGATGCCAGGGGCTCCATTAGGCAGCCGTGTTGCTGCGTGGATTAGCATGTAGATGCCCAGAAAGAGACATAACATGAGCCCTTTATCAGTAATTGAGACCGTAGCCCCAGCCAGCTGACTGGATCCTACTCTGAAGCAGACAGAGAGGAGGTTTCTGGCAGGAGGGAGGAAGGGCTGGGGAAAGGGCTGCAGTGTGTGTGTCTCAGGTAGGAAGGCAGGAAAGCAGAGAGCTCTAGACACTGCCCCTCCCAGGGGCAGGGGTCGAGCAGGGAGAGGTGAGTGAGCTACAGGAAAGACTGAGCTCAGACCCTGGGGCAGGTGCAGCCCGGGAGAATGGAGATGAGAGAGCAAACAGAAGCCACAAGACACAGCTGGCCCCCAGTGCTACCTTGCAGGCAGGCCACTTGGTGTTAAAAATGGGGTGATGATATTGCTGTTTGCATTTCCTTTCTTCCCATCCTTCCATCCCTCCCCGTCACTCTCCTCCCTCCCTCCCTCCCTTCTTTCTCTCTTCTTTCCTTTTTCTCCCTCCCTCCCTTCTTCCTTTCTCTCTCTCTCTCTCTCCCCCTCTTTCCCCCCTTCCTTCTTTCCTGTCTTTCCGAAGATCTTTCTTTTGCCAGTATTTGTTGCAGCCCTGCCACGTGCCAGGAGCTTCCCTGGTGCCGGCTTGTGATGACGACTCGGCCTTGTCCCCATGAAGTTGACAACCTAGTGGCAGAGTCAGACTTTTAACACAGAGATAATTACATAATTAAATCGTGTATAAGTGCTAAGTGTAAAGGAGGAAAATAACAGTGTTCCATAAGAGAGAATAACAGAGCAGGGATGGCCCGTTGACACTGTGATATTTAAGGGATATCTGAAGAGTGGGTAGGAACCAGGCTATCAGGGAGATGAGGAAGGGATTCCAGTGGGCAGAGAATGTCATGAACAAAGATTGGAGGCTGGAGGGAGCAGAGTACTTTGGAAGATCAGAAAGTCTGGTCCCTGTGGTTGGAATTTCTCCCACAGTTACAGGGTAGCCAGAGATGAAAGCCCTGTAGGATCTGTTAGAGACTTTACATGTTTATAGAGTTTTATGCAGAAAAGTGTTATTTTCATATTTATTTATTTTTCAAATCATTTCAGCTACTCTGTGGACAATTCAATATTTTAAGTACTATTTTTTTTCTTTTTTTCTCTCTTTAACCCCTCAGTGATCAATGCAAAGAAATAGAAGAAAACAACAGAATGGGAAAAACAAGAGATCTCTTCAAGAAGATTAGAGATACCAAGGGAACATTTCATGCAAAGATGGGCTCGATAAAGGACAGAAATGGTATGGACCTAACAGAAACAGAAGATATTAAGAAGAGGTGACAAGAATTTACAGAAGAACTGTACTAAAAAGATCTTCACAACCAAGATAATCACGATAATGTGATCACTGACCTAGAGCCAGACATCTTGGAATGTGAAGTCAAGTTAGCCTTAGAGAGCATCACTACGAACAAAGCTAGTGGAGGTGATGGAATTCCAGTTGAGCTATTTCAAATCTTAAAAGATGATGCTGTGAAAGTGCTGCACTCAATATGCCAGCAAATTTGGAAAACTCAGCAGGGGCCACAGGACTGGAAAAGGTCAGTCTTCATTCTAATCCCAAAGAAAGGCAATGCCAAAGAATGCTCAAACTACTGCACAATTGCACTCATCTCACACGCTAGTAAAGTCATGCTCAAAATTCTCCAAGCCAGGCTTCAGCAGTATGTGAACCGTGAACTTCCAGATGTTCAAGCAGGTTTTAGAAAAGGCAGAGGAACCAGAGATCAAATTGCCAACATGTGCTGGATCATGGAGAAAGCAAGAGAGTTCCAGAAAAACATCTATTTCTGCTTCATTGACTATGCCAAAGACTTTGACTGTGTGGATCACAATAAACTGTGGAAAATTCTGAAAGAGATGGGAATCCCAGACCACGTGACCTGCCTGTTGAGAAACCTGTATGCAGGTCAGGAAGCAACAGTTAGAACTGGACATGGAGCAACAGACTGGTTCCAAATAGGAAAAGGGGTACGTCAAGGTTGTATATTGTCACCCTGCTTATTTAACTTATATGCAGAGTACATCATGAGGAATGTTGGGCTGGAAGAAACACAAGCTGAAATCAAGATTGCTGGGAGAAATATCAATAACCTCAGATATGCAGATGACACCACCCTTATGGCAGAGAGTGAAGAGGAACTAAAAAGCCTCTTGATGAAAGTGAAAGAGGAGAGTGAAAAGGTTGGCTTGAAGCTCAACATTCAGAAAACAAAGATCATAGCATCTGGCCCCATCACTTCATGGGAAATAGATGGGGAAAGAGTGGAAACAGTGTCAGACTTTATTTTGGGGGGCTCCAAAATCACTGCAGATGCTGATTGCAGCCAGGAAATTAAAAGACGCTTACTCCTTGGAAGGAAAGTTATGACCAATCTAGATAGTATATTAAAAAGCAGAGACATTACTTTGCCAACAAAGGTCCGTCTAGTCAAGGCTATGGTTTTTCCTGTGGTCATGTATGGATGTGAGAGTTGGACTGTGAAGAAAGCTGATCGCCGAAGAATTGATGCTTTTGAACTGTGGTGTTGGAGAAGACTCTTGAGAGTCCCCTGGACTGCAAGGAGATCCAACCAGTCCATTCTAGAGGAGATCAATCCTGGGTGTTCATTGGAAGGACTGTTGCTAAAACTGAAACTCCAATACTTTGGCCACCTCATGCGACGAGTTGACTCACTGGAAAAGACTCTGATGCTGGGAAGGATTGTGGGCGGGAGGAGACGGGAACGACAGAGAATGAGATGGCTGGATGGCATCACCGACTCAATGGACATGAGTTTTAGTGAACTCCGGGAGTTGGTGATGGACAGGGAGGCCTGGTGTGCTGTGATTCATGGGGTCGCAAAGAGTCGGACACGACTGAGCGACTGAACTGAACTGAACCAAGATAAGAAAATAAACACCCATTAATTAAAAAAAAAACAGAATGCAGTAGTTGTCTCTCTGAGGTTAGAGTGGTGTGTATTCCATGGAAATTTTCTGAAGTTCAGAAAGAGTAGATCAGTTCTTAACTAAGTCAGAGTTGTGCTTCTGACTAATAATGTCTCATATTCTTTAAGTACTTATTATCTGCCAGTCATTTCATCAAGAAATGTGTATAGGTGTCACCTTTTTTCTACTTAGAAAAGGAGCACCTAAATATTTATAGCAACTTTATACAGGAAATGCTGTGGCATTCCCTGGTGGCTCATATAGTAAAGAATCTGCCTGCAATCAGGAGACCCAGGTTCAGTCCCTGGATTGGGAAGATCCCCTGGAGAAGGAAATATTCTTGCCTGGGAAATCCCATGGATAGAGGAGCCTGAGGGCTACAGTGCATGGGGTCAGAAGAGTAGACACAACTAAGTAACCAGTATTTCCCATTTGATGAACTAGGGTCATAACCGACTCACCCAACCCTCCCAATAAACCGAAATTGGTTCCCTTTGCCTGAAATCTGTGCTGGTGCCGAAAAACTGCCCAAGGGGTCTGCTGGCCCCCAAGGTCTCTCTCACCATCTACAATGGCTTAAATCTGGACCCAGATAGTTTGGGCTATGGGTCAAATTGTGGCCCTTGAAAGACAGCTTTTCTCTTGTAGTTTGGAAAAAGTACTTCAGTGTGGAAGGAGAAATTTCTGAGTGTCTAGAAAATCTTATCAGGATGAGGAAGAAAAAACCTCTTATCAACCGCTTGTCTGCTGCCTCTTGGGCTCTGGTGACAACCAGTGTCTTAAAAGGGAATACTGTCTGCTGGTGATTGTTGCTGACAGCGGTCAAGATTGGCGGAGCTGGGCTCTCAGACCTTGAGCTGCAGGGCCCTCCAAGGAGCAGCTGGTCCCGCCCTTTGCCTTCAAGTAGGGGCAGACCTCATCCATCAACCTGTCCGTCAACGTACAGGTACCTGTTAAGGGGTTCAGGGTCTAGTCGTGAGGTAACATTTAGGTTTAAGACACAAATGGAGAATGCAGTAGTTTTTGTTACACTGGAAAGCAAACATTCTTTGCAGGCCAAGAATACAAATGAAAAACTCCAACAATTTATAATTTCTTTAATAATTAGAGAAACTACGAACTGACAATAGTGAATTGGAAAGCAACATAAGAAATTTCAAAAGGACAATTTGTTTTTAAAGATTGCACAATGAAGTTTTAAAAAATATCTTATTTATTTGGCTATGCCGGGTCTTCATTGCAGCATGTGGGATCTAATTTCCTGACCAGGGTTGGAACCCAAGCCTCCTGTATTGGGAGAGTGAAGTCTCAGCCACTGGACCACCAGAGAAGTCCCAAAAAGGACAATTTTTAAGAAAAAGTTTTTTTATGGTTTCTGCAAGGTTGCTCTGTATTCCTTTACTTGTGCTCATGCTAATTTGCACATTAGCTCACTGGATCTCAAGTTGACCGATGGTCATTTCTTTTTCACTTCTATAAACTTATCCCCTTTTGTACACATTGGGTTTTGTAGACACATTCAACTTATCGGTTTTTTTGGGTGTTTACTTTTACAGATAACATTTATATGTATTCAGTTCAATTAAAGACAATAGGGAAACTACAGATAAGCAGAAATAAACATCTCAAAACCCCAGGTGCCAAATACAACAGACTTTGCTGTTATGAGAAATTGCAATTTCTTCTTCTTTATCTCCTTTTTAATCCTTTTTTTTTTTCCTGGCTCAAATAAAATATTTATCTGTAAGTTGAAATAAGAGTTCAAGAATTAGTTTAAACTAATTAGTAAGTTGTTTAAAAATGCAAATAAGTAAAGCTGTTGGAAGTGTTGATATATTTGTTTCTAGCTCTAGGCATTGTTTAATATGAACATTAAAATACTGGTGACTTTAAAGATATAGCCACTTCTCTTAATATTTTTTGATATAGTTACTGTTCCATGTTATTACATTATCTTTTAATATCATTTTCATTACCTCATATTGTTTCATCAAGTAGATGACTCAGGGCTCTTTGACCACTCCCCTATTGCAGAAAATATAAGTAACTCTTAAGTTTCAGTGTTTACTAATAATTCTATGATGTTTATATTTCTAGAGAACATATTTTGCATATATATTGCTTTCCAAGAGAAGTGTACCAGGAATAGAGTTATTGTGAAGAGATGAATGAACATATTTAAATTATAGAAAGATTTTCAAATTAATTTGCAAGTGGGTTTTACTGATTTATGACCAACAACTGCTAAAAGAATGACTTTTGTAAGACTTCCTAATAAGCACAGGATACTTCTTATTTTAAAAAGGTCAAAATGATTCACATTTCATTGACTGTTCTATTGAACTTCGCTTTCCACGTGCCTGTGTCCTGTTATTATTTTGGCAGTGCTAAACAGCTTGTGAGACCTTAGTTCTTTGACCAGGATTGAACCTGTGCTCCCTGCAGTAGAAGCACTGAGTCCTCACCACTGGACCACCTTTGTCCTCTTATTTTTAGCTACATATTGCCTGTCCCTTTCCCTTGCTCATTTGTGTACCAGAGTCCTATTCTTTTCATTAGCTTACTTAAGGTCTTTATGTGCTAAAAATATCTACTCTTTGACTACTGTATATATTACAAAGGTTTTACTAGCCTGAGTCTTGCTTTTATTTTTAATAAACTTTATTCTTACAGAAGCTTTAGATTACAGAAAAATTACAAAGATTGTAGGGTTCCCATATATCCTTAAATGGGTTCAGAACCCAATTCCAGTTTGTGGGCATATAGGTAGGATTTCTAAGCAATTATTTGGTGCCAGCTCGGCATCCTACAATTCAACTCAGTTGTCTATGACAATTTCTCAGACTTTCCTTGATTCTGATGATTTTGAGAATATTGAGAAGTATTTTCAGGTATTTTCTAAAGGGATGCTCAATTGGAATGCGCCTAATTTTTTCTCATGACCCAACTGGAGTTATGGCCTTGGGGAGGAAGAACACAGAGATAAAGTGGCATTTTCATCACATCATATCAAGGATACATACTGTTAACATGACTCAACTTATCACTGTTGACATTGCTCTTGATCTGCCTGGTAGAGGCAGTGCTTGTTAGGTTTCTCCCCCTGTTGATTTATTGTCTTCCAAACCCTTGTCCATACCATATTCTTTGGAAGAATCACTATTCAACCCACAGTTAAGGGCTGGAGAGTTATGCTTTATCCACCTCCCTGAGGTTGAAATATCTACGGAAATTATTTGAAATTGATATGTATGAGAGACTTATGTCTTGCTTCCCATCTGTTTACTTATTCAGACATTTATATCTGCTTGAACTAATGGATATTTGTTTTATACTTTAGGTTATAATCTTATACTACTTTATGTTGTTGCTGGGTTTGTTCCAGCTTTGGCTATTGGAGGCTCTTTCAGTTGGCTTATGTATATTTTTAATATATTTCCATCATTGTCAGTTTTCTTACTTTTTAACTTTGGCTACCTACCTGTGTACATGTCAGTGAATACAACTATTGTGTGTGTTTTAAGTTGTTATCTTATTAATGTTAATAATAGTTTAAACAGAAAAAAGTATATAAGAAAGCCTAAAACAATATGACATCAACTTTATTTGATGGGGAAAAAACCCTTTCCTTGAAATCAGACAGACCAGGGTTTCAAAATCGCTGTGAGAGATTATCACCTTAATGACCTCAATAAATCACGCTTCCTAAGCTCCATGCCTTATGAAGATTACACCCCTTCACAGATAGAATCTAGGCTTGACAATGAACTTCTTTGGCTAATGGGGTGTAAGCTAACTTGATATAAGAAAGACTGATAGGAGCTTGTACACAGGTTTGTACTCTTGGAATTCTGTTTCCACTATGTGAGAATCCAGGGCTTTCCTGCTAAGAAGGACCTATGGAAGAAACCAACACCTCACTGACTGTCGTAGCCCACTGGGCGTGTCAGTGCAGCCATACTGAAACAGCCAGCCTCCCCTGGGCCCCCTGACGACTGTGCACACATGCATGTCCGGTCAGGTACTCTTTTAGACCTGGGGAGAGTCTAAAAGAGGAGCTAACCAGCTAAGCTCAGGCCAAAATGAAAACTATGAGGGGAACAAAAAGTGCATTTATAATCTGATATATTTGGGATACTCTGTTATGTTGAAAAAGATGACTCTTTATCAGATCTATACCAGAAGGTGGCTTCAAACCCATATGGATAATGTATATTAGTTTTTCAGCTTATTGTTTTAACTCCCTAAACTTCCATTATCCATCTACTGGGTGGGAAAAAATTGTACCTCTTTATGCTCATCAAATTGATCATGACACCAAATGAGATTGTGCTGATTGAGAATCCCACCCGGGACTGGAAGACAGAACTGGCTTTCACCAAAGCCCCCTCTGCCTCACCCATTTTACTAAAGCAAAGTCACAGAATATTTATCCCTTTCTCCAACATGATGTTAGCTAAACAGAGTCCCTTTGCAATAAATAACATGGCTAATTAGGCTCATTTGATCCAGTAGAAAAGGTATCATGAACCAGTGCTTCATCCTAAAGAACTCAGTCATGAGGTATACTGCCTAAGTGCTTGTTGGGACATTCTGATATGGCCTTCCAATGCCATGTAGATTTGGACTTGAAAATGCACAGGACTCTAGACATCAATTTGAAGCCAAATCTAGCTTTTCCTCTGGTTTCTCAGCACCTTGAAAGAATCCTGAATGTCAAACTGTGTTTTGTAGACAATGCTAGAATATAACTGTGTGCCTTGGAGGCATCTGTGCACAGGAAACACAGAAAGCACACGTGGCTGGGGACAGGGACAGAGACCCAGAGCTCTGTTCCTTCCGTTGGAAGACAAGTTATGTAGAAATTTTCTGCGTTTAGTCTTGGTTGGCTAAGAGCATTTAAGACAGATTGGATCAGTACACTGTCATTGTTGATTAACCCTTAAATCTTTTCTCTCTCACACATGCGATTTAGATGTCACAGTTTCCAGAATGACTAATTGAATGCAGCGCACTATGTATCATGACATATTGGGAAAATGGTATGGTTTTCAAATTCCGAGCCAATAGCAAAGTAATTATTTAGATTATCTGAGTTTCAGTGTTTCTTCGTCTGCCAAGTTGGGGTTCAGCTCAGTTCAGTTCAATCGCTCAGTCGTGTCCGACTCTTTGCGACCCCATGAATCACAGCACACCAGGCCTCCCTGTCCATCACCAACTCCCGGAGTTCACTCAAACTCATGTCCATCGAGTCGGTGATGCCATCCAGCCATCTCATTCTCCGTCGTCCCCTTCTCCTCCCGCCTGCAATCCTTCCCAGCATCAGGGTCTTTTCCAGTGAGGCAACTCTTCCCATGAGGTGGCCAAAGTATTGGAGTTTCAGCTTTAACATCAGTCCTTCCAATGAACACCCAGAATTGATCTCCTTCAGAATGGACTTGCTGGATCTCCTTGCAGTCCAAGGGACTCTCAAGAGTCTTCTCCAGCACCACAGTTCAAAAGCATCAATTCTTCGGTGATCAGCTTTCTTCACAGTCCAACTCTCACATCCATACATGACCACTGGAAAAACCATGGCCTTGACTAGACGGACCTTTGTTGGCAAAGTAATGTCTCTGCTCTTCAATATACTATCTAGGTTGGTCATAACTTTCCTTCCAAGGAGCAAGCATCTTTTAATTTCATGGCTGCAATCAGCATCCGCAGTGATTTTGGAGCCCAAAAAAATAAAGTCTGACACTGTTTCCACAGTTTCCCCATCTATTTCCCATGACGTGATGGGACCAGATGCCATGATCTTTGTTTTCTGAATGTTGAGCTTCAAGCCAACCTTTTCTTGCTCTCCTTACTACTTAACAAATCTACAAAGAAAATAGAGGGCAGACACACTGAAATCATAATCACAGAAAACTAGTCGATCTGATCACACGGACCACAGCCCTGTCTAACTCAGTGAAACTAAGCCATGCCGTGTGGGGCCACCCAAGACAGGCGGGTCATGGTGGAGAGGTCTGACAGAATGTAGTCCACTGGAGAAGGGAATGGCAAACCGCTTCAGTATACTTGCCTTGAGAACCCCATGAACAGTATCAAAAGGCAAAATGATAGGATACTGAATGAGGAATTCCCCAGTAGATGCCCAGTATGCTACTGGAGATCAGTGGAGAAATAACTTCAGAAAGAATGAAGGGATGGAGCCAAAGCAAAACCAATACCCAGTTGTGGATGTGACCGGTGATAGAAGCAAGGTCCAGTGCTGTAAAGAGCAATATTGCATAGGAACCTGGAATGTTAGGTCCATGAATCAAGGCAAATTGGAAGTGGTCAAACAGGAGATGGCAAGAGTGAACGTCGACATTGTAGGAATCAGTGAACTAAAATGGACTGGAATGGGTGAATTTAACTCAGATGACCATTATATCTACTACTGTGGGCAGGAATCCCTTAGAAGAAATGGAGTAGCCATCATGGTCAATGAAAGAGTCCAAAATGCAGGACTTGGATGCAATCTTAAAAATGAAAGAATGATTTCTGTTCGTTTCTAAGGCAAACCATTCAATATTACAGTAATCCAAGCCTATGCCCCAACCAGTAACGCTGAAGAATATGAAGTTGAACGGTTCTATGAAGACCTACAAGACCTTTTAGAACTAACACCCAAAAAAGATGTCCTTTTCATTATAGGGGACTGGAATGCAAAAGTAGAAAGTCAAGAAACACCTGGAGTAACAGCAAATTTGGCCTTGAAGCACAGAATGAAGCAGGGCAAAGGCTAATAGAGTTTTGCCAAGAGAACGCACTGGTCATAGCAAACACCCTCTTCCAACAACACAAGAGGAGACTCTACACCTGGACATCACCAGATGGTCAACACCGAAATCAGATTGATTATATTCTTTGTAGCCAAAGATGGAGAAGTTCTATACAGTTAGCAAAAACAAGACCAGGAGCTGACTGTGGCTCATATCATGAACTCCTTATGGCCAAATTCAGACTTAAATTGAAGAAAGTAGGGAAAACCACTAGACCATTCAGATATGACCTAAATCAAATCCCTTATGATTATACAGTAGAAGTGAGAAATAGATTTAAGGGACTAGATCTGATAGATAGAGTGCCTGATGAACTCTGGAACGAGGTTCGTGACGTTGTACAGGAGACAGGGAGCAAGATCATCCCCCCAAAAAAGAAATGCAAAAAAAAAAAAAGCAAATTGGGGTTAGGCAACTTCATTTCTTAAATTCCATTCAGAGTTTTAATACTTACATGTGACACACACTTAAAGAAACATAAATACACCTGTATAAATAACCACACACAAATATATACCCAAGTACTCATGTAAACACACAAACGCATGCGCCTTTACACATCGAAAACGTGTTCTCCACCATCACTGTCACCACCACTATTGACTGAATAAATTGAGTTTTTACACAGCCTTGTAACACCATTTTTAACAGGACTCATCCCAGGGCTAAGACACGCTGATAGGGCGCTGCCAGAACACCCCAGTGGGTACACAGATGTAGGAGCAAGGGTGAGCCTCAGAAGCATGGGGGAGAGTGCCAGCATGCATTGGGACCCACATACCCTTTTTTTCCTCCCTCAGTAAAAACGGCCACATTTACTCTCAAAAGAAGGCAGTCAGAAAGACCTGGAAATCCTGTGTCCTGCTTCCACCTCTTCCCCGTTGCCTTACCCTGTGACCTTGTGCAAATCACTTCTCTTCCTGGAGTGTTAAGCTTCTGAGTCTTCAAACAGAGAATGGGGGCTTCTAGCTTGAGCCAAGATGTGGTAAACTCATTATGTCTCTATCTTTCCTACTGATTATAACTAAAATCTATAAATTGAATGCAAAAAGAAATACCTGAAATCTCCAAAAAGTAAAACCTTGCAGGTTGATTGGGGAGGGAAGTGAGAATTTGAGAAATACCAATATGGCAGTGAAACTGTTTTCCCGCTTTATCTCTCAGCATTGACCTAAGGACAGAACAGCATGTCAGGTGTTGACAGCAAAATTCTGAGATAAATTCTCTCTAGTTAGAAGAGTGTTCATACAGTGAACAAGAAAGTATGGGGTCACTGTGAGCAAGAGAGTCACTTTTTAGTCACCTTTTCCCCCTGATTTTATTGAGATATTATTGACATATGATGATTTGATACATATAATGCAAAATGATTATTACAATGTTAGTGCCTCTATCCCCTCACGTAATTCTCATTTTTGTTGCAATGATACCATTTAACATTCCTCTGCTAGCAAATTTCATTTTCCTTTTCTCTCTCCTGGCTGTGCCCAGAGGTCAGCTTCTATTCTGCGTGATGATGGCAGTAGGGCAGAGGTGTGGGCAGTTAAAGCCCCAAGAGAAAATTCCGTCTGTGTGGTCACAGAACCTGTCCTGTGAGGGCAGTGCACTGGGGGCAGTCACATTGTTTTATTATTTTCTCCGTATTTTCTGTTTTCTCTCACTGAGGTCATTGGAGTGGCCAACAGTAGATATACTGAGAAAAATGCTTTTTCTTTCTGATCAGATGGAGAGGAACAGGGAAGGGGACTCTTGAGAGCTGAGGGTTAAAAGGGAATCCCAAGAAGAAGACAGCTGGAGAAGGACATTTCCTTGTTCTATGTGTGTCAGAAATGCTGAGCTCACCCCCGAGCTGCACATATGCAGAACAGACCCAGAGAAGCAGAGCAAAGGCTTAGAGAGCTAAACTAGAATAAGAACCATGACTCATGTTTGGTGAGGTTTGTATGTTCACACTAACTTCTGAGTGGGGCATGAGTGAAAATAAGGAGCATAGCAAGGACTTCGCAGACTGAATTGATCTTGACACCTCTGCTCAAAGAAGACAAGCCAAAACTTGTGATCCATATCTAACCGAGCCTGTTAAATGAAATAGTATCCATATTCTCCAGAGGACTGTAAGAGCCATCAGAGTCTCCCAGCATATTTCACCAGTCCAGGATACGATCCAAAGTGAATGACATAAAAGGAACCAGAAAACGGTGACTGATTCTCCAGGTAGGCATTGGCACACTGTGGTCCAGAGGCTAAATCTGCCCCACCACTGGTATCAGGAGCACTCATAAAGTTGGAAGAGATTTTGCATTTATAACAGTTGGAATAAAACAGATGAATATTTGTAAAATGTGAAGTTTTATGTAATTCATAGTTGGCTCTCCATACCAAAAGTTTTATTAGAATATAGCCACACCCATTCATTTCCTTATTGTCTCTAGCAATTTTCATGCTGAGATGTCAGATTAGTCATTGCAACACAGAGCATAGGGCTAAGCCACAAAGCCTGAAACAATTATTGGCTGATCCTTACAGGAAAAAAAGAAAATGTTCTGACTTCTGCTGAGGGAAAAGGCAATCCAAAGAAATACCAATTACTGAGATGACCTACATGTTGGAATTATAAAACAAAGTCTTTTAAGGCAGATATTGTAACCACTGTCAATAAGCTAAAGATTAGTACTCCTGAAATGAATGGAAAGATGTTAAGTTCTCCAAAGAGAAACTGCAGCTATAAAAATAAAACCAAATGGAAATTTTAGAACTGAAAAATACATCTGAAATAAAGAATTCCCTAGATGGACTTCGTAGCAGAATGGACATGACAGAGGAGATGTCACTGAACTTAAATATAAGCCAATAAAATTATCCAAACTGAAGAACTGAGGAAATGATAGGAAAGGGGGGAAATGGAGCCCCAGAAGTCTATGAAATAAGCAAAAAGGTATAATACTTATGTCATTGGTATCCCAGAGGACAAGAGAAAGAGATTGGGTGCAAAAATAATTTTGAAGAAATAATGGCTGGAAATATCCCAAGTGTGGTGAAAGACATAAATTTACAGGTTTAAGAAGCTCTGGAAACATCTAACAGAATAAACTCAAATGAAGTTATGACCAAATGCATTATAATAAACTTCATGAAAACCAAAAATAAAAAGAATGGATTGTTGGTACAAAATAGTTACTAAAACCTCAATAAAAACTGTAGTAAAATGAGAAAGAAGTCAATCACAGAGAGAGAAGTTTGAAACAAACATGGGTTGTAAGAAACTTAAATACTTTGGCACACGGAATATTGCCTCAAACACAGTGTTTTTATCTCAGAAACAATGAAGCCCAGGAAGACTGATTTTTGTCAAAGTAACTCTCAGGCAAGTACTCTAAAGAAAAAAAAAAGGGAGGGGGACTGAAGCAAAAAGGAAGGATGGAAGGAAGGAGTGAGTGAGGGAAGGAAGGAAGGGGGAGAAAATATAAATAAAAGAAAGGAGAAAAAATAGTAATCTGTGTGGATCACAGATCTTAACACTGACTCTTATTATTAATACCATGTTTTTCCTTAGAGGTAAGAAGAAAACGGTGATTTTTTTTTAATGAAATAACCTTTTTTTTTTTGATAAAGGAGTGCTCATTCAAACAGTAGGGTTTGGGGACATCTAGGTTTCCATCCGGCAGTGGTAGAGAACACAGAGATGTACCAAATGCTTAAAAGTGAATGTGGAAAGTAGCCAATGAGATATTTTTCTTGGAGATTTTTACTGAAGTCGTGTTTAAAAGGGCAGGGAACAAGGGGCGGTATCTTTTCTACACAAGGACAAAAACCATTGGAAAATCCAATCACAAAAGATAACTCTTTTCAGTGCCAAGAAAATCAGATGACTTGTTTGTTGATATTATGTATCCAGAGGAAAAAAAGTGAGACAATAGATTCTTGGCTAAACTTAGATACTTTGGCAGAGCATGGACACTGGTCGTCCTTGTCTTGCTCTCCCTCCTTCTCTTCCTCCATATGTTCCTTCTCCTCCTGTTCTTTCTCCCCGTCTTCCCTCTCCTTCCCCTCCTCCTTGCCCTTCATCTCCATACACACCAAGGAAACCAGAACTGAAAGAGACACACGTACCCCAATGTTCATCGCAGCACTGTTTATAATAGCCAGGACATGGAAGCAACCTAGATGTCCATGTGCAGACGAATGGATAAGAAAGCTTTGGTACATATACACAATGGAGTATTTTTCAGCCATTAAAAAGAATGCATTTGAATCAGTTCTAATGAGGTGGATGAAATTAGAGCCTATTATACAGAGTGAAGTAAGCCAGAAAGAAAAACATCAATACAGTATGCTGCTGCTGCTGCTGCTAAGTCGCTTCAGTCGTGTCCGACTCTGTGCGACCCCATAGATGGCAGCCCACCAGGCTCCACTGTCCCTGGGATTCTCCAGGCAAGAACACTGGAGTGGGTTGCCATTTCCTTCTCCAATGCGTGAAAGTGAGGTCGCTCAGTCGTGTCTGACTGAGTGACCCCACGGACTGCAGCCTACCAGGCTCCTCCATCCATGGGATTTTCTAGGCAAGAGTACTGGAGTGGCTACTAACGCATATATATGGAATTTAGAAAGATGGTAACCTTAACCCGGTATGCTGCTGCTGCTGCTGCTAAGTCACTTCAGTCGTGTCCGACTCTGTGTGACCCCATAGACGGAAGCCCACCAGGCTCCCCCTTCCCTGGGATTCTCCAGGCAAGAACACTGGAGTGGGCTGCCATTTCCTTCTCCAATGTGTGAAAGTGAAAAGTGAAAGTGAAGTTGCTCAGTCGTGTCCGACCCTTAGCGACCCCATGGACCGCAGCCAACCAGGCTCCTCCATCCATGGGATTTTCTAGGCAAGAGTACGAGACAGCAAAAGAGACACAGGTGTATAGAACAGTCTTTGGGACTCTGTGGGAGAGGGTGAGGTGAGATGATTTGTGAGAATGGCATTGAAGCATGTATATTATCATATGTGAAATGAATCACCAGTCCAGGTTCGATGCATGATACAGGATGCTCGGAGCTGGTGCTCGGGGATGAACTGGAGGGAGGATATGGGGAAGAGGGAGGTGGGAGGGGGGTTCAAGAAGGGGAACACATGTATACCCAGGGCGGATTCATGTCAATGTATGGCAAAACCAACCAATATATTATTGTAAAGTAATTATCCTCCAATAAAAACAAATAAAATAAAAATTAATTAAATAAATAAACATAAACACATACACACCTTAGTAAAGATTCAAGGGGTGGGCTTTTCATCTTTTTCCTACCACTTTGGAAACTCTGACATGTAGAGATATTCAGGAAGGAATCCAGATATCATGAATATCTACCATTTCTTCTTGAAGACATGTTAAAGAAGCTCTTAAAACCACTATTCAGTCTTCTCCTATAGTTTCTTGATGGAGAAGGTAAGGTGATTTCATAATCTCTGGAGTCCAAGCATACAGCATTAGAGGAAGTACTCAATGTATGTTTGATCGTGTTTTGTAATTTGAAGTTCGGAAAATAGAGTCACTAAGTATATATGTAAACAATGACAACAAGCCACTATTCGGGACCTAAAACTTTGGGGCATTAGATAATAAACAGCAGAAATTTTCTTTGGAAGAACTCTGAGATCCAGAGATTCACTCTAAGACCAAGAACTGAAATCTTTTCAATTCCTGTATGTCAGGATATAGAGATAGTATGTATGTATGTATCCTGTATGTATGTAGACTGTATGTCAGAATATAGAGACTATGTATGTATGTATGTATGTACACTGTATGTACATGTCCTGTGTGTCAGTTTACACGCATTTGACTTCCAGTTCAGACCTGGAGTAATTTTTCTAAATTTCTTACGAAAGTGGAGCCAAAAAGCTGAAAAGTCACTGACACTTATTGCTGGGACTAATACCTAGTGGTCGTGAGGAAAGGGGCTCTTCAGACTCAGGTCAACATGAAAAGCCGTGGGTGCCCCAACGCTGGCATCAGCAGCCATCACAGTGACAACTTACTCCCAAGTTGTCAGGTGGCCAGCACTGCCTTGTACAGGGAGAACAAGAATAAAATGATGAATAGGTAGAGGATATTTCTAATAAAATCAGCCCAACAGAAAGTTCTAGGATTCTCAGATACGTCTAGGACAAAGATGGGATTTGGGAT